>NC_045442.1:59151155-59376105 GCF_002776525.5 Piliocolobus tephrosceles | reverse complement strand
CTCCCCTCCCCTCCCCTCCCCTCTTTCTGTCTGTCTGTCTGTCTGTCTGTGTTTTTTTTGTCTCACTTTGTTTCCAGGCTGGAGTGCAGTCGTTGCAGCCTCAACCTCCTAGGCCAAGCCCTTCTCCTGCTCCAGCACTCTAAGTCATTGGGACCACAGCCACCATGCCTGGCTAATTTTTCTTATTTTTTGTAGAGAGGAGGTTGCACCCTGTTGCCTGAGCTGTTCTCCAACTCCTAAATTCAAGTGATCCTCTTGCCTCGTCCTCCCTAAGTGCTGGGATTACAAGTGTGAGCCACTGCACCCAGCCCTGCCTTTCTCATATACAAGAAATGGGAGAACGGATGTTGTTTTTCTTAAGCTGTATTACGTGATTTGTTTTAAAAGTTTTATATTATGCCTTTTAAAGGTCAACAGTTTTTCATTTGTAGATAGAAAAATGGTAAGAATCTATTAATTTTGTGTATTGTACTATATTATAAAGAAAAATAATATGTCAATGTTATAAAAACTGTTTTCCTTTTTGGAAGTATTTCTGGTTAATTAAGCTTAAACAATGCTGATAGAATATACAGGTTTGCTTTTTTTATTTTTGAGAAATGGGTTGTCATTCATGGTATGCATTGTGGTCTGATAATTGGCATAATGGTTTAAAACTGAAAATGATAATAGAAACAATGAATCTAAGCCTTTCACTTCGATAGATCAGTATTCCTAGAGAGCATATAAGTTAAAAAGCTCTACCTCATAGAGCTAGTTAGTTGAAAAATCAAATATGTGTAACTTTCAACCTAGCATATTCATTTGAATTCCTTTCATTTGAAAAGTGATTCTTTAACCTAGAAAAATAAATGGAACATAGAGATGATTATTACTTTTTGAAATCTAATTGATAATTATAATCATTGATACTATTTATCAGGCATTTAAGTAATACGTAAGGTATCTCTGTAATTGAGAAACCTGGAAGGTTAAATGAGGCCTAAATTCACAGTTGGTAAGTTACAGAGCTATTACTAGATCTGTTTCCCATTCATTTCTTTCTCTGCCTTCTTTGCCATCTTGATTTAATTAAACTGAGTCTGGCACCAAGGTTACAGTCTTTTCCTCCATTATTATAAGGATCCAGTATTCGTTACCCAGGTGAACTTAGGTGTTTTCATTATCTGACATGGTGCTTGAGATGTCTGCATCTGAATTATCTTATTGGTTATATCAATATAGAGTTGGTGCATCATATTAAATTTTGGGGAATTGCTAGAAATCATGAATTGACATGGAATTTAGTGACACATAATGGTGGCTTATCCAGCATAACCTTTTTTTTTACTTATATAAGCTGCATTTTCTTGTGGGACTGATATTTTGAGGTCCACTTAGAAGTCTGATGCCTAACTTAGACTTCATCTAGTTAATGTTAATATAGAGTTTGGTTTTGTTTTTTAGTTAGGGTAAATGGTATAATGTTAGAAAAATGTTGGCTGTTGTCTTGTGGAAAGTAAGAAGTTAACTGGTTTTTGACATACACATACTAGTATGTAAGTGAAGAATAGGCAGTTACTTTCTGAGCATGTAGTGAATATGAGTAGTATGTATACCCTGGGAATATAACAGTAATCTATGGTATGTTGGTTGTTAAAAGATGGGGCGCTGTGGCTCATGTATGTAATCCCAGCACTTTGGGAGGCTGAGGCGGGTAGATCACTTGAGGTCAGGAGTTTGAGACCAGGCCGGCCAGTATGGCGAAACCCCATCTCTACTAAAAATACAGAAAAATTAGCTGGGCATGGTGGTGCATGCCTCTGGTCCCAGCTTCTTGGGAGGCTGAGGCGTGGGAATCCCTTGAACCTGGGAAGCAGAGGTTGCAGTGAGCCGAGATTGTACCACTGTACTCTAGCCTGGGCAACAGAGCGAGACTGTCTCTCTCTCGCTCTCTGTGTGTGTATATATATATATTTATTGAAGTGTTGAAGTTATCACACATTCTGATAAAACATCTGGATCACACTAGAAACAAATGCAGGCCAACAGTTTTGCATACAGTATCAGTGGATTTATGGACTTCCCTGAAATGTATCTTTGAATCGCAAGTTAAAAACTCATAATCTAAAAGTGAAAAAAATAGGGCAAGCAAATGGAAAACCACGTAAGCCAGTGTATTGGAAATGTAATTCTAATTGTGCGGTTTCACATATAATTTTGTAGGACAAGGATTTTGACGTAAGGAAAATTGAGATTTGATAGGAAAAAAGTAATGAGAAGTGGGTTTAAGAGTTTTAACAGAGGACTGGACATATTTTTATAGGCCAAGAGGTAAAGCAGAAAGCTCAGGCAGAAATGAGCTGACCACATACACAAAAAGTGTTACGTTTGAAACCAGAGTCTAGGAGAATAATAAGAAATGAAGGAGAGGAAAAACTTTGTTTTAGCATATTATATTTTAAATGCTTGAGATACTAACATTGAAAATTTTCTGTTGGTAGTACATATTTTAGAAAACAGATAAATTATTACTATGAATTTGGGATTCAAAATGAAAGTGATACATGAAGATAATGAAGTCAAGTAAGTGGGTGGGGAGTATACAGGTCATAGAATAATAGACTGTGCAGAGCCTTAGAGGAATGCCTACCTTGAACAGTCTGTATCAGAGATGTGAGATGATTAGATCCTAAAATTATTTTAGAAAGGAAAAATAAGAACAATAAGTCTTTTGGAGTAAGCGCTGTGTTATTCTGGGCATTTTAGTGGAACACTGAAGGTAAAGCCAAATTTCAGAAATACAAAGAGGAGGACTGTTAAAGAGAAATGGTTTTAACTTTTGATTTTAGAATATTATCTGTGAAAAGGAAGTGGATCATTAGCATCTGGTAGAACAAATGAGATACAGGTAGACTGAACAATAGAAATAATCTTAAGAAGAGAAAGAAAAGATGATAATAGAAAGGAGAGTAGGAACTTCAATATTTTAAATACATGAACATTAAGAGGAAGAAAGTGTAGATACACTCTCACTATCTTTGATTCTCTCCCTTCTTTGCCATTTTCTCTTTATATATAATAAACCTTTAGATTCTAATAAAATTTAAAATCATGAATATATGATACTTTCATGTTTAAAACAAAGTAGAACATGAATGGTAAAGCACTGTGGTAAACTAGAAAGATACCATTTTCTTCTTCTACATAAATAGAATTATTTTCATGTGTTCTCTTACTAAGCATATACAGATGTTCTTTGAGTTACGTTAAATTCTAAAAACCATTGTAAGTTGTGAAAATATTCTAAATTGAAAATGCATTTAGTACACTTAACCTACCGAACATCATAACTTAGCGTAGCCTGCCTTTAAACATGCTCAGGGCCGGGCATGGTGGCTTATGCCTGTAGTCCCAGCACTTTGGGAGGTCGGGGCAGGTGGATCACCTGAGGTCAGGACTTTGAGACCAGCCTGGCCAACATGGTGAAACCCCGTCTCTACTAAAAATATAAAAAATTAGCTAGGCCTGGTGGTGTGCGCCTGTAGTCCTAGCTACTCGGGAGGCTGAGACACAAGAATTTTTTGAACCCAAGAGGCGGAGATTGCAGTGAGCCTAGATCGTGCCACTGCACTCCAGCCTGGACGACAGAGCGAGACTCTGTCTCAAAAAACAAAACAAAACAAAAAACAAACAAAAAAGCATGCTCAGAACACTTATATTACCCTACAGTTGGGCAAAATCATCAGGCAACACAATAAACTGTAGAATTTCTGTTGTTTACCCTTCATAATAGTGTGGCTGACGGGGAGCTGTGGCTTACTCCTGCTAATCCACATTGAAAGAGAGTATCAACTGTGTATCACTAGCTTGGGAAAATATCAAAATTTAAACTACGATTTCTACTGAATTTGTATTGCTTTTGCAATGTCATAAAGTCAAAAAATTCTGAGTTGAACCATTCTAAGTCAGAGACCATTTGTATATACATATGTGAATTTGCTTTTACGTATTTGTCAAGTTATGTTGCTGACATGATTTTTTTTTTTTTTTTTTTTTTTTTTTTAGTGTTTTTGTGGTGGACCCACAGTTGACTTTTTCAGTTCATATCATTTTTTTTTTCTCAGTTGATGGAGATAGTTTTGCTTATTCACCCAAGTTTCTGAATAATTGTTCAGGCCCTGTTGCTAGCTTATCCTATCACAAAAATGAGTAACAGAATTTACTCACAGTCTGCAAAATACCTTTTAGGAGTTTTTGAGAAGATGAGTAATAGTCTTTAATTCGTTTTTTGGTTTTTGGTTTTTTTTTTTGAAGCAGGGTCTCCCTGTTGCCTAGGCTGGAGTTCAGTGGCTCAATCATGGCTTACTAAAGTTTCAACCTCCCAGGCTCAAGCAGTTCTCCCACCTCAGTCTCCTGAGTAGCTGGGATTACAGACACATGCCACCAAGCCTGGCTAATTTTCGTGTTTTTTGTAGAAACGGGGTTTTACCATGTTGCCCACGCTGGTCTTGAATTCCTGGGCTCAAGCAGTTCTCCCACCTCAGCCTCTCAAAGTGCTGGGATTATAGGCGTGAACCAGGGCACCTGGCCAATTTTTTACTGCTAATAGTGAAGATAATTTCCAGTGCATGAATACTGTGTTTTCACAAGTTCCACTGCCACTGTGGAAGTGATAGTGTAATCCTAGATCTTGTGAAATGCAATTAAAATATAATGTACATTTACTTACTAATAAAAGTAATTAGAATAAATGTCCCAGATAAATTAAAACAGCCCTCTTTTTAGCAAAATTAAAGTACATATTAAACTGAGTTAGACATTTTTGTATAATTCTACTTATTAGCTATTTATTATAGTATGTGCCAAGTATTTAAGTTGGAATACAAAGATGTAAACAGATGTCTCTACACCCTCAAAATACAGTCTAAAAGGGAAAACATTTAGTATCAGATGAGAGTTCTTCCCATATTTACGCATTTATGTATGTGTATGTTGCAAATTTCAGTTGTTTGAATGAAAAATTACTTCTGATATGAAACAGCCATGACATAAAGTGCTCACCAATAAAACTAGAAATATAGACAAAACATCACATGTCTACAAATATAGTGTTACTCACCTCATTTATAAAATGTATTTCAATTTGTAAT
Organism: Piliocolobus tephrosceles; assembly: GCF_002776525.5. NCBI lineage: Eukaryota > Metazoa > Chordata > Mammalia > Primates > Cercopithecidae > Piliocolobus > Piliocolobus tephrosceles. Next base: position 59,370,973 of record NC_045442.1, on the reverse strand, counting down.
TAATTTGCAGTAGGAGCTTTTTTTTTAAGTATATGCAAAACCAAAGGTTATCAACATATTGGTGGCTTTTTGCCCTAATCCTCTAAAATTTTTTATGTGTTTGACAAGGTAAATTGGATAGCATTTTTATATATTTATTTTCTATTCTTTTTTTTTTGAGATGGAGTTTTGCTTTAGTCGCTCAGGCTGAAGTACAATGGCACAATCGCGGCTTACTGCAACCTCCAACTCCAGGGTTCAAGCAATTTTCCTGCCTCAGCCTCCAAAGTAGCTGGGATTCCAGGCATGCGCCAGCACGCCCAGCTGATTTTGTATTTTTTTAGTAGAGACGAAGTTTTTCCATGTTGGTCAGGCTGGTCTTGAACTCCTGACCTCAGGTGATCCGCTTGCCTCGGCCTCCCAAAGTACTGGGATTACAGGTGTGACCCACCATGCCTGGCCAAAATTTTTTAGAAAAGTAGTAAGCCTGGGCGCGGTGGCTCACGCCTGTAATCCCAACACTTTGGGAGGCCAAGCCGGGCGGATCACCTGAGGTCGGGAGTTTGAGGCTAGCCTGGCCAACATGGCGAAACCCCATCTCTACTAAAAATACAAAAATTAGCTGGGCGTGGTGGCACATGCCTGGGATCCCAGCTACTTTGGAGGCTGAGGCAGGAGAATTGCTTGAACCCTGGAAATTTATTCTTCTGCCAGCACTAAAAGGCTCTTACTTGGGGGTAGGGGATATAAATATATAATGGCAATGAAGTAACTTTCTCTATTTGTTTCATCCTTTTAGAAATTGAATTTCAGCAGATAAAACCACAGTTATGTAGGCTTATTTACATTAATGAAGCAAAGTATTGGAATGAAGGTGAAGCATGTTTACATAGAAACATGTCTTTTAGCCCCAGATATTATTATTATTATGTTCTCATAACACTTGTCCCTTTTCAGGTTATAAGCTCTCCTGCTTTTTGTTTTGTTTTGTTTTGAGGCAGGGTCTCAGTCTGTGGCTCATGCTGGAGTGCAGTGGTGCTTTCACAGCTCGCTGTAGCATCAGCCTCTTGGGCTCAAGCGATTCTTCTGCCTCAGCCTCCTCGGTCACTGGGACTACAGGTGGGTGCTACCACACCAGGCTAATTTTTGTATTTTTTGTAGAGATGGGTTCTCACTGTGTTGCCTAGGCTAATCGTGAACTCCTGGACTCAAGCAGTTTTCCTGCCTCTGTCTCCCAAAGTGCTGGGATTACAGGCGTGAGCTACCATGTCCAGCCCCTGGTTTTGTTTTTTTGTTTTTTGTTTTTGTTTTTGTTTTGAGATGGAGTTTCACTCTTGTTGCCCAGGCTGGAGTGCAATGGCATGATCTTGGCTCACTGCAGCCTCTGCTGCCTGGGTTCAAGCGATTCTCCTGCCTCAGCATCCCGATTACCTGGGATTATAGGCATCCACCACCACGCTCAGCTGATTTTGTATTTTTAGTAGAGACAGGGTTTCTCCATGTTGGTCAGACTGGTCTTGAACTTCTGACCTCAGGTGATCCACCTGCCTCGGCCTCCTGAAGTTCTGGGATTACAGGCGTGAGCCACTGCGCCTGGCCCAGCTCCTGGTATTTTAAGGAATGTGTCAGTGTCCAATGTCTGTCTTCCTCTCAGCCTCCACCAGTTTGATGTGGACCTTCAGTATTCCATGTTAGGCGTTATAGGCAGTATCTCAAAACGTTACTGATTTCTAGCCATTGTAATAAATTGCTCTCATATTTTATTATCTTTATTTATTTATTTATTTATTTTTGAGATGGAATTGTGCTCTGTCCCCCAGTTGGAATACAGTGTATTTTTAGTAGAGACAGGGTTTCACCATGTTGGTCAGGCTGGTCTTAAACTCCTGACCTCAAATGATCTGCCTGTCTTGGCCTCCCAAAGTGCTGGGATTACAGGTGTAAGCCACAGCGCCCAGCCATTTTATCATCTTTAAACATGGCTTTCACTGTGTTATTACACTTCTCAGAAATTGTTACGCTTCCCTGTCTATTACAAATATAATTTCTTACTTGTCACCTATTCATGTTGCTCATTGTTCCCCTATATGTATACTTCATTACATGAAATATGTTCTTGGTTGTACTAAAATATATTATGCTCACATATGCATCTGTGTCTTCATTATATTGCTGCTGTTGTTTAAAATAATTTTTTTATAATTCAAAAAACAACTGTGCTGCGATGGATTTAGCAGTTTATATGTAGATGGAATAAATATAAGTATGTTGATCTACATAGAATATATACATTAAGACACTGGAGGATATGGAAACAACTATATGATCCCTAAAAAGTTGGAAATAAAATAGTTCACTGAGATTTAAACTTAGTTTATTCTAGCAAGAATTATGTTTAACTGTGTCCAGAATAAATGAAATATTTTTAGGTAAATTAACTGTTATCAGTTATAAGTTAACTGAATGTCAGGTACATACTAAAGGAACTTGAGAGATGGCACTAAAATATAATTGAATTTAGTAGTTAGATATCTAATCAGTTGTATTTACTCCTTTTTTGAATTTAGAAGGAAAGAAAAAAGAAGTTCTTTTTAGGCTCTAGATATGGAAAAGAGAGGTCCAAAGAGCCAGAAGTTGACATTGCTTATTTAAACACTGTCGGAGAAATTAGCTGGGTGGGTGGTGTGTGCCTGTGATCTCAGCTGCTCCAGAAGCTGAAGTGGGTGAATTACTTGAGCATGGAGGTTGAGGCTGCAGTGAGCTGTGGTTTCCCCACAGCACTCCATCCTGGGTGACAGAGCCAAACTGTGTCTCAAAGCAAAACAAAACAAAAAACAAAAACACTGAGGTAGAAGAAACCCTGTTCTACTATTCTTGGGTTTATTATTCCTCTATTTTACATCATTTGTGTTTATCAAGTAATATTTTGATTTAGCTTTCCTACAAAAAGTTTGTATTATTTGTTAATCCCCATGCTTTCTACACTAATTAACAGCTAATAATTATCATTTTAAAGTAATAAATTTGCATTCTGGTTTATATATCAGTATCTATGAGCTTGATTACTAAGTTTGTCCCTAAGAGGACATCTAGTCTCAGTATGCTTACAAAATCAGGTGTCTGAGTTTGTAATATGAAGAATTAGATTATATGTATATTTGTCATTTTATGAGAAAAAAGGCCACCTATGATGGCTTTAGGTGTAGATAGCCAGCTGACAGTAAAAATCTATGTTTGGTTTGTGTGAAGCAAGCCAAGGATTTCATGACTCCAGCAATTTACAGTTTAACTCAAAGTCTAGCTCAAAGCCTAGTTCAAGTTCTATCTTTTCTATTAAACGTTTTCTGATTAGACTTACATGCAGTGACTACCCTATATAAAACACCACCCTGGATCCTCTTTTCTTCCCGAAAATGCTTATTTTTCTCTAAATCACTTATCATCATCTGACATACCTGTTTACTTGTTTATTGCCATTTCTACACTCACACAGGATTGTGAGCTCTGTAGGTAGGAAGTTTGTTAACACTCTGCTTTGACTTTGTTTTTACCAGTGCTTGTCACATATCAGATTCTTGGGAAGCATTCATTGAATGAAGAAATCTGTTTAATTCTGAATCTTTCTTTCCTCTAGGCTTCTTTGTTTATAAGTTGTAGTCAATATAGAATAATACAGGGTTTGTATTGTTTGATGTCTATAAATCTGATCTCCGTCTGCAGGAACTTTCTTGGAGCAGGGGCCCAATTTTGTACTATTATCTCCTCCACAGAATCTTTGTTGGCATTTGTGTTTGAGCTCTTGATTTAGATAGATATGAGTTTGATTTTTGGTTTAGCTGTTTACTTCCTTTACCTTGGTTTCTCTGTTTTAAGGATATACAAGATAGTGTTGTTTGAGGACTGTGATGGTTCATTTTATGTTGTAAGCTTGACTGGGCCACGGGATACCCAGATACTGGTAAGATATTATTTCTGACTGTGTCTGTGAGGGTGTTTCCTGAAGAGATTAGCATTTGAGCTAGTAGACTGAGTAGAGAAGACCACCCTTATCCATGTGGACAGATATATATTGTCCATCCTTTGGGGGCCCACATAGGGGGAAAAAAAAAAAAGGCAGACAAAGGATGAATTGGCTCTTCCTGAGCTGGAACATCCTTCTTCTCCTGCCTTCAGATGTGGGTGCTCCTGGTTCTTCATTCTTCAGCCTTGTACCAAGACATACTGCTGGCTTTCCTGTTTCTCCAGCTTGCGGGCTGCAGATCATGGGATTTTGGCCTTCATAATCATATGAGATAATGAGCCTATATATATGCATACACACACACACACACACATATGCCTACACACACAGAAACACACACAAATATGCTCACACTCTATTGGTCCTGTTTTTGTGGAGAACCCTGACACAAAGACATTTGAAGATTGAGAGAATGCACAAGGTGACCCCTGCAGGCCTCTGTACTAGCCATCTCATTTTATATCACATCTAAGTATGCCTTGAATTTTTTTAGTTTTATGTACCTGACCTTATTGTGCTCTTATCAATATTACTTCTGGTTTTTGAATGGATAACATTGTTTTTTAACTTGTGCTTCAGAAAATACCAATGCTGTTTCTTTCCCCCTTTTCCTTTTTTGAGACAGTCTTGCTCTATCACCCAGGGTGGAGTACAGTGGCGCGATCTCGGCTGACTGCAACCTCTGTCTCCCGGGTTCAGGTGATTTTTCTGCCTCAGCCTCCCGAGTTGCTGGGATTACAGGTGTACGCCACCAAGCCTATATAATTTTTGTATTTTTAGTAGAGACAGGATTTCACCTTGTTGGCCAGGATGGACTCAAACTCCTGACCTCAAGTGATCTGTCCACCTTGGCCTCCCAGAAGTGTTAGGATTACAAGTGTGAGCCACTGCACCCGGCACCAATGTTGTGTCTAGGCTTAATTAATTTGTTGTGGCCAACAGGTTTTTCCTTGTGTTTCAGCTTTGGCACCACCTGTCCGTCACAGCTATCAGTATAGCTTTGTCAACTTTACTCTCTCACACACTCTTACCCAGTGCTTCTTTGGTCTTGCCCAAGGAGGCAATTCTTTCCTTTTCTCTCTTCTCTACTTTTTGTTCAACATTATCTAATTTTCATATATAGATCTATGTATGTATGTTAAATTTTTATATATATAAAATACTTTTCCCAGCTCTGCCTCTGTATTTATGACTAGATACTTAAACAATTATATTCAATATACATCTATATATTAATTACATTAATACTAACATTTGATATAGATTCTGTTCTTCTCTCAACTGTGCCTTGGCAAACTTAGAAAAAAAATTTTTTTTTTTTTTTTTTTTTGAGATGGAATCTCACTCTATTGCCCAGTCTGGAGTCTAGTAGCGCGATCTTGGCTCACTGCAACTTCTGCCTTCCAGGTTCAAGCAATTCTCCTGCCTCAACCTCTCGAGTAGCTGGGACTACAGGCACGCACCACCACGCCTGGCTAATTTTTGTATTTTTAGTAGAGACGGGGTTTTACCATGTTGGCCAGGCTGGTCTTGAACTCCAGGCCTTGTGATCCACCCGCCTCGGCCTCCCAAAGTTCTGGGAGTACACCGCCGCGCCTGGCGAGAAAATTTTTTAACAGTTCAAATAAGTGTAAAAAGTTAAACCCTATTCTATCTTAATTTCTTGCATTTTCTATTTTATAATTTAGCAACTTTAAAATCATCATACTGAGTCCCCTCCACCTAAGTCACTTTCCTTCTCTTGCGATCATAATATACTGCAAGTTGGCGTATGCCTTTTGTAAGTAAGAGTTTGGAGGGGGATTTTGTCTTTGTAGAAATTTGAATTCTCCAGAGAAAAAAAATATTCTGAAAATTTAGAATCCTTAGGTGAGACACTACCAAATCATCCTCAGTAAACTTGACACCCACTCATTTTAATCATATTCTTTTCTCTTTTATGTAAATTGGTAACCAAGGCATGTGCAACATTTGAAAAGAGCTTTCCCAACATGAGAGAGAATAAACATGTAGAAAAAAAAGAATAGCCGGGAAAATACAAGGAACTGTTTTGAAAGCTTTGGGGGAAAATCCTCTTAATATACTCAGATGAGAAAATATTTCATCATTACAATGAATGAACTGATATAGATTCCTTAAAAGACATTCAAGAAGTGTGGCTATTGGCTTCCTCACCCAAGATCAACTTCAACAGAGTTATAAGGGAAAACTAAATGTATCTGAGCAAATGGTGAGAAATCCCCTAGGTTGGTGGAAGAAAGACTGTTTTGAACTGGTGTGTGGAATAGAAGCTTTGTCCCAGTTGAAGAGAGAAGGCATTCTCTTGGCTATCAGAAGAAAAAATAGGAAAGAAACTATTGAAGTTCTTCGCCCCTTTGAAGTAAAGGTGCCTAACGCCTGTACACTTGTAAAGTCTCAGACCTTTGGTATTCTAAGGAGTCAATTCAGGATATTGCAGAGGCTCTTTGCTTCTGAGTGGATTGAAAAAATGAAATTTTGCTTCCCTGTCTCTTAACCAGAGATTCTCAGTGCCAATACACTATAGTTGGTAAGAGATACAGGAAAAACCAAACCAAATTGTTTTTCCCACTATCGGCTCAACACAACAAACACTTCTGACACCAGATGTGTTCGGGTATTTTCTTACACACCTAGCAGTTCTTCAGCAGACATAAGCTGGATGTCCTCTAATTGAATTGTTTTTTTCATGCTGTCTACCTACAGCTAGCTTCAGATTCCAGTGATTGAGGGCTCAATCTCACAAGACTGCCTCCCACTTCAGAAGACAATCGCAAGTAGTAGGTTGTCACCTATACTTCCGACTGAGCAGTTATAAAATTCACCGATCAGGTGTAAAGCAGCTCCTTCTCATGTTCAATTAGTTTGCTAGAGCAATTCACAAAGGTCAGAGAAGCACTTTACTTACTACTTATGTTTACCAATTTATTACAAAGAATATTTTAAAGGATACAAATGAGTGGCCAGATGAAGAAGATACATGGGATGGGATCTGTAATGGTCCAGAAAACAGGAACTTTCATCCCTGTGAAGTTTGTGTGTGCCACCCACCTGGCACGTGGATGTGTTATTGTACACCAGCCTAGAAGCTCATTCAAACTCTATTTTGGGGGGGTTTTATGGAGACTTCATTACATAGGCATCATTGATTACATAATTGGCCATTGTTGATCAACTCAATTCAGCCCCTCTCCTCTCCCTTGAGGTCTGGGATGGGACTATGAACTTTCCAACTCTCTAAACACATAGTTGGTTCCCTTGGTAACAAGCACCATCCTGGGGCTATCTAGGAGCCCACCAAGGTTGCCTCATTAGAACAAAAGAGTCTTCTGTCACTCAGGAAATTCAAGGGATTTAGGAACTTGGTGTCAGGAACCAGGAGTCAAAGGACAAATATTAGAACAAAAGATTCTCCTAGCGCCTTTATCTACAAGGATTTTAGAATCTGTATGTCAGAAAATGGAGACAAAAACCAAATAAATATTTCATATTATCGCAATAGTCTAAGGAGAGTCTCCATTTAGATACTTTAACATGTGAAAAAATAGTGAAGCTACTTTTCTAAGGAATTATTTTGAGAAAAGATGAGTGATTGTGGTTTTCTGCTGCCTGAAATATTCCACCTTAGGTATTTTCCACCTGTACGTCTTGAGCTCAGTGGGGCTGACAGTGATTGTGGGCTGACATCCTCTGTATACATTGCTTAAATGTATCTTCCTAGAAGAAAATGAGCACACAGACCAAAGAAAACATTCAGAGGAAAGAAAAACAATATACTGGATTACAGATGCCATTAATAGTAGAAATACTAGATTAGACAAATGATGAATGTAAAATTGTCCTAATAAATGTATTAAAAATATTAGAGGAAGATAGTAATAATATGAAATGTAAAAGAAAAAATTACTCAATATCAAAAACATAATACAAAACGTAGGATAGGCTGGGCATGGTGGTTCACTCCTGTAATCTTGAGGTGGTGTAAAACTGAGATGGGTGGATCACTTGAGACCCAGGAGTTTAAGACCAACCTGGCCAACATGGTGAAACACCATCTCTACTAAAAATATAAAAATTAGTTGAGTCGGGCACGGTGGCTCATGCCTGTAATCCCAGCGCTTTGGAAGGCTGTGGCAGGTGGGTCACCTGAGGTCAGGAGTTCGAAACCAGCCTGGCCAACATGGTGAAACCCTGTCTCTACTAAAACTACAAAAACATCAGCTGGGTGTGGTGGCCTGTGCCTGTAATCCCAGCTACCCAGGAGGCTGAGGCAGGAGAATTGCTTGAACCTGGGAAGTGGAAGTTGCAGTGAGCCAAGATAGCACTACTGCATTCCACCCTGGGCAATAGAGCGAGACTCAGTCATAGAGAAAACAAACAAACAAAAGTTGAGTAACAGAATTGATCAATTTGAAGAACAAAATTGTTAATTGGAAGATTAAAGAGAATATTTCACGGGGATAAAAGGACAAGGAAATAGAAAATATAAAAGAAAAATTGACAGCTATCAAATACGGAAGTAAAGGTATTGACATCCAGAAGATAGGAATCTAAGAAGGGAGACAATTTTTTTTTAAGTGGAGAATAAATACTTAAAGGGATAAAAGGGATAGGTTTCTAGAATTAAAGTGAGAGAGAAAAGAGAGAGGTGAAAATTTCAAATTAAAAGGGGCTCAGAGTCAAGAGAGAAGAAACACAACATATGTTAAAGTTAAAATATAAGACTGCCAGAGATAAAGAAAACGCTAAAGACTTACAGAGATGAGGGGAAAAAAAAAGTCACAAACAAGTGAAGAAGAATTAGATTGATGTCACTTTTTCATCAGTAACTCTTGAATGTAAACAGAAAATGTATTAGCTTTTTTTTTTTTTTTTTTTTGGTGGGGGAGGGGGGCTGAGTCTCGCTCTGTTACCCAGGCTGAAGTGCAGTGGTGCAGTCTCGGCTCACTGCAAGCGCCACCTCCTGAGTTCATGTCGTTCTCCTGCCTCAGCCTCCTAAGTAGCTGGGACTACAGGTGCCCGCCACGCCCAGCTAATTTTTTGTATTTTTAGGAGAGACGGGGTTTCACCGTGTTGACCAGGATGCTATCTATCTCCTGGCCTCGTGATCTGCCCATCTCGGCCTCCCAAAGTGCTGGGAGCATTTTTAAGGTTTGAAGAGAAAGAACCTAGATTTTAAATCCCACCAAACTGTCATTCAGATATTAAAGCCATAACAAAAATTGTTGTCAAGAATACTGGTATCAGAAGGTTTTTCAAACCTTAATATTTAAAATAAGTTTAGATGAAGCACTGAAATGAGCAGACCCATTTAAGGAAACGTTAAAAAGATAAATGAAGTAAAGGTGATGAAATGCCTTGGTAAGTGAAACGAACCAAAGTATACAGAAAATATATCCATATTAACTCTGAACCTAAAAGTCTAGGTCAGTACTTTTCAAATTATCTATACTGAGGAAACTTTTTTTTTTTTTTAATTCCAGTTTGTTTAGACAAATCACAAGTATTGATGTCCCAGGAATGTTGAACTTACATAAGAGTTCTGGACATGTATTATCGGTTCCGATGCTTCTGGACCAGTAACAGAATCTTTAAAGGAGCAAACAACAGAAACAGATGCAAGAATGACAGAATGAAGGAGATGGCAGAAAAGGGCATGATTATAATAAACCACATACAGCATTTTATATTTCGGAATAGCTAGAAGACTTCAATGTTCCTAGCACATAGGAATGATAAATACTGACTGGGCATAGTGTCTTATGCCTGTAATCCCAGCACTTTGGGAGGCCGAGGCGGGTGGATCACTTGAGGTCAGGAGTTCAAAACCAGCCTGGCCACATGGCAAAACCTCGTCTTTACTAAAAATAAACCAGGCATGGTAGTATGCGCCTGTAATCCCACCTACTCGGGAGGCTGAGATGTGAGAATCACTTGAACCCAGGGAGTGGATGTTGCAGTGAGCCAAGATCCTGCCACTGGGCTCCAGCCTGGGCAATAGTGCAAGACTCCATCTCAGAAAACAAAAAGAGAGAAATACTCAAGGTGGTGGGAACTCTAAATACCTTAACGTGATCAATACAATTTTATGTATGTGGCAGAATACCACATTACTGCATAAAAATGTATGAATATTGACCAGCCATGGTGGCTCATGCCTATGATCCCAGCACTTTGGGAGGCCGAGGTGGGCGGATGCCCTGAGGTCCGGAGTTCATGACCAGCTTGGCCAACATTGTGAAACCCCATCTCTAAAAATAAAAGAAATTAGCCGGGCATCATGGTGATCACCTGGGATCTCAGCTACTCTGGAAGCTGAGGCAGGAGAATCACTTGAACCCGGAGGCAGAGGTTGCAATGAGCAGGGGACACGCCGTTGTATTCCATCCTGGAGAGGAGCGAAACTCTGTCTTACAACAAAAGTTTGAATATTATATACAGAATAAAGGAAAAAGAATTACAAGCGAGAGAAATATACACAAAACAAACCAAAAAAACACATATCAAGCCACATCATAACCAAATGCCTCAAAAGCAGTGACAAGTATAAAATGCCAAAAGCAGCCAATGAATTAAGACACATTACTGTCAGATAAGCAAATATGCAAATTACTGCGTACTTAAAACTAATCGAAAAATTTTCAAGCCAAATGCAATGCAATGCAATGACATGACATGTTTGAAGTGCTAAATGAAAACAACAAATTTTTGTTTGCGTGTTTGCTTTTGAGACAGGATCTTGCTCTACCAGGCTGGAGTACAGTGGTGCAGCCATTGCTCACTGCAGCTTCATACTGTCAGGCTCAAGTGATCCTCCCACATTACCCTCCCAAGTAGATGGAACTCTACAGGTGTGCACCATCATGCCTGGCTAATTTTTTATTATTTTTTAAGGAGATGGGGTCTCACTATTTTGTCAGGGCTTGTTATGAACTCTGTCCATCTCAGCCTCCCAACGTGTTTGTATTACAAGCATGAGCCACCGTACCCAGCCATTATAATTTCTTTTCTTTTTTCTTTTCTGTTTTTTTTTTTTTTTTTTTTTTTTGAGACAGAGTCTCGCTCTGTCGCCCAGGCTGGAGAGTACAGTAGCACGATCTTGGCTCACTGCAAGCTCCGCCTCCCGGGTTCACGCCATCCTCCTGCCTCAGCCTCCCAAGTAACTGGGACTACAGGTGCATGCCGTCATGCCTGGCTAATTTTTTGTGTTTTTAGTAGAGACAGGGTTTCACCGTGTTAGCCAGGATGGGCTCGATCTCCTGACCTTGTGATCAGCCCACCTCGGCCTCCCAAAGTGTTGGGGTTACAGGCGTGAGCCACCGCACCCGGCCATCTTTTTTTTTTTTTTTTTGAGATGGAGTCTCAGTCTGTCCACAGGCTGGAGTGCAGTGGCACGATCTCGGGTCACTGCAACCTCTGCCTCCCAGGTTCAGTGATTCCCCTGCCTCAGCCTCCTAACTAGGTTGGACTGCAGGCGTATGCCACCATGCCAATCTAAATTTTCTATTTTTGGTAGAGATGGGGTTTCACCATGTTGGCCAGGAGAGTCTCAATCTCCTGACCTTGTGACCTGCCCGCTGCCTTGGCCTCCCAAAGTGCTGGGATTATAGGTGTGAGCCACCGCACCTGGCCAGAATTTCTTACAGCAAGTATAACCTTCAAAAGTGAAGAGAAATAAACTTTTCCAGGCAAATAAAAACTGAGTGGATTCATTATTAGCAGACATGAACTACAAGAAATGTTAAGGTTCTTATGGCAGAAGGAATGTTACAGTAGATGAAAAGTTACCCTAAACAAATTAACACAAGAACAGAGAACCAAATACTGCATGTTTTTACTTATAAGTAAGAGCCAAATATCTAGTACTCATGGACGTAAAGATGGCAGCAGTACACACTGGGGCTGCTAGATTGGGGAGATATGGAGAGGGCAAGGGTTAAAAACTTTGGGTACTATGCTCAGTACCTGGGTGATGAGATCATTTGTACCCCAAACTTCAGCAACGCATAATTACACCCAGGTAACAAACTTGCAAGTGTACTTCCGTGAATCGGAAATAAAAGTTGAAAATTAGCCAGGTGTGGTGACACACACCTATAATCCCAGCTACTCAGGAGGCTGAGGCAGGGCAATCACTGGAACCCAGGAGGTGGAGATTGCAGTGAGCTGAGATCATGCCACTGTACTCTGGCCCGGCCTGGTGACAGAGTGAGACCCTGTCTCAAAAAAAAAAAAAGAAAAGAAAAGAAAGAAAGAAATAGGCTGGGTGCAGTGACTCATGCCTGTAATCCCAGCACTTTGGGAAGCCGAGGCGGGCAGATCACCTGAAGTCAGGCATTTGAGACCAGCCTGGCCAAAATGGTGAAACCCCGTCTCTACTAAAAATACAAGAATGGGCTAGGCATGGTGGTGCACACCTATAATCCCAGCTACTTGAGAGGTGGAGGCAGGAGAATCGCTTGAACCCAGGTGGCGGAGGTTGCAGTGAGCTGAACTCGCACCACTGCACTCCAACTGGGCGATAGAGTGAAACTCTTATCTCAAATAAAATAAAAGTTGAAAAAAGAGAACAAAACTTTGAATCCTTACAAAGAAATGAAGCCTACCATAAATGATTAATTGATTGGAAAATATAGTTGCGTGTGTGTGTGTGTGTGTGTGTGTGTGTGTGTGTGAGAGTGAGACAGGTACTCACTCCGGTTGTAGTGGCATGATCACAGCTCACTGTAGCCTCGACTTCCCTTGCTCAGGTGATTCTCTCACCTCAGCCTCCCAGGTAGCTGGGACTACAGGCATGTGCCATCGTGGCTGGCTAACTTTTGCATTTTTAGTGGAGACGGAGTTTCATTTTGCCCAGTCTGATCTTGAACTCCTGGACTCAAGCAGTCTGCATGCCTTGGCCTCCCAAAGTACTGGGGTTATAGGCGTGAGCCACCACATCCCTGGCCTGAGAAATACAGAAGATTCTAAAAGAAATTGTTTTAACAAATACTTACAGCCAACTGAACCTCAACAAAGAGAACAAAAACGTGAAGTGGGGAAAGAACACCCTATTCAACCAATAGTGCTGGGAGAATTGGCAAGTCACATGTAGAAGAATGAAACTGGATCCTCATCTCTCACCTTATACAAAAATCAACTAAAAGTAGATCAAGGACTTAAATCTAAAACCTGAAACTAACAATTCTAGAGGTTAACACTGGAAAAACCTTTCTAGATATTGGCTTAGGCAAAGATTTCATGACCAAGAACCCAAAAGGAAATGCAACAAAAACAAAGATAAATAGGTGGGAGTAGCAGCAGAGTAAACAGGCAACCCACTGAGTGGGAGAAAATCTTCGCAGTCTGTACATCCTACAAAGGACTAATATCCACAATCTACAACAAACGCAAACAAAAAGTTCAACAGTCCCGTAAAAATGTGGGCTAAGGACATGAATAGACAATTCTCAAAAGAATATACACAAGTGGCAAATGGTGGCCAACAAACATATTTAAAAATGCTAAACAGCACAAATGATCAGGGAAATGTAAATCAAAATCATGAGATCATCTCACACCAGTCAGAGTAGCTATTATTAAAAAGTCAAAAAATAATGGATGTTGGTGCAGATGTGATGGAAAGGGAACATTCTTACACTGCTGGTGGGAATATAAACTAGTACAACTAATACGGACAGTGTGAAGATTCCTTCCTGAAAGTAGCATTACCATACCAGTAGTGGGATCCAGCAGTCTCACTACTGGGTGTCTAGAGGAAAAGTAGTCATTACATGTAAAAGATACTTGCACACTCATGTTCAAAGCAGCACAATTTAGAATTACAAAAATATGGAACCAGCCCAAATGCTCATCAATCAAGGAGTGGATAAAGAAACTGTTACATACACAGTGGAATACTACTCAGCCATAAAAAGGAATGAGTTAGTGGCATTCACAATCTGGATGGGATTGGAGACTATTACTCTAAGTGAAGTAACTCAGGAATGAAAAACCAAACATCCTGCGTTCTCTTTCATAAATGGGAACTAAGCTATGAGGATGCAAAGGCATAAGAATGATACAATGGACTTTGGGCCCTTGGGGGAAATGGTGGGAGGGAATTGAGTGATAAAAGACTACAAATTGGGTTCAGTGTATGCTGCTCATGTAGTGAGTGCACCAAAATCCCACAAATCACTGCTAAAGGACTTATATAACCAAATGTCACCTGTTCCCCAAAAGCCTATGGGAAAAAAAATGTTTTAAAAAAGTAATTGTTCCAAGGTGGGCAGATCACAAGGTCAGGAGTTTGAGACCAGCCTGGCTAACATAGTGAAATGCCGTCTCTACTAAAAATACAAAAAGTTAGCTGGGCATGGTGGCAGCGCCTGTAATCCTAGCTACTCAGGAGGCTGAGGCAGGAGAATGGCGTGAACCTGGGAGGCGGAGTTTGCAGTGAGCTTAGATCGTGCCACTGCACGCCAGCCTGGGCGAGAGAGCAAGACTCCATCTCAAAAACAAACAATAAATAAATATTTAACGACAGAGCAAGACTGTGTCTCAAAAACAAATAATAAATAAATTTAAAAAATAATTGTTTAATGTAAAAGTGTGTTTCTAGTTTAATAACATCTAAAATTAGGGTGGCCATGGTGGCTCATCCAAAGGCACAGGACTAATCAATTCTAAGTATAATTAATTGGGAAATACCATTTCTAATTATATTAGGTAATCAGAGACAAATACTTTGGAATATATTTAGCAAAAAATTTTCAAGGCCTGTATAGAAGCAATTATGAAACATACTATTTTACAGGAACATTTACTATAACATCAGTTCCTTCTCAGATTCATTTGTATATATAATGTAATTTCAGTAAAAATTCCGATGGAGTTTTTTTTGAAAGTTAACTTTCAATCCGTGAAATCTCTTTTACCTTTCTAGTGAGAGTGTAAGGTGGTATTAATAACACTTTTATAAAATTTGTGTCTTCTTAAAGTGGCCATTCACATAGCTTTGGTTTGAGAATTTGGTTATCATGTTTATCATATTAAAAATAAAACAAAATTTAATACTTCCTTATAGTTATTTTAAAAGCCATGAAAGAAACATTAACCAGAAATTTGATTTTTATTTTTTGATATTGTCAAAAGAGCACCTTTCCACAAACCAGCCCACCCCCACACTTCCATCCTTAAAAAATTATATATATATGTTTTTATTTCTATGACATTTTTGTGTGTGTATGTTTTTTTTATTAGATGGAGTCTCGCTCTGTCATCAGGCTGGAGTGCAGTGGCACAATCTCAGCTCACTACAACCTCCGCCTCCCAGGTTCAAGCAGTTCTCCTGCCTCAGCTTCCTGAGTAGCTGGGACTACAGGTGGCACGCCACCACGCCCGGCTAGTTAATTTTTTTTTTTTTTTTTTAATTTTAGTAGAGACGGGGTTTCATCATGTTGCCCAGGCTGGTTTCGAACTCCTGAGCTCAGGCAGTCTGCCCACCTCGGCTTCCCAAAGTGCTAGGATTACAGGTGTGAGCCACCGTGCCCGGCCTTGTGTTTCTTTTTTAAATGTGGCAGATTTTGCTTAGAGGCTAACGCCTCCGAGCAAAAGAATAACTTTTCTTTTTGTCTTATATTCAGTGTGAGAGTGGCCAAACTGCTGTTTGAACACCATAACATTTTAGCACTAGAAATGTATTTGTAGTCCATGCGGCCTACCAACTGCCATAAGAGAACACGTTATAGGGAAAAGACGAATTTAAAAGCATTTAAAAAGAAAAACACTTTTTATTACATTCATTTTAGGAGAAAATGAGATAGGAGAGAAAATTCAGGAGTTGACTATATTGTTAAGTATAGTACAAGGCATTTAGAAGAAATCCAAGAAATATGGAGTTAACCTAATCTAACCTAAAAAATTACTTTTCCCACTTAACTCCATGAGGAAATCTAAATAAAAATAATTTATTTCTTACAAAGATTGAACTGAAGATATCAAAAGTAGAAACTAAACACAAAAAAATTAGTCGAGCATGGTGGTTTGTGCCTGTAATTCCAGCTACTCAGGAGGCTGAGGCAAGAAAATCACTTGAACTTGGGAGGCAGAGGTTGCAGTGAGCCGAGATCGTGCCCCTGCACTGCAGCCTGGGCAAAAGAGCAGGACTGGAACACCTGCCTTGCTAGATAGCAAGACTTATAAAGTTACAATATTTAAGATATTGTTCTATTGGTGCAAGAAAGTCAATTGGAACAGCAGCACAGATTAAATGAATCAGAAACAGTCCTATTCATTAAAAGAAGATGCTACTGGAGGCAGCATTAGATTACTGTGAAGGATGGGCAGATTACTTACTAAGTGTTGCTTAGGAACTTAATACACTACATGGGAGAAAATATTGTTTCCTTTTCCGCAATCTGAGCTTCTAGGTTTTCAATATTATGAGTTGTTTTGAAATGCTATGAGGTGGAAAAAGTTGGTGAAAGTAAATTAATGTCTTAGATTTTTTTAAACAAAGTAATTAATTTGCAGAAGAATAGAATCAAATTTTTGATGCACAGATACATGTAATATTTACTTACCAGTACATAGATATGTTTAATATTTAGCTACTAGTCAGCCAGGCATGGTGGCTCATGCCTGTAATCCCAGCACTTTGGGAGGCTGAGGCGGGCAGATCACGAGGTCAAGACATCGAGACCATCCTGGTCAACATAGGAAACCCTGTCTCTACTAAAAACACAAAATATTAGTCAGGCGTGGTGGCAGGCGACTGTAATCCCAGCTACTTGGGAGGCTGACGCAGGAGAATTGCTTGAACCTGGGAGGCAGAGGTTGTGGTGGTCTGAGATCGTGCCATTGCACTCCAGCCTGGGCAGCAAGAGTGAAACTTTGTTTCAAAATATATATATATACACACATATATATATATTTAGCTGCTAGTCATAAACCCATGACTGATGAGAAGTATTCCTTATTATGAAGAATTTTGTTTACTTTCTATTTTGTTAAATAATTTATTTTGGCTTTTAACAGATACGTAACTTTATATAATTGAGGTTTTCTCAAAATCAGAAGAAAAAGTTAAGCAAAAGCATGTAGTAAATTAAGAATAACCTAATATATTCCTAAGTACGTATCATGCAGCGTTGTCATCTTAACATTTTGCCTACTTATTCCAGACCTTTTCTAGTTGAAATAAAAGTGTTCTCGTACTTTTTAATCCAGCTCTCCTCTTTCTCCCTTCAGTAATCGCTGTCTAAATTTGTTGTTTCTTATTCTCATCTGCGCTTCTGTACTATATGTGTAGGCATTCATAAACAATGTGTGGTATTCATAAATGTGTTTCACATGTTTCTGAACCTGACATACTGTATAAATTGCAATTTTTTCAGAATGATTTACTTGCTTTTGTGATTTTGATTATATATTTTATGTGTGGTTTTCAATTTTATGATTCTGTCAGAATACATTTATCCATACTTCTTTTTAATAACTTTTAGGTTTCTTGGTTTTTCTTTTTAGACACAATATTGGAGTAATTGTTTTTTATTTTTCTCCATGATGGACATGTGAGGATTAGTAGAGAGTATATTTTTGAAAGTGGAATTGCTGAGTTTATTTATTTTGTTTGTTTATTTTTTGAGACAGTCTCACTCTGTAGCCCAGGTTGGAGTGCAGTGACGCCATCTCGGCTCACTGCAACCTCCACTTGTTGGATTCAAGTGATTTTCCTGCCTAAGCCTCCTGAGTAGCTGGGATTACAGGCGCCCACCACTACCCTTAGCTAATTTTTTTTTTTTTTTTTTTTTTTTTTAGTAGAGCCTAGGTTTCACCATTTTGGCCTGGCTGGTCTCGAACTACTGACCTCAGGTGATCTGCCTGCCTCGGCCTTCCAAAGTGCTGGGTTTACAGGCGTGAGCCACTGCGCCCCGCTGGAATTAACTGAATTTAGATCATACCCATTTACTAGACATTCTCATGCAGCTCTCCAGTGTGGTTTTCTTCATATATTTTCCCATCACCTGTTTTTGAAAGTTCCTATTTTGTAACATCTTCATCAACATTTAGTATTTTCAGTCTTTGTAATTGCTGTAAATCCCGTAAGTATAAAATAGTATCTTAATGTCGTGTTTATTTGTCCTTCTTTGATGACCAGTAAAGTTGAACATCTTTTTTTACATTTGTTGACCATTTAGGCCTTTTCTTTTCTCAGCAACTGTTCATTATTTTCCCCCATTGTTCAATAGAAAGTTGTATTTTAAACAAAAAGATTTATAGGATTTGTTTTTATATTTTGGTAATTCTTTATTGGTTCTATATTGCATATATCATTTCCCAGCAGCTCATTTTACCACATTAGCAAGTTTTAGTGAATAAAAGTTTTAAATTTTAGAATAGTCAGTTTATCAAGTTAATTTCATATATCTTCTGAAGAATCAAATTTTTTCCCATGTAGTGTATTAAGTTTCTAAGCAACACTTAGTAAGTAATCTGCCCATCCTTCACAGTAATCTAACGCTGCCTCTTCAAGTAACATTTTCTTTTAATGAATAGGACTGTTTCTGATTCATTTAATCTGTGCCGCTGTTCCAATTGACTTTCTTGCACCAATAGAACAATATCTTAAATATTGTAACTTTATAAGTCTTGCTATCTAGCAAGGCAGGTGTTCCCATTTTGTTGTCTTGAAGTTCTGTCTTAGCTCTTCTTGACAGTTTTCAAGATTAGCTTAATACATAAAAGAAGGAACCGCTTTGAGATTTTTCACTGGAGTGGCATTGAATTTATATATTATTTTAGGGAAAATGTCAGTTTAATCATTTAATCCATGAATATAGTGTTTATGTCTCATTTGTTTAGAGTCTTGTATTATGCTGTTAGATAGGGTTTACACTTTTTTCTATAAAGTTTGCAAATTTTTTGTTGATTAATTCCTGTGATCTGATAGTGTTTATTGCTATTATGAATAAAATCTGCATTTGGTGGTAGATATCGATATGGAGAAATACAACTAATTTTGTAATGTGATCTTTTGTCCAGTAGGCTAGCTGACCTCTTTTAAATGTTCTTATGGTTTGACTATAAATTTTATATATATATATTTTTTTAAATTTTTTTTAATTTTTTAATTTTTTTTTTTTTGAGACGGAATCTCGCTCTGTCGCCCAGGCTGGAGTGCAGTGGCACGATGTTGGCTCATGGCAACCTCCGCCTCTTGGGTTCAAGTGATTCTTCTGCCTCAGCCTCCTGAGTAGCTGGGATTACAGGCATGCACCACCACACCTGGCTAATTTTTTAATTTTTAGTAGAGACTGGGTTTCACCATGTTGGTCAGGATAGTCTCGAACTCCAGACCTCGTGATCTGCCCACCTCCGCCTCCTAAATAAAGTGCTGGAATTACAGGCAGGAGCCACTATGCCCGGCCTGTTTACCTGATTTTTGAATCAAAATATTCCAGTGTGGATTGGTTACCATGTAGGTCTGTTACACAGTTATAAACTTGGGATCTTCCTTTATTGTCATCTTAGAGGTTGCTTTATTCCTTTTTTTTTTTTTTTTTCTTTTTTTTGAGACGGAGTCTTGCTCTTGTTGCCTAGGCTGGAGTGCAATGGTGTAATCTTGGCTCACTGCAACCTCCGCCCCCCAGGTTCAAGCAATTCCCCTGCCTCAGCCTCCCGAGTACCTGGGATTACAGGTGCCTGCCACCACGCCCAACTAATTTTTTATATTTTTAGTAGAGATGACATTTCACCGTGTTGGCCAGGCTGGTCTCGAATTCCATATCTCAGGTTATCCACCTGCCTCGGCCTCCCAAAGTGCTGGGATTACAGGCCTGAGCCCCCGCGCCCAGCCGCTTTATTCCTTATACTGTGTTAATATTTGCTTCTCTTCTTAGTTTACTCTGTCTTTTTGGTGGAGCACATCCTGAGTAGCTTTCTTGAGATAACAGTGCTTGAGGTTTTATTGTTGTTGTTTGGTCTTTCTTGAATAGTTTGCCCCGGGTGTGGAATTTTAGTTTGGAAATTACTATTTTGAAGATGGACCATTGTAAAAGCTTCCAAGCCTGCCGTTCTGCCATTCTGTTTTCTGATTCTTTGTCACTTTTTCTTTCTAAAAGCGTATAGAATCTTCTTTTTCCCCAAGATTCTGAAATGTTACTGTGATATTTCTTTGTGTGTCTATTTTTATCTGTTGTGTTAGGCCCTTTCAATCTGGCAACTTATTCTTCAGTCCTGGGAAATTTTCTTTAGTTGTTTTTTTTTTTCTTTTTGATGACAGTTTTCCCTTTTTTTTTTTTTTTTTTTTTTTTTTTTTCTTTAATGATGTTTTCATTTCAGTTTTATTTTTTGGCTTTCTAATTTTCTCTTCTATGTCTGTTTCTCTCTTTTTGTTCTTCTTTCTGGGAGATTTCCTTAAATTTCCTTTTAAGCTTCCAACTGTTTTTTTTTTTTTCTATAGCAACTTATTTTTGTTTCTTAGACGAAATAACTTTTTTTCAGATAATACAAATCTTGGTTTTGTTAATGTTTTATAGTATGTGTAAATCTCTTTTTCCTACATGTTGCTCTTATTCTTTTGTCTCTCTCTTTGTTCGTGAACCCTTTAAATTTAGAGGCTTTCCACAAATACTAAATTATCACTGGCTAGGATGGATAGGGTTTGTCCATTTTGAACTTTAGTTGATGGTGATCTGAGAACCTTATTTTGTGGGTCAAACTCCAGTATACTAGAATTTTGAGATACCATGTCTCAGACTGGTTACTTTCCCCAGGGAAGAAATCCATCTCCTACATAGATGGTAAGGATCTGTCTGCAAGAATTCTGGGTACAGTCGGGGAAAATGGCTGAAGTTCATTAGATATGAGTATGGATACAGTCATTTAATTTCCCAATCTTTTTTTTTTCTTTTGAGATGGAGTCTCACTCTGTCGCCCAGGATGGAGTGCAGTGGCGCAATCTCGGTTCACTGCAACCTTCACCTGCTGGGTTCAAGTGATTCTGCGTCAGCCTCCTGAGTAGCTGGTATTACAGGCATCTGCCACCACACCCAGCTAACTTTTTTTGTATTTTTATTAGAGACAGGTTTACACCATGTAGGCCCGGTTGGTCTCGAACTCCTGACCTCAAGTGATCCACCTGCCTCGGCTTCCCAAAGTGCTGGGATTACAGATGTGACCCACCCTGACCAGCTTAATTTCCCAATTTTGGTTTGGATATGATGATGAAGCACAGAAATGATCTTGGGTTTTCTCTTTATTGAGACTCTCTATTTTAAATTCTGCAGAAACTAAACTTCTAAAACAGTGAATCTCCCTGGTATACAGAGTTATGGAGGCGATTGAAGGATCTACTTTTTTTTTTTTTTCTTAAATGGCTGTTACTGAAATCCTCCTTGCTTTTTAACCCTCTACGTCCTTAGCCCCCAGTGCCAGTCTTACCTGGTGCTACCATTTCTTATGCCTGTTTTAAGATTCTGTATTATACAGTGGGTTGGTTCTCAACTTCTCTGTCACCTGGAATTCAGCTTTCTATCAAAATGACATTGCTTTTTCTGTTTCTACCCACTTTGCCCCTCTCCTTGTGAGGTATTTTTCTTAAACATTTCTCCTGATGTAGTTTGTAGTAGGGTTTCAGGAGGGACTAAAATTAGATAAATGTATATGATTCGCCATCTTAACCCGGAAACCTAAACCTACTTTTAAATTGTCCTACTTATTTTTAATATGTGTGATAGTTATGATGAAACATTGAAATATCCTGAAATGCACAATATCTAGTTGTGCCATATATGTTTTTAAAATATATGATTCAGTGATTCTATTAACCAGTTTTGTAAATCTAAGCATTCATGCTTGCTTTTTGGAATAGGAGCAAGATTTTTTTTTTTAAAGAGACAGATTAGGAAATTTTAGATGAATCCGCAGAATTATTTGTTGTGAACACCAACCACTGTAAAAATATCTAAATGAAGAAATTTTGCATTTAAATACCTCTTTTCAGATAAATGTTTAAGAAGAAATATCAGAAAAATGATTTTTAATTAAATTGTCTATGTTACAGTACAGTTTGAGTACAAGTGTAGCAATATTCCTTTGAGAAGGATCTTTCAATAAAGTAAATGAAGTTAACTCCAGGATGTCCAACCCTGGCAAATGAAGAGGAATATGATTGACCAGACTTAATATTGATCCTAATAAACATGTCATAAATATTTTTGTTTCATATGGCAGTAAAGCTATCTATAAAGTTTATTTATCATTGTATTGAATATTTGGAAAATTTTTGAAAACATCTATTATCTCAATAATACATCTGGTGTTATTAATAGGTTATTGATACTTAACATTTTTATACTTTTCCTACAGGCTCAATAGTGGAAACTTAAAAATAAGGTCATTGTACTTAGATATTTTTAGTTTCGAAATATTTAGACTCTTAAGATAAAATGTGGAGTAGGTAAGCCCAGGTATATATACACTTTTTTAAATTAAAAAAAATTTTTAAGTGATGTCACAGTCATCTATTTTTTCTTTTATAAATCTGGTTTCATCTCACAACCACCTTGATCTTAGACTTCTAGCCTTCAGAATTGTGAGTTTCTGGAGGTTGAGACTCTATATTGATGAGACCATCGGATCCAAAAATTAATCTAAAAGTCATATCAAGACTTTGTTGACTGGGCACGTTGGCTTATGCCTGTAATTCCAGTACTTTGGGAGGCCAAGGTGGGTAGATCATTTGAGGCCGGTAGTTTGAGACCAGCCTGACCAACTTGGTGAAACTCCATCCCTACTAAAAATACAAAAATTAGCCCGGTGTGGTAGCAGGCGCCTGTAGTCCCAGCTACATTGGAGCTGAGGCAGGAGAACCACTTGAGCCTGGGAGGTGAAGGTTGCAGTGAGCCAAGATCACATCACTGCACTCCAACCTGGGCAACAGAGCAAGACTCTCTCTAAAAATTAAAATAAAATAAAATAAAAAACCGCATGATACACTAATGACAAAGTCTTTTTCTTTTCTTAAGAGATGGAGTCTCTACTGGACACAGTAGCTCACACCTCTAATCTCAGTATTTAGGAGGCCAAGGTGGGCAGATTGCTTGTGCCCAGAAGTTTGAGTCCAGCGTGGGCAACAATGTGAAACTCCAACTCTACAAAAAAATAAAAAGTGAGTTTTCACATGCCTATAGTCCCAGCTACCCGGAAGGCTGAGGAGGAAGAATCACTTGAGCCCAGGAGTTCGAGGCTGCAGTGAGCCGAGATTGTGCCACTGCACAAAGAAGAAATATCAGAAAAATGATTTTTAATCAAATTGCTTATGTTACAATACAATTCGAGTATAAGCATAGCAATATCCCTTTGAGAAAGATCTTTCAACACACACACACACACACACACACACACACACACACACACCCCAGCATGGTGGTGCTTGCCCCTAGTCTCAGCTACTTGGGGACTAATGTTGGAGGATCTCTTGAGCCTGGGAAGTTGAGGCTGTGAGACCTTGCCTCCAGAGAGAGAGAGAGAGAGAGAGTCAGAGAGTCTTGCCATGTCATCCAGGCTGGAGTGTAGTGATGGTACAGTTAGAGCTCAGTGCAACATTTTTTTTTTATTTGTTTTTGAGATGGAGTCTTGCTCTGTTGCCAGGCTGGAGTGCAGTGGCACGATCTTGGCTCACTGCAGCCTCTGCCTCCCGGGTTCAAGTGGTTCTCCTGCCTCAGCCTCCCGAGTAGAGTAGCTGGGACTAGAGGTGTGTGCCACCACACCCAGCTACTTTTTATTTTTTAATTTTTTTTAAATTTTCAGTAGAGATGAGGTTTCACCATGTTGGCCAGGATGGTCTCAATCTCCTGACCTTGTGATCCACCTGCCTCGGCTTCCCAAAGTGTTGGGATTACAAGCGTGAGCCACCGTGCCCGGCCACTCACTGCAACTTTCAATTCCTGGACTCAAGGAGTCCTCCCACCTCAGCCTGGCAAGTCACTGGGTCTACAGGCACATGGCACCATGGCTTATATTTTAAAATACTTTTTTGGTAGAGATGGGGTCTTGCTCTGCTGTCTAGGCTGTTCTCGAATTCCTGGCTTCAAGTGATCCTCCTGCGTCAGCCTCCCCAAGTGCTGGGATTACAGGTGTGAGCCACTGCACCTGGCTTCCTAGTCAGTCTTTAGTTGGATGTGTCAGGCAGTTAATAGCTATTTACCAATTTGCTGTGTGTTTAAGTATACACACACATACATATACATTTATATTTAAGTTTCACAATGGAATATATTTTCAAATCCTAGACTTTGCATACAGATTAAAAGAGAGTAAAAGCAATTGCCATCTTATCTTTTATGTGGCCTTATGTAATTGAGTTTTTCTCCCTCAACCCAGTTCCCAGTGTTTTATACAGACTATTGTCATAATTATTATTCTCGTGGCAGATTCTACCAACGTTAAAAGTTGATTTGCATTTTAGACAAAGTAATCTTTAATATGAATGTTTAATTAAATCCTGTGTCTTTTATTTCTTCTTGAGCCCTTTTCCATTTTGAATTTCAACAGGGAGCTGGGTTTTTTTGCTGTTTTTTGTTTTGCTTTGTTTTTTTAAATTCCTGGCTGTGAATCTTAAGTCCTCATTCTCTCAGATGTAGCCAGCAATCTGGGCATGCCTGTGTCTGAAAAGTAGAGACAGCCTTATGCCCAAACTTCTGTTACCAACGCCTTCTGATATCCAATATGACTTATTTTGATGGCATTTCTGATAATGGCAAAGGCAGTAACCAACTATTATTCATGTTTAATGGTTTTCAAAAGTTTGAAGTTTGTGTCTTTGGTCCCATATTGAGGTCATAACAATTAAGATATTTTATATAGTACTAATTATAAGAAGAATAGTCTGATAGAAAGATAATGCCAGGAATACAAAGATGAGTAAGGCAAAGTCCTTGCTCAAACAGGTCCAGTAATTACTGTAATTCAGGGTAGAGTAAGATTAGTGTCATAAGAGTGTGTGTTTCTAACATCGGATCTGTAACAGACACTGGCTTCTCAGGGATCTCCTTACTGTTCCTTCTGAAACTGTTATATTGTTATCAGAAAAACTCTTAGTATGAATTTAGAGTATCTGGAAATATTAATGATAAACAAGAGTCCAGGTTATTTTTTGCTTGGCAAAGATAACAAGCTATTATTAATGACCTTCTGGGGCAATGAGCTATTTTATTACTGTGATAGAAATGAAAAATATTTTTTTAAACCTGTATCCAAATAGTTTTATGCTATTGATCTTAGATTCATGAAATGTCTGTGTGCTACAAAGCAACATAGCAGTACAAGAAATAACGTGTTATAAATCACATATGCACATTATACGTGAGGTGGTCATTTAGCGGTGGGATTGATTAAAAGCACAAGCAGGCCGGGCATGGTGGCTCACACCTGTAATCTTAGCACTTTGGGAGGCCAAGGCGGGCAGATAACCTGAGGTTAGGAGTTCGAGACCAGCCTGGCCAAAATTATGAAACCTTGTCTCTACTAAAAATACAAAAGTTAGCTGGGTGTGGTGGTGCATGCCTGTAATCCCAGCTACTCGGGAGGCTGAGGCAGGAGGATCGCTGGAACCGGGGAGGCAAAGTCTGCAGTGAGTCAAGGTTGCACCACTGTACTCCAGCCTGGGCGACAGAGCGAGACTCTGTCTCAACAATACCACAACAAAAAAAGGCACAAGCAGAGTCTTTTTCAGTATGTTAGAAGAATGTGTCTCTTCCCTGAATGAGTCACAATACATACAAGCATTTTAACAGGTTAACAGGTGAAAGATCTTAGATGCAATGATTTTTAAATCATTAGTCCAAGAACTAGTCAGTGAGTGATTGAATAAACTGTTTTAAAACATGCTTAATCCATTAGTGAATATTACAACACAATTTTTTTCCTATGGCTTTCTTTGAGTTTCAAGAAAGTTTCTAGCTGGGTATGGTGGTGGTGTGTGCCTGTAGTCCCAGCTACTCAAGAGGCTGTGGTGGGAGGATCGCTTGAGCCCAAGAGTTTGAGGTTACAGTGAGCTATGATAGGCAACAGAGTAAGACTCTGTCTCAGAAAAATTAGTTTCTATATGTGTATGTAAACTTTAGAAAGAAGTAGATACTTATCACTGTTGTTTTGTTTCTAAAGTGTAATTATTTGATTGTGATTTGAATCTACTTTTTAAGAGGCCATAACTTTGGCTAATTCCAAATAAGACCTGACCTTACAAATGGCCTCATTACTAAGTCCAGCTTGTGCTAGAGCTTTCACTGATTACTGTCTGGGTCTAGGACTAGTAGTCAGACTGCAACAGCCTCAACTTGGTAAACATTTTAAATATTGACTTAAGATTTTGATATTCATACATGATTCATAATTGAAGTAAAAACATAGTTTCAAGATGTTGTAAAGGTGTCTTTCACTTTTTCTTTAATCTTAACTGTCTGTGAAGATAAACATACAACTTGCCACTTATCAATGGTTCTCACAGAAGATTAAAGCTATAATGGGATACTTTTTTTTCCTATTTTTCAAATATCACATTAGCAAAGATCAAATGTTTTGAACACATGTCCTTGAAAAGAATGTGGAAAGACTGCCACTCTCATTCATTGCTGGTTATGAGTATATACAGATATAAAGCTTGTGGAATGTATTTCTCATCATATATGTTCATTTACTCAGGCATTTTTCTTCTCATAACTTTTTTTTTTTTTTTTGAGACAGAGTCTCGCTCTGTCACCCAGGCTGGAGTGCAGTGGCCGGATCTCAGCTCACTGCAAACTCTGTCTCCTGGGTTCACGCCATTCTCCTGCCTCAGCTTCCTGAGTAGCTGGGACTACAGGCGCCCGCCACCTCGCCCGGCTAGTTTTTTGTATTTTTTAGTAGAGACGGGATTTCACCGTGTTAGCCAGGATGGTCTCGATCTCCTGACCTCGTGATCCGCCCGTCTCGGCCTCCCAAAGTGCTGGGATTACAGGCTTGAGCCACCGCGCCCGGCCCTCTTCTCATAACTTATTGTCCAGTCTACATGCATTTATGGGAAATGACTTGAGTACGGGGCTTCTTGTATGTATTAGAAGATTGGAAACAGCCTAAGTATTTGTTAAATAAACTGAGTGCAGTGGTTCATGCCACTAGTCCCAGCTACTCGGGAGGCTTAGATGGGAGGAATTGCTTGAGTCCAGGAGGTCGAGGCTGCAGTGAGCCATGATTCTACCACTGCACTTCAGCCTGGGCAACAGAGCAAGACCTTGTCTCAAGGAAAAATAGAGTTTAAGAAATTATGTTACATTTGTCCAGTGGAATAGAATGCAGTCAGCCATTTAAAAGAATGAAGTAGCTCTGTATGTACTCATAGGAAGTGGATTGGTTTCCACTTCCTATGGAAGTGGTTATAGTAAGTTTTTTTAAAGTGTAGGACAAAACAGAATTTTAAAGTGTAGGACAAAACAATTGCTTTAGCCTTTTTTTTTCTTTGTGAAAATGTTTTATTTTATTTTTAATTTTACTTTTAAGTTCTGGGATACATGTGCAGAATGTGCTGGTGGGTTACATAGGTATACATGTGCCATGGTGGTTTGCTCTGTCATCAAGGTTTTAATCCCTGCATGCATTAGGTATTTGTCCTAATGCTGTCCCTCCCCTTGTCAGGCCCCCGACAGGCCCTGGTCTGTGATGTTCCCCTCCCTGTGTCCTTGTGTTCTCATTGTTAAACTCCCACTTGTGAGTGAGAACATGTGGTGTTTGGTTTTCTGTTCCTGTGTTAGTTTGCTGAGAATGATTAGCCATTTGTTTTATTTGTGATCTATATCTTAAGTGTGCAGGTATGTGTGCTTGAATGTGCATACCGTATCTCTGGAATAAATAAGAATGCATTAAAACTTGTTGCCTGTGTGATAAACTAGGTGTACTTCCTAGAGGAAAAGGGTAACTGGGATTTTTCTTCGTATTTTTGAATTTTGTACCGTGTGCACGTGAGAGATAAAGATTCTCAGAGGCTGGACGTGGTGACTTATGCTGTAATCCCAGCACTTTGGCAGGCCAAGGTGGGAGGATTGCTTGAGGCCAGGAGTTCAAGACCAGTCTGGGCAATATGGCAAAACCCCATCTCTGCAAAGAAACACAAAAATTAGCCAGGCGTGGTGGTGCATGCCTATAGTCCCAAATACTGGGGAAGCTGAAGCAGGAGGGTCACTTGAGCCCAGGAGGCAGAGGTTTCAGTGAGCCAGGGTCATGCCACTGCACTGCAGCCTGGGTAACAGAGTAGACTCTGTCTCAAAAAAAGGTTCTCATGTATTTTCCTTTATTGCCCTTCCTGGGATATGTGCTTCAGTAGCCTGAGAAAATATGCCAAGGCTTTAACATTGAATATTCAACATTTATAGATGGTTCTCTCTTAATGAATTTCTTTTTTTTTTTTTTTTTAGACAGATTTTCAGTCTGTTGCCCAAGCTGGAATGCAGTGGTGTGATCTTGGCTCACTGCAACTCCCACCTCCCGGGTTCGAGTGATTCTTGTGCCTCAGCCTCCCAAGTAGTTTGGACTACAGGTGCGTGCCACCATATCTAGCTAATTTTTGTCCTTATATTAGAAACAGGGTTTCACCATGCTGGCCAGGCTAGCCTCGAGCTCTTGGCCTCTTGCGATACACCGCCTCGGCCTCCCAAAGTGCTGGGATTACAGACATGAGCCACCGCGCCGTGCTTCTTAATGAATTTCTGTTAGGATTCAACTTTAATCCTAAAAGCAATTATCTGCTGTTTACATGATATGAAGTTTCAGGGAAAAAAACAGCAAAGATTTTGTTCACATAGTGGAGATGGTTTGATTAAAAAAATTCTTCCTGTGATATAGAACATTTTTCTTTCTTCAAGCTCTAGAAACAGTAATACCATTTCCTAAAGTAGCAAACTTAGAAAATGTGTAAATCTCTTCTATTTGTATCTAGACAAACAAGAATAGCCTCCCTTTCTTTTGGTATAAATATTTTCATCTCTGATTTTATTGTGCTTTTGATAACCAGGCTGACTTACTATGAGAGGATAGTTTGTCACTCTGAACCCAGCATACAAAGCTTCATGTGAGATAGAGTCCTTGACCTTGGCCTCACTAGTCCTATAACCAGGCTTCCTTACCAGACTGCCTCAGTGTATTTAAACTTGAATATTTGATTGAACATTGTATTCACTTTAATGTGATAACTGCCTAGTGGAGTCAGCATTCAAGTAGTGTGGTTGTTTAATGCTATATACTTAGCTGTTTTTCTGGAAAATAGAGATCATCCACAATTCTAATTGTATATGCTCATCAACTCAGACATTCCACTTCTACGGAATTTATCCTACAGTCTTATTTATTGGAAATAAGTATAGGATCATCATCATTATAAGTGACATAATTCAAAGACCTGATCATCTATAAAAAAAACTGAAAATTCAAGAAGACTAGGTTCCTCGAAAGGCTTTCACTGTTTCTGCAGAGATGATTTTGCCTTGGAAAATCATCTCTGAATTTCAGAGATGAATTTGAACTCAAGGATGAGGGCATTCTTGTAGAGTTTCTTGTAATTCATAGGAATTAACCCAGTTTATCTGTCTTCAAATCGTTTTTGTGTTTTTGCCAAAGAGAAGATTATCAATTAAGAGTAATAGTTTTTTATACAAAAACTATGGGCAGCAGTATCAAGGTTGACATTATTTGTAGGGCGTTTGAAATATTTGTTTTGCTCTATTATTATAATGCTATTGTTTGTGCCATAGGTGAGCTCTGTTTTGTTGTGAATTAACTATTCTTAAATGGCCTTGATGATAAACTATAGTAAGAAATCTGGGCCAGATGCGGTGGCTCACGCCTGTAATCCCAACACTTGGGGAGGCTGAGGTGGGCAGATCACTTGAGGCGAGGTATTTGAGACCAGCCTTGCCAACGTGGTGAAACCCCATCTCTACAAAAAAAAAAAAAAAAAATACAAAAATTAGCTGGGTGTGGTGGCATAGGACTGTAATCCCAGATGCTTGGGAGTCTGAGGGGTGAGAATCACTTGAACCCAGGAGGTAGAGTGGCGGTGAGCCAAGATCGCACCACTGCACTTCAGCTTGGGCAGTAGAGCAAGATTCTGTCTCAAAAAACAGAAAAAAAAGAAATTCAGTTATAATGTTTAAGGATAATTCATATGTCTTTATTTCTGAACTTTTTGTATTATATAGTTTCTAGCATGGTGCTTGATATAGACTTAGTAATAATGTTTATTAAATATGTAAATTAATGACTAAAGTGTTTTTTAAAGATGGAGGCCCGGCACGGTGACTCATATCTGTAATCCCAGCACTTTGGGAGGCCGAGGCAGGTGGATCACCTGAGGTCAGGAGTTCAAGACCAGCCTGACCAACATGGACAAACCGTCTCTACTAAAAATACAAAAAAAAGTAGCCAGGCATGGTGGCGGGTGCCTGTATGCCCAGCTGTTCGGGAGGCTGAGGCAGGAGAATCGCTTGAACCCGGGAGGCGGAGGTTGTGGTGAAGCGAGGTTGTGCCATTGCACTCCAACGTGGGCAACAAGAGCGAAAACTCCATCTCAAGAAAAATAAAAGATTAGAATGAATATGGCATTCTGTCTTTTACTGATGTAGGGAGAACATCTTAAATAGATGTTATGGGTTGAAATGTTTTCCCCAAAAAGATATATTGAAAACCTAATACTTGTAGTATATAGTACTTGTGAATATAACCTTAAGAAATAGGGTTTTTGAAGATGTAGTCAACTTGAGATGAGGTCATTAGAATTGCCCCTAATCCAGGGTTCTTAGAGAATATGGAACACATATACACAGTGTAGACACCATGCGACAGCAGTGGCAGAGATTGGCATGATGCTTCTACAAGCTCAGGATTGCAAAAGGTTGCCAGCAGACCACCAGAAGCTAGGAGAGGCAAGGAAGCTCTGGTACAGGTTTCAGAGGAGACATGGTCTTCCTGATTTCACAGGTGTCACTTCACCAGCTGGAAATTCTGTGGCCCATGGCACCAGTGCTTGAGTTTTGCTCATTCCCACTGGGCTGGTTCTGCCTACTTGGCCTGGCAGGCTGAACTCAGCTCACATTGCTGGCCTGGATCTCATGCCTATCAAGGGCAAGCCAGGAGCAGAGCGGTGAGGGATGTGTGAGCGAGCAAGCACAGGGTCCAACCACTGTGCACAGCCAGGCATACTGGCTGCTGTGGTGGGGCAGGCAGCTCCAGGCACCAGCACAAGTGCTGGCCGCTTTGTGAGGCTGCAGCTGGATCAGATGTACCGTAAGTGGCTGTTGCTGCAGCAGCCATGGATGGAGGAAACTGGTGTCGTCTGAAAGCTTAGAGATGCCAGGATCTGCAGAGCCCCCAAAGAGGGTGTTACAGCATGTCATAGCCCTGCCTTGCGTAGCCCTGAGGTCTGGACTCCCAGTAGCGACTCTCTCGTCGCTTGCAGTGCGGCGATTGGGGGGGTGAGTTTCTGGGGGGCAGTTTCAGCCCATTTGTGTTACAGCTCTTTCAGTCCTGCTATCCCGCTCCAGCTGGCAACTCCTGGGCTGGCCCGGCCCTGTTGCTTTTTCCCATCCCATGGGGTGGCTACCTGGTGGAGGGCAGGAGGGCTGTAGTGTTACAGAAGCTCTGGCTTTGGGAATCCCGAGGTCTGGGCCTCCAGAAAGTTCGCCACTCTTCACCTTCACAATCTGGGAGCATGTTACCACCCACACCTGAGGAAGCCAGCCAGGAATGTGTTACAACTCTTTTTGGTCCTGCCATTTGGTGGGTCCAGAGTTCTTGTCCTGCATCCAGGAAGAATGAGGTTATGTGGACAACTGGAGGATGAGCAAGGCAGAGAGGAGCGACAGAACAGCTCTCAGCCGAGAGGACACCTGAAGTAGGTAGCTCTTATCCGCAGACAGGTAGTCCTGATGAGTGTCCAAGTCTGGCTGAGTCCAGGGTTTTTATAGGCTCAGAATGGAGGAAGTGCATGCTGATTGGTCCATGGGTGGACCTGGAAAAAGCACTGTCCGACTGGCCAGAAGGCATCAAGGAAGTTCTCTGGGTTGGAGACTATACCCAGAACTGGCAGCCTGGCCTCCAGGCTTCAGGTCATCCCCGGCTTGTAGGTGGGGTTTCACCAGGGACCTGCCCCTTCCCATCTAGGAACTTGTCTGCTTTCAACGGTGATACATGGCCTTCCACAACGCCCAGGCTTCCTGTGCTAAGGGACCCCCACAGACCCACACCAAGCCACCCTTATTCCCCTGACCTCCCTTCCGTGTTCATTGGCACCCAAAGTCTGGAGGGGGCCAAGGTGGTGGAGGCCATCATGTCAGCGCTGCTCCAAGTGCGTGCACACCCGGCCAGGTTGCAACAGCGCCTGGGCCCAGCTGTCAGGGCATGTTCACAACTTTGCTATGCCACAGAATGGGTACTGGGAGTTGGGAGAGTCCAGGGAGTAGGAGCAGGCACTTCCGAGCCTGCGGACAGTGGGTTTCCCAGGCCCCCAAGAGCACAGGGATGCTTGGGTCCTGAGCCACAGCTGGACAGCTGCAGTTGCACCTTGGAGCGTGAGTTTCTGCCCCACCAACTCAATAGGGCATGGGGCTCCTGCTGGGATCACCTCTTCCTGGCCCTGTGAGCCTCTGTAGAGGGCACAGCCCCTGCTGCAGCTGGGGTCCTCTCAGCTGCCGCTTCAGATGGGCCACCACCACCATCACTGACATCTTGATTTTGTACTTCTAGCCTCCAGAGCTATGAGACAATCCGTTTCTGTTGTTTAAGCCACCCACAAATGTTGTTTGTAGTACTTCATTACAGCAACCCTAGGACACAAATTAAAATATTTCATATTTTTATAACTTTCCAATTTAATGTCTTCTTTTCAACAGTTTTTCTTTTTCGCTTGTTTTCTCCCTTTTCCTTATTTCTTTTGCGTTCCCTACAGTCTCAGTCTCCGTCTAGTGGATGTCATAGTTGAAGTTCTTTTGGCCAGGTATTATTGCTCATGCCTATAATCGTAGCATTTGAGAGGCCCAGGCAGGAGGGCTCACTTGAGCTCAGGAGTTTTAGACCAGCCTGGGCAACATAATGAGACTCCCTCAGTGTGTTTTTTTGTTCTTTTTTTTTTTTTCAAGACAGAACTCGTTCTGTCGCCCAGGCTGGAGTGCAGTGGTGTGATCTTGGCTCATTGCAACCTTCATCTCCCAGGTTCAAGCAGTTCTTGTGCTTCGGTCTCCCAAGGAGCTGGGATTACAGGTGCATGCCACAATGCCCAGCTAATTTTTATATTTTTAGTAGAGACAAGGTTTCGCCGTGTTGCCCAGGCTAGTCTTGAACTCTTGGCCTCAAGTGATCCACCTGCCTCAGCCTCCTGAAGTGCTGGAATTATAGGTATGAACCATTTCACCCAGGCACATTGAGTTTTTATTGAAAGAGGAAAGATTACAAAAACCAGGCAAACACATACATAAAGTAATTTTGAGTATTAACAAGATGGATAAAGGAAAGAAACAAGAGGGTGAGATTACAGATTAACTGAAATTAAGGAAGAGATACAACATTAGATCAAAACCCCTCAAGGGTTTTACCATGTTGGCCAAGCTGGTCTCCAGCTCCTGGCCTCAGGTGATCCACCTGCCTTGGCCTCCCAAATTGCTGGGATTACAGGCATGAGCCACCATGGCTGGCAATAATAATAATAATAATAATAATAATAATAATAATAATAATAATAATATTTAAATGACATTCTTTCATTCAGAGTTACGTATCACAGGTGAAACTGAACCCCTTAAGACTAAATTTTGTGATACAAGGGCATGATGAAACAATTATTCACTAAATGTATTGCAGAGATTGACTTCCTGGCCCCTAATCCTTGGAAGAACTTTAAGCTCCTGTTGTTTTAGAGAAATATACTGGACTTAAAAGACTTAAAAGTCATCCTACCCAACCTTTAAATTTTGCAGAAAGGGGAAACTTTTGTCTCCTCTCTTTCTTTAAGAATGCTCTCATTCTCTGAAATGGACTGGCCAACCTCATTCCATTGGGGTCTTAAATATAAAAATGTGAATAAAGAAACAGGTATCCATGAAAATCGTGCACTTAAAAATTGACATTATTTGTAGTATGTAAAGTTTTTTCTAGATTAATATGGTTTTCACTTTTATGAGAGGATATTGTGCCATATTCGTAGTTGAAATAATTTCCAAACTAAACTTTAAATTCAGGTAGTACTTAAGCCAATCAGAGTTAAATGTTGGTATCAGTGGCAAGTAATTTCATAGATGAGAAAGTTGAAGGCCAAAGAAGTTTCCAGAATTAAACAGCTAATTAAAATAAGACCTTAATTGAATGAGTAATGAATGAATAATTGAGTGATTAATGCCTGCTATATGTTTATACATAATGTGGTTATTATATGTGATTATTTTTATTCATCTTATATACTAAGTCTATAAAATACATTTATACACATCTAAATTATGTTTGTTGTCTTCTATCTGAATTTTCTGTTGTCGTAGTCCATAGTTTTATTTTTTAAATTGACTGTTTAATTGATACCACATTAATTTACACTTTAGTTGATAATACAGTTTTTAAACTTTTCATTTAAAGGATTGATACGTACTGGCTTCTTCTATTTATTTATTATTTATTTATTTATTTATTTTTGAGATAGAATCTTACTCTGTTACTTGACGGGAGTACAGTGGCGTGATCTCGGCTCACTGCATCCTCCACCTTCTGGGTTCAAGCAATTCTGGTGCCTCAGCCTCCTGAGTAGGGAGTGTACCTACACAGACTACAGCCTGGCTAATTTTTGTATTTTTAGTAGGGGTGGGGTTTCACCATGTTCTCCAGGATGGTCTCGAAATCCTGACCTTAAGTGATCTGCCCGCCTCGGCCTCCCAGGGTGCTGGGATTACAGATGTGAGCTCCCGCACCCAGCCTTGATTCTCCAATTTAGATAAACCAGTTATAGTACTTTTATTACTTTTGCCTATCTTCACCTTTTTCCTACCTCTCTTTATGATCAGACATTGCTTACTTTTGGGATAAGCATCGTTTTATTCAGAACACAAGGATTCCTAGTAATTTCCTCACCAAGTAGCAAGATAGTCCATTTCATTGTGGGCCTCCAACCTTGTGCATTTTGTGACAATTCTAAGTCTCAGTGAAAAGAATAAAGAGAAGAGTGGAGAGAAAAATGCATAGCCCTTCTTACCTTCACTTAGTTTTCCAACAGCATAATTCTTTCTCTCCTTTTTTTCTATACCTTTTCTGGTTCATAAACCCTGGGTAATGTTTTTTTTTTTTCTGTTTTATGTTTTTTTGAAACAGAGTTTCGCTCTGTGCCCAGGCTGTAGTGCAGTGGTGTGATCTCGGCCCACTGCAAGCTCCACCTCCCGGGTTCACACCATTCTCCTGCCTCATCCTCCCAAGTAGCTGGGACTACAGGCACCCACCACCACGCCCGGCTAATGTTTTGTATTTTTAGTGGAGACAAGGTTTCACCGTGTTAGCCAGGATGGTCTCTATTTCCTAACCTTGTGATCCACCCGCCTGGGCCTCCCAGAGTCCTGGGATCACAGGCGTGAGCCCCTGAGCCTGGCCCCATAATGTTTTTAAATAAACACTTCACTGTTGATATAAGTAACTGCATATGCTTTTCAGGATCCTGGGTGTGATGATGAGAAAAGATGCCAAAGGAGATGACTGGTTCCTAATTTTGAGAAACTCTCAATCTAAGTGGTGAAATAAGCACATAGGCTGAAGAACGGAATAATTATATAGTAACAGGTACTTTGAAGAACTGTGTAACCTGATTTATGAAAATCTTAAAATGGGAACTTATGAGTAAAATAGAGATTTTTGCTTTAAATTAAAAAGAATTGTCTGTCCTCCATCCCCTTTTCTTTTAAAAACTTCATACTGTCAACCTGGAGAGATTATCTTTTACAGCTAGACTAGGCTTACTAGCCTGTAGAAAATATAGCTGATCTCATTATATGCAGATTCTGTAATCGCAAATATGCCTACTCGCTAAAAATTATTTGTAACCCAAAATGACACACTCTTGGCCATTCATAGACTTATGCAGAGTGGAGAAAAATTTGTGTCACCCATACACACATTTCTAGACATTGAACAGGTGATATTCTGCTTTCTTGTTTCAGATTTCCTACTGTATGCAAGTGTCCTTTTAATGGTCTATTTAATGTCATGTGTTTTGTATTTTTGTGTTTTTCTGGTTTAGGTTAGTGATTCTGCTGTTTAAAATGCTCCCCAAGTGTAGTGCCAAGTACTGCCTAATGTTGTTTAAGTGCAAGAAGGCTGTGATGATATGCCTTTTGTGGAAAATACATATGTTAGACAAGTTTCATTTAGGCATGAGTGCTGCTGTTCGTGATCTCAATATTAACGAATCAACAGTATAGCTGGGCATGGTGGCTCGTGCCTGTAATCCTAGCACTTTGGGAAGATTCTATCTTCAGGCCCTGTTTTGTGACAATGAGTGTGTTGATTGTGTATTTTTGATAAAGAAGGAAAAACAAACTTTGGGAGGCTGAAACGGGTGGATCACCTGAGGTCAGGAGTTTGAGACCAGCCTGGCCAACATGGTGAAACTCTGTCTCTACTAAAAATACAAAAAAGTAGCTGGATGTGGTGGTGCATGCCTGTAATCCCAGCTACTTGGGAGGCTGAGGCAGGAGAATCGTTTGAACCTGGGAAGCGAAGGTTGCAGTGAGCTGAGATCGTGCCATTATACTCCAGCCTGGGCAACAAGAGTGAAACTCCATCCCCCAAAAATACACACACACACACACACACACACACACACGTGTATATGTATATATGTATGTGTATATGTGTATATGTATTTATATATGTATCTATACATATATATACACACACACATATATGGTGTAGTTAAACAGAAACACGTGAAACATGTTTATGGATAAATACAGTTAAAAAAAAATGTGACTAGAGGCTCATCAGAGCCTACCTTGTATTTCCCTTAAGAGCAGTAGCTCAGTGTTTACTAATTCATTGTTTGAAGTGGCTTTACAGGGCATAACTACCATGAATAACAAGAATCAATTGTACCTACCAGATTTTTCTTGACTCAACTGTTGAAAAAATTTTATCTGTAACAATTTGGAAATAAATTGTACCTTTTTCTGTTTGAAATGAAACTTGCTTATAAAACAATTCAAAATCTAGTTAACGCTTCTTGAGAGAGACCCCTTTCTTTATCAAACAGATTCTCTGGTGAGCCTGTATAGAATCATAGCAGGAAAGCAGCCAATGAAGACAGAACTCATAGGCTTAAAACACTAATTGTAATATCTTAACATTTTCAGTTAATACTTAACAGTTGCCCTCAGAATTCTAAATGCAGGCTAGGCGTGGTGGCTCACACCTGTGACTTTGGGTGGCCGAGCACTTTGGGAGGCTGAGGCAGGAGTATCACTTCAGGCCAGGAGTTCAGAACCAACTTGGGTGAGACCCTGTCTCTACCAAAAAAAAAGGAAAAAGGAAAAGGAATTAATTGGGCACAATGGCACATGTGTTCTGAGATACTCAGGGAAGCTCAGGGGGGAGGATCACTTTATCTGAGGAGTTCAAGCCTGCAGTGAGACAGTGAGTCATGATCAAGCCACTTTCCTCCAGCCCCAGCGACACAGATCCTCACTCAAAACAAAAAATCTAATTGCTATTCCTTTTTTTTTTTAACTACTTCAGAAAGAATCTTTATCTACTAATTCCTTTTTTTTAATTTGATGACCAAAGATGGTTGTGACTCTTCTTACATAATTTCCTCATAAAAAACTGTAGACTGGCTGCAACAGTTTAGTTCTACATTTTCAATAATGCCTTTTAAAATTAATTTCCTAGGAGCTGGTGGAAAATGTTTTCCCTAATGACCCTCGATTTTAGAACTTCTTTAAAAATATTTAATGATAGCCATTGTTTTTAGATACTATGGAAAATACAAAAACGAAATTGAAGAAATCTTTGTCTTCCTAGAGCTCAAAAGTTTTGTGGACACAGATACACGCATTAATTAGTTAAAACTATTTTTACAGTGTTGTAGCAGAAGTCCAAACAAACAGCAGTGGGTATATAAAGCAGGAAAAGATTAATTTTGAGTGGTGAGATAAAGAAATTCATAGCCTGTAATCCCAGCACTTTGGGAGGCCGAGGCGGGCGGATCACAAGGTCAGGAGATCGAGACCATCCTGGCTAACATGGTGAAACCCCGTCTCTACTAAAAAATACAAAAAACTAGCCGGGCGAGGTGGTGGGTGCCTGTAGTCCCAGCTACAGGCGTGAACGCGCGAGGCGGAGCTTGCAGTGAGCTGAGATCTGGCCAGTGCACTCCAGCTTGGGTGACAGAGCAAGACTCCGTCTCAAAAAAAAAAAAAAAAAAAAAAAAAAAAAAAAATTCATAGACAAGGCTATGTTTGAACTAGGCCTTGGAAAGATTGGTTGAGCAGGGCACAGTGGCTCACACCTGTAATCCCAGCACTTTGGGAGACCGAGGCAGGTGAATCATCAGATCAGGAGATCGAGACCATCCTGGCCAGCATGGTGAATCCCCATCTTTACTAAAAATACAAAAATTAGCTGGGTGTGGTGGCTGAGGCAGGAGAATTTGCTTGAACCCAGGAAGTGGAGGTTGCAGTGAGCCGAGATCATACCACGGCACTCCAGCTTGGCAACAGAGTGAGACTCTGTCTCAAAAAAAAAAAAAAAAAAAAATTGAACTAAACAGATGAAGGGAAACATCTTGAGCTAAATTGGAGGATAATAAATATGAAAGAACAGAGAACATTTAAGGATGTGAGATACACATAATTATGAAAATGACCATAGTGAACTATGAATCTGGAAAGAGGAAAGGGTTGAATTGCTGAAGAGTTCATCTGCAAGGTGAAGATAATTAGGATACCTTTCAAAATGTAATAATAAAGTGCTTTGAATAAGGAAATGATTTAGTTAAATTTATCTTTTATGATCAGTTGGAAGACTTAGATTAAATGCAAGAAAGCCAATTAAGAAATCAAAAAGAACTGAATTAGTACGTGGGAAAGATCAGAGAAAGGACCTAGATGTGATAGTTTACTGCATATAGATAATATTTAGAGCCATAAGATGATCAGAGTTTAAAGTGATTGAGCCACATCCTCATTTAAGGATTGTGAAGAAGTGGAGCCATCTGGGAAGATTGAAAAAATATATAGAAGAGAAATAGGAGGGAAAGCATCAGAATATGATATTTTCAAAGTTGAAGGAGGAGTAAGCCTCTTATAGGATATCATTAATGTGAAAGCCTCTGTGTTGAGGAGGGTGGAGGACTGAATTTATCAATAATTGGGCTGTTACTTTGAGAGAGGAGTTTCAAAGGAATGCAGAATTAGAAAGCTAGATCACATGTGATTATAAAAGTAGGATGATTTGAAGATTCTATCTTTAGGCCCTGTTTTGTGACAATGAGTGTGTTGATTGTGTATTTTTGATAAAGAAGGAAAAATATTATATATTTGTATTTTATTTGATGGACCTGAGAGAGTGGTAGCAATGAATGTAAGTGGTAAGTAAAAGAAATAGGAGAGGTCTGATCATCAGAATATGGCTAGGAAGGTAGTGATATGTTCTTTATCCACCCCACTGGAATAAAAGCTCTATGAGAGCAGAAAGGTTTGTTTGATTCTACATACTACGTATCTCTAGGTATTTGTTGGTTCATTTGCTGGCTAGAAGGATGAATATAAAAATGGAGTGACCATGGTTTATTTCAGTTAAGGTTTGGTGGCACTGAGACCACTAAACCAAGAAAACGTCGAGGAAGTCATTTATTATTTGAGACTGATTCTAGAATAACAACAGTAGAAGTGATTATTTCTGGTAATGAGGATTAGAATGTGTAATCATCCTGGGGAAAATATTTGGCTAGGTTGGTTGTAGGCAGTGGTTTGTTTGTTGTTGTTGTTTTTTGTTTGTTTGTGTGTTTTTTTTGTTTTTGTTTTTCTTTTTGAGATGAAGTCTCACTCTTGCCCAGGCTGGAGTGCAGTGGCATGATCTCGGCTCACTGCAACCTCTGCCTCCTGAGTTCAAGTGATTCTTCTTCCTGAGCTTCCCAAGTAGCTGGGATTACAGGCAAGCACAACCACGCCCAGCTAATTTTTGTATTTTTTGTAGAGATGGGGTTTCACCATGTTGGTCAGGCTGGTCTCTAACTCCTGACCTCAGACTATCCACCCACTTCAGCCTCCCAAAGTGCTGGGATTACAGGCATGAGCCACCATGCCCAGTCGGGAATGGTTTTTTTAAGGAAGACATTAAGAATGGTAGGTGACTTTATATCAGCATGTTAATAAAGAGGGACTATGGACGAAGTGGATTTGGCTTCAGAATGTTTGTCAACATTAATATGATGTGATGATGTTCGTCCCATTTTATTTTTATCTTTTTTTTAGACAGTGTCTTGTTCTGTCATCCAGAGTGGAGTGCAGTGGCGTGATCTCGGCTCACTGTAACCTCTGCTTCCCGGGTTCAAGCAATTCTCCCACCCCAGCCTCCTGATTAGCTGAGACTATAGGCATGCACCACCACACGTGTCTAATTTTTGTATTTTTACTGGAGACGGAGTTTCGCCATGTTGGCCACGCTGGTCTTGAACTCCTGGCCTCAAGCAGTCGCCCACCTCGGCCCCTCAAAGTGTTGGGATTTCAGGCGTGAGCCACTGCACTCAGCCAGTTTAGTAAAGTTCTTTGAAACAAGCCTGTGGGAGTGAAATTAAAATGCAGAATAGAAATAAAAATTTAGGGCCTGGCATAGTGGCTCACATCTATAATTCTAGCACTGTGGGAAGCTGAAGTGGGAGAATCACTTGAGCCAGGAGTTCGAGACCAGCCTGGGCAAAAAAAAAAAAAATTTCAGTCCCTACAGATACTAAAAAAGATTACTCAGTTATGGTGGCATGTGCCTATAGTTCCAGCTATTCAGGAGGCTAAAGTGGGAGGATTGCTCGAGTCCAAGAGGTTGATAATGTAGTGAGCTGTGATCGTGCTGTGACACTCCAGCCTAGGCAACAGAGTGGGACCCTGTCTCAAATACACAACACATGAAACACACACACACACACACATTTGTCATGTCTATACATAGTTTATTTTCCATTTCCAGTCAGCCTTCCCCACCCAAAGAAATGAAGAGAAGAGACAGATTAAAATAAAAGATTAGTTCTAAACCCAGCTTTATTATAGAGACTAGAGATAGCAAAAGCATTGCAAAATTGTAATTCCAGTTGGGCACAGTGGCATATGCCTCTAGTCCCAACTTCTCTGGAGGCTGAGGCAAGAGTTTGAGGCCATAGTGCACTGTGATCATGCCTGTGAATAGTCACTACACTCTAGCCTGGGCAACTTAGCAAAGCCCTGTTTCTTTCCTTTTTTCTTTTTGAGACGGAGTTTCATGCTTTTTGCCCAGGCTTGAGTGCAATGGCGCGATCTCGGCTCACTGCAACCTCCACCTCCCGGGTTCAAGCAGTTCTCCTGTGTCAGCCTCCCAAATAGCTGGGATTACAGTCACCTGCCACCACATCTGACTGATTTTTTGTATTTTCAGTA
This sequence comes from Piliocolobus tephrosceles, assembly GCF_002776525.5. Classification (NCBI taxonomy): domain Eukaryota; kingdom Metazoa; phylum Chordata; class Mammalia; order Primates; family Cercopithecidae; genus Piliocolobus; species Piliocolobus tephrosceles. The sequence continues at coordinate 59,329,300 of NC_045442.1, read as the reverse complement.
GAGACAGGGTTTCATATGTTGGCCAGGATGGTCTGGATCTCTTGACCTCCTGATCCACCCACTTCGGCCTCCCAAAGTGCTGGGATTCCATGCGTGAGCCACCACGCCCGGCCTTCCCCCTCCCCCCCCCGAGACGGATTTTCACTCTTTTTGCCCAGGCTGGAGTGCAGTGGCGCTATCTCGGCTCACTGCAACCTCCGGTCTCCTGGGTTCAAGCGATTCTCCTGCCTCAGCCTCCCAAGTAGCTGGGATTACAGGCATGTGCCACCATGCCCAGCTAATTTTTTTTGTATTGTTAGTAGAGACGGAATTTCAGCATGTTAGCCAGACTGGTCTTGAACTCCTAACTTCGTGATCTGCCCGCCTTGGCCTCCCAAAGTGCTGGGATTACAAATGTGAGCCACCACGCCCAGCCCAAGCCCTGTTTCTTAAAAAGAAACAAAATAGTTGTAATTGCAATCAGATTTTTCTTACTAAATATCTATGAGTGTTTGGAAATGTTTTGAAACAACTAATGTACTTAATATTTTTTCTCAATATTTAAGTTATCTTAAAAAAAAAGATTTCATACTGATTTTTTACCTTGTCATTACTTTCTTCATGAAGTAACTTAAATTTTTATAGCCAGTCTTCATTCATTTTTGTCTTTGTTATTGTGAAATGAATTCCAATCCTGAATATCAATGGATTATAGTAATAGCAAAATTGCAAGCATTTTGCTAGTGTGTATTTTAATCTCTTTCCATAATTAAGTACCTCAAGGTAATCATAGACATTAAACATAGAAAAGTCCTATTGGGTTATTTTGTTTGTATCTTGCCAGTATAGCTTTTCCCTATATTATTGCCTCAGAAGCTTTTTACCATCTACTTTTATTTATTTATTTTTGAGATGGAGTCTTGCTCTGTCACCCAGGCTGGAGTGCAGTAGTGCGATCTTGGCTCACTGCAACCTCCACCTCCCAGGTTCAGGCGATTCTCATGCCTCAGCCTCCTGAGTAGCTGGGTTTACAGGCGTCCGCCACCACGCTTGACTAATTTGTAATAGGGAAAGGGTTTCACCATGGTGGCCAGGCTGGATTCGAACTCCTGATCTCAGGTGATCCACCTGCCTTACGTTCCCAAAGTGCTGGGATTATAGGTGTGAGCCACCGTGCCTGGCCACCATCTACTTTTAAATGTTTTTCAGTGTTTTCAGAAGTTTCAGAAATATACAGTTCCCTAGAAGTCTAATATATGCCTTTTAGACTTTTCTTGAAGATTCTTTTCTCAGTTATAAAAATTTAGACCTTCCTTTAAGTTTTGTTTTTTCAGTTATAAAAGTTTGGATGGTTTTGACCCAAATTTCTTTTAGTGCTTTCCAGAACAGTCATGTCATTTATATATTTTCAAAGAATTGTCCTGTTTATTATTGCTTATTTGATGTAGGCTGTATTGTAATATTTGATTTTGTTCACCTCTCATTAATCTTTCCTTTAAATTTTTTTAACTTCTGTGATTTTCATACTCTTATTATATATTTATATTTTATAAGTAACATGAGTACAGTCATCTTGGAATTTTTTCCTATAATCAGGTTTTTGAATAATGAATGACCTTTCTAAAATGCCATAATTTAAAAATATTTGTGGCATCTGTGATTTAATATTTATGTAAAATCTCGTTATAGTATATACGATTGCACTGAAAACTGTGTTTTAAAAAAATTAGGAGATTCAACCAGTAATCCAGAAACTTTAAGTAATGTGGATTACAATACTGTTTATTTTAAAATTAAGGTATTTGTAAATTTTCTTGGCGCTTTATTTAACAGGATTTAACTTGTAAGTACATAAATTTAAACTGTATGCAAACAATCAAGTAGAGCTAGTTATTCATGAAAAGCAAGTCATTGCTCTTGAAACTTTATAAGCTCAATCACTGCTGCCACTGCTAGAAAAAACAAATATTCCCAAAGGTGTTACTATTAATAAGTTTTTTTTTGCTGTTTTAGTTGATATTTCCTTCCACAAATTTACATTTTTTTATTTCATTTCAGATCACAGTTTTTATCATGTGCCTAGCAAAATGAATCATTAGAAAGTAACTTACCAGTCCTCTGAGAAAGAAAACGTTTACTTTTCTCTTAATAAATTTTTACACACATAAACCAAATGAAAGTCTTGTTACATGACTATGAAAAGAATGAACTGAGTAGAAGTACAATGATTTAAATTTCACTAGGTCTGGATTTTTTATAGCTGAGGTAATGTTTACTACTGTTGTGTAGAAAACTACCCTAATTAAATGGTATTATCCATGTGTACTAACTGGCAAAGTCTCCCAGAGGCCATGCAGCAAAAAGACTCATAACCCATATTAAAATACTGGGATTCTAGAATTATTAAATCAATTTAAAATGTATAGCAATAACTAAGGATATTAAAAGAAGGAGAAAGCAAGAGGGAAGAAAATATTTGCAAAAGACATGTCGAATTAAGAAAAAAGACTATAAAATATACAGATTATCATTGTTGTTGTTGCTATTATTACTGTTATTATTATTACTGTGAGACAGTCTCACTTTGTTGCCCAGGCTGGAATGCAGTGGTGCGATCTTGGCTCACTGCAACCTCTGCCTCCCGAGTTCAAGCAGTTCTTATGCCTCAGCCTCCCAAGTAGCTGGGATTACAGGCATGTGCCACCATGTCCAGTTAATTTTTTATTTTTAGTAGAGATGGAGTTTTGCCATGTTGACCAGGCTGGTCTCAAACACCTTGGCCTCCCAAAGTGCTGGGATTACAGGTGTGAGCCACTGTATTCAGCCCTTGAAATATACCAATTCTTAAAACTCAACAATAAGAGCATGAACAACCTGACATAAAAATGGGCAAAAGACATGAACAGATTAGACCGTAAGATACAGCAGTCATTCCTTGGTGTTTACCCAAATGACGGAAAACACGTCTACCCCAAAACCTGAACATGGATTTTTTTTTATAGCAGCTTTGTACATAATTGTTAAGACTTGGAAGCATCCAAAATGTCCTTCAGTATGTGAATGAATACATAAGCTGTGGTACGTTCAGACATTGAAATACTACTGCTAAAAAGAAATGTGCTGTCAAGCTATGAAAAGACATGGAGAAAAATGCATTTTACTAGGTGAGAGAAGCCAATCTGAAAAGGCTACATAGTATATGATTCCAAGTACAGTTGACTCTTGAACAATACAGGTTTGAACTGCATAGATCCACTTATACAGGGATTTTTTTTCAGTACATACAATTGGCCCTCTGTGTCTGTGGGGTCTGCCTCTGCAACGAAACATGGATAGAAAATTCATTATTAGCCTGGGCAACAAAATGAGAACCTGTCTCTACAAAAAATTTAAAAATTTGGCCGGGCACAGTGGCTCACACCTGTAATCGCAGCACTTTGGGAGGCTGAGGCTGGTGATCATGAGGTCAGGAGATCGAGACCAGCCTGGCTAACATGGCAAAAACCTGTCTCTACTAAAAATACAAAAATTAGCCAGGTATAGTGGCAGGTGCCTGTAATCCCAGCTACTTGAGAGACCGAGGCAGGAGAATCGCTTGAACCCGGGAAGCAGAGGTTGCAGTGAGCCAAGACCGCACCATTGCACTGCAACTTTGGCAACAGAGCAAGACTCTGTCTCAAAAGAAGAAAGAGAGAGAGAGAAAATCTAACCATTTTTTCAAGGGGAAAAGAACACATATTTATAAATTTTTGCAAATAATTATGGGGTATTCTAAGACTCCTTGAGTGCTTTCTGAGAAAACTCAGGATGAGATCCTCTACTTTAGAATAAGATATATGAAATTTTTAATGTATATTAAAGTATAATGAAGGTTTTAGATGAAACATTTCTATTTCTTTTAGCCATTCATAACATAACGATTCTAGATAGACCTTCACTATCTGTATCACTTGACTTTGTTTATTTTCTAATGTCTTTGTTTTGTTTATTTTCTAAAGTTTATAATGTCTTTCTGAATGATCTGTCTTTAATTTTCATTTGAAATTATTTCAGTGTATTGAGACTGGTACTTCACATACGTGGAACAACAGCTTTAGCCTTCATACCATAGAACAGTGTTGTCTCCTACTGAGTTTCTGTTTAGCTTCATCTTTGCATCACCCAAAATCCCTGAAACAATGCTTAACACACTTTAAATGTTCCAGTGAATATTTGTTAAATGAATAAAACTTCCTAATCCTTTTTTGCATCAAAAGCTGCTGAGCTGGTTATACCACATATTATATGTGCCTGTAGGGGTAGGGTTTGTATGTATTGCAACATACTTAGCCTCTTTAAGTAGATGGGACCACAGGTGTGTGCCACCATGCCCAGCTAATTTTTGTAATTTTTCTAGAGACGAGATCTCCCTATGTTGCCAAGGCTGATAAATTTTTTTTTGAATGATTAACTTTGCTTCTGGTTTCTCATGTCTTCTTTTGAGGCAGTTTTTCTTTGTTCCTCTTAGTATGCCTAGAAAGTTGAGATCAAAAATGATTGAATCTTCATCTTTTTTAAACATCAAGAAGAAACTACTTTTGAGGTTATTCTGTTTACTATTTTTACTTACATTCTCTTTCCGTGTATTCTGGGGAGGCAGCATTGCCACTTTCCCAGGGTGCTGATTTAGCTGCTTGATATTTTTAGGAAGCCAGGATAACTTTAAATAAATATCTTTCTGCAAAATACCAAAGAGCTTATCCTCTTACTAGCCCTAGGTTTTTCGTATTTGAAAACCTGGTGTGTATAATTGAGTAAAGTTTAAAGGGCCTCTATGTGGTTCAAAGAGCTACATACTGAGGATGGGCAGCTTTCCAATGTAAGCTCTTGGTAAATTATTTAAAGGTCCTGTGGTTCCTGAGAAAGTAGCATTTTGAGTGAGCAAAGTGACGAGGAAACTGATCTGTTAAGAGAATGTCTTAAGTTCTGAGGTGCCGTGCTCTGAGATATATTCACTCTAGGCCAGGTGTTCTTAACCATATTCATGGTCACAATGGTTGAAGCAATGGTTCCTAAACGTGACTGAACCTCAGAACTAACCCAGAGAACTTTTTAAACCTAAGGATTCCTGGGACCCACCCTCAGTGTAAGTTACAGAGTAAGACTTAGAAATGTATATTCTTAGAATGTTCTCCAGATGATCTTGAAAATTCTGAAATTGTGGAGCAAAATAGTGTGTGTCTCATGTTTCTTTCAGAGCTACAGCTTTCATCAGATTTTCAAAAGCGTCTTTGATTCCAAAATGTTTAAGAACAATTGCTAGAAGCCACTGATTCTCAGACTTAATAGTGTATCAGAATGACCTAGGAATTTGTTGAAGCACAGATTGCTGGACCCCACTTCTGGAATTTCTGATTCAATAAATCTGGTTTGGAGCACAGGAATATGCATTGTTAATTACAACAGGTCCTTGAATGATGTCATTTTGTTATTTCATTGATGATAAAAGTATTGATCCCTAGCTGGGGCTACTGTCAATCAAATGAGCTTGCTGTTCAGTGTGCACAGAAAACCAGTAACTATGGCATTGGCTTTTGAGAAAAGAAAGGTTTTTTTGTTTTGTTTGTTTGGTTTGTTTCTGAGAGAAGTTCCCATGGTGTTGCCCAGTCTCAAGTGCAGTGGTGTGATCATAGCTCATTGCAGCCTCAAACTCCTGGGCTCAGGTGATTCTCCCAACTCAGCCTCTAGCTGGAACTAGAGGCACACACCATCATACCCAGCTAATTTTTATATTTTTTGTAGAAATGGGACCCCCCCAGGTTGCCCAGGCTGGTCTTGAACTTCTGGGCTCAAGTGATTGACCTGCCTCTGCCTCCCAAAGTGCTGGGATTAGAGGTTTAAGACAGTCTGCCCAGCCAATAAAGAAAGGCTTATTGCAAAACTGGCTAGGAAAGAGACAAGAGTCAGACTCAAATCTGTCTTTCTGATTTGGGATCTGTGGCAAGTATATGGACTCAGAGGGCAAGGGAAGGGATTTAGAAATGTTGGCTTAGCAGGGTCTGATTAGTGGGCTTCAAATTTTGCCATTTATGGTAAGTTATGTTGAGGCCAGTTTTAGCCCTGTATCTTTCAAGCCAATGGATCCTTCACTTCCAAAAGAGGTTCTGACATTTGGGTTCTGCTGCTGTCCCAGTGTTGGTTCTGAGAAGAGGAATTATTGGTTCCAGGTGTTGTTAAGTCATTAAAGCTTTTTCTGTCGTGCATGCTATAGGACTTGCAGTTTTGGGATCTGTTATACCTATGAGATAACTCGACATTTTGTTATCAACAGTGTAGGCCCAGTTGAGGTCACAAACTGGTTGTGACAGTGGTGCTTACACGAACACTGTCCGTGAGGAGTTTGCACTTTATTTCCATGTCTGCGTGGGTTTGCTCAGGATCCTCTGGTTTCCTCCCAAATCCCAAAGATGTGCGAGCTAATTTAATTGACTTGTGTAAATTGTGTGCACGCGCACGTGTGTGTGTATGTGTGTGTGCGCACGTGTGTGTGTAAGAGAGCGAGTGTGTGTGTGTGTGTGTGTGTGTGTGTAACTTCCCTGCAAGGGAATGACATCTTGTGCAGGATTGGTTCTGGCCTTGAATGGTGAGTTTCTTGGATAAGCTCTGACAACTCACAACTTTGAGCTGTAATAATTGGGTAAATAATTAACTTGTTTTTATTCATCTTTCTTAAATGTATGTATAGCTCACATTTATTACAATGTTAAATATTGAATGTGTTTGAGTGCTTATTTCCAAGTTTAATGATGTTTTTGTCACCAGAAATATGCCATAGGAACTTAACTCTTGTTTATATCAGCCTATGGTAAAATTGATTTCATTATATGTTATTCCCAAGAACCTATGGATGAAGTTAATGAAGGATTGGTGTTTCTGTAGATGCTGCTGGTCAAGGGTTATCCCTTGAGAACCACTGGTTCTAGGCCTTGGTTAACACCACTCTCAGGCTTCAGCATCAAGCTCTTTGAGGATTTTTCACGAATGAATGACAGTAATAAGCATAATGAAGCATAACAAAGCTCAGTCTAATTCATCACTGTAAGAGAAGGATAAAGAAAACTCCAGGCCAGGTGTGGGTGGCTCATGCCTGTAATCCCAGCACTTTGGTAGGCTGAGGTGAATGACTCACTTGAGGTCAGGAGTTCAAGACCAGCCTGCTCAACATGGTGAAATCCCGTCTCTACTGAAAATACAAAAAATTAGCCAGGCGTGTTGGCATGCGCCTGTAATCCCAGTTACTCAGGAGGCTGAGGCACGAGAATAGCTTAAACCTAGGAGGCAGAGGTTGCAGTGAGCCAAGGTTGTACCACTGCACTTCAACCTGAGTGACAGAGCGAGACTCTGTCCCCCCTCCAGAAAAAAAAGGAGAAGAAAAGAAAAAAGAAAATTATCTTTTTCCTAGCAAAGAAAAGTACACATTTTGATATGACTCTGTTGACAAACCTAGTTCATGAACAATTGCTTCTCTGTGTAGCATTTTGCTTTTCTTCTTGTCAGAGTAGAAAAATGCATATTTCCATGACCAATTTAAATGGTTTGGTTTTGTTTTTTACACTGAATTATGTAACTTTTTAAGTATACCCGCATTCTTCAAGGCCAAGTAGAATAGAGCACAAAGTTAAAACAAAGTATTGTTAACCTAAATGTGGCAGGAAGAATGATTCTGAGAATTCCTGAAATAAATAAGAATGGTTCTGTTAAAAAGCTCAGAAAGGCCGGGTGCAGTGGCTCACGCCTGTAATCCCAGCACTTTGGAAGTCCAAGGTGGGTGGATCACCTGAGGTCAGGAGTCAAGACCAGCCTGACCAACATGGTGAAACCCCATCTCTACTGAAAATACAAAAATTAGCTGGGTGTGGTGGCGGGCGCCTGTAATCCCAGCCAGCTACTTGGGAGGCTGAGGCAGGAGAATCGTTTCAACCCAGGAGGCGGAGGTCGCAGTGAGCCGAGATCGTGCCATTGCACTCCGGCCTGGGTGACAGGGCAAGACTCCGTCTCGAAAAAACAAACAGAAAAACTCAGAAAGCAGGTGGTCAGGTTGCTAATACAGGAAAGCTTTCAGATCCCCAAAGAAAAAGCAGTTGTTACCAAAGCTATAAAACACTGCTAAATCCACAGGAGTCCTACAAAGAAGTTTATTTGCTCAGACTGCTTATAGGCTATCTGAAACTTTGTAGGAAACTGCAACTCTGGAAGAAATCTTTATTATTTATGAAGAGTTTGTAAGGCTTTTGGGCATCATTAGTGGGCCTTAACTTTTTTCTTTCCCAGTTAGATCTGGGACTCTTGTCTGATTCCTTTACAGGAATAGGTCTTCAGTGAAACTGACCTGAATTAAGAAAGCGTAGAGGGCTGGCCATGGTGGCTCACACCTGTAATCCCAGCAATTTTGGGACGCCCAGGCAGGCGGATCAAGAAGTCAGGAGACCGAGACCATCTTGGCTGATAGAGTAAAACCCCGTCTCTACTAAAAGTAAACCCAGTCGGGCATGGTGGCAGTTGCCTGTAGTTCCAGCCACTCGGGAGGCTGAGGCAGGAGAATCTCTTGAACCCAGGAGGCGGAGGTTGCAGTGAACTGAGATCATGCCACTGCACTCCAGCCCAGGTGATAGAGCAAGACTCCATCTCAAAAAAAGAAAAAAAAAAAAAAAAAGAGTGCGGGGCGCAGTGGCTCACGCCTGTAATCTCAGTACTTTGGGAGGCCAAGGCGGGCGGATCATGAGGCCAAGAGATCGAGACCATCCTAGCTAACAAGGTGGAACCCTGTCTCTACTAAAAATACAAAAAATTAGCAGGACATGGTGGCGGGCGCCTGTAGTCCCAGCTTCCCAGGAGGCTGAGGCAGAAGAATGGCGTGAACCCAGGAGACGGAGCTTGCAGTGAGCCGAGATCGCACCAGTGCACTCCAGCCTGGGCAACAGAGCGAGACACCCTCTCAAAAAAAATAAAAATAAAAATAAAAGATAAAAAAGAAAACCTAGAGTTTTAGTGGGGAAGGTCGTTTAAAGAAGTGTTATCGGCCGGGTGCGGTGGCTCAAGCCTGTAATCCCAGCACTTTGGGAGGCCGAGATGGGCGGATCATGAGGTCAGGAGATCGAGACCATCCTGGCTAACACGGTAAAACCCCGTCTCTACTAAAAAATACAAAAAACTAGCCGGGCGACGTGGCGGGCACCTGTAGTCCCAGCTACTCGGGAGGCTGAGGCAGGAGAATGGCATAAACCCAGGAGGCGGAGCTTGCAGTGAGCTGAGATCCGGCCACTGCACTCCAGCCTGGGCAGCAGAGCGAGACTCCGTCTCAAAAAAAAAAAAAAAAAAAAGTGTTATCAAAATTTTATTAATAGTTATTGACCTGAGAGGAGATTAGTATATTTGTTTTCCTTGTACATTTTAAAAATATAACTTTGTTATCCCTTAACATGCTAGTAGGGGAAGAAAACTTAAATGAATAATAATTTGTAATTGAAAGAAAACACTTCAGTGCCAATCTTTAATTGTGTGATAAAGGCCTTTCAATATAGTCTTTCTGTGTTGCATGTCAGTACTTTGATATTTCACTCCTGTCAAAATATTGGCATAAATTACCAATACTTAAAGAAATATGGTAGAAACTTGGATTACTTTATTACTTTACTATATTTTGAATCTAAATACTACTTAACACAGGTGATCATTGCCACCTAAATGTGTTAATCTTTTAAATATGCAAAAATAGCTACTGCATCATATTATATACTTAATGGAAATTGTGAATCTCATTTGTCCATTGAAAAATTCAGCTTCCAGATTGTTGCTGACATCATCAGTTTTAACAAACAAGGAGGTAATGGAGAAATAATTGTAGAGCCTTGGTGACTTATGTTGCACAAGAAACAGATGTTTGCCAGATGGAAATGAACAAAACCAGTGCAAAAAAGATGTCTTATTCAAGTTTCTCAGAGTACAAACAATGAAATGATTAGGAAAAATTGGAAGATACATATTATTAGTTTTTGACTGAAAAAGGTCAGGAAATCAGTCATATGCAAACGTAATGTCATATGTCCTACTCCCTGAGGAGGGTGTGCTTGACAGGACTCAAGACTGAAAACATTTTATTTTAGCTTAACCTCAGTTTCTCCCGTGATTTTTATGAGTATTAACATTTTAACACAAGCATTGCTTTTATGGTTGGGTTGATTTAATAGTATCATATTTATTATTCCCACAAAATTATATTTAATTTTTATCCTCAAGAGGTAAAGGATCGGCTGGGTGTGGTGGCTCACACCTGTAATCCCAGCACTTTGGAAGGCCTAGGTGGTGTATCATGAGGTCAGGAGATCAAGACCATCTTGGCTAACACGGTGAAACCCCATTTCTTCTATAAAAATACAAAAAATTAGCCAAGTGTGGTGGCATGCATCTATTGTCCATGCTACTCCAGAGGCTGAGGCAGGATAACCGCTTGAACCCGGGAGGCGGAGGTTGCGGTGAGCCAAGATCACACCTCTACACTCCAGCCTGGGCAACAGAGCAAGACTCCGTCTCAAAAAAAAAAAAAAAAAAAAAAAAGGCCAGGCACAGTGGCTCACACCTATAATCCTAGCACGTTGGGAGGCTGAGGTGGGAGGATCACAAGGTCAGGAGTTCGAGACCAGCCTGGTCAACGTGGTGAAACCTCATCTCTACTTAAAAAAAAAAAAAAATAGAAAAATTAGCTGGCCATGGTAGCATGCGTCCGTAATCCCAGCTACTAGGGAGAATTGCCTGAACCCGGGAAGTGGAGGTTGCAGTGAGCCGAGATTGCGCGACTGCACTTCAGCCTGGGCAACAGAGTGAGACTCCATCTCAAAAAAAGAAAAAAAAAATGCCGGACATAGTGGCTCACGCCTGTAATCCCATTACTTTTGGAGGCTGAGGTGGGTGGATCACGAGGTCAAGAGATCGAAACCATCCTTTCTAACACGGTGAAACCCCATCTCTACTAAAAATACAAAAAATTAACTGGGTGAGGTGGCGGTTGCCTGTAGTCACAGCTACTTGGAAGGCTGAGGCAGGAGAATGGCATAAACTCAGGAGTCGGAGCTTATGGTGAGCCGATATCATGCCACTGCACTCCAGCCTGGGTGACACAGCGAGACTCCGTCTCAAAAAAAAAAAAAGAAGAAAAAGGTAAAGGATCTGTGGATCCCATGCCACAGAAGCGTCTTGTGTAGTTTTATTTCTTTCAAGTGGGACGGCCTACTTGATTTACTTAATCAAGTTTAAAATGGGAGATGTTACTTTTTACCTTTAATTCTGCCGGTTCGTGTGAATAATACATGAAACATTCAGGAGTACTTATTTTATGCTTTTTTATATATACACAAGTGGGCCAGGTGCGGTGGCTCACGCCTGTAATCCCAGCACTTTGGGAAGCTGAAGCGGATGGATCATGAGGTGAGGAGTTCAAGATCAGCCTGACCAAGATGGTGAAACCCTGTCTCTACTAAAAATACAAAACAAAATTAGCCGGGCATGGTGGTGGGTGTCTGTAATCCCAGCACTTTGGGAGGCCAAGGTGGGTGGATCACAAGGTCCGGAGTTCAAGATCAGCCTGGCCAAGATGGTGAAACCCCGTTTCTACTAAAAATACAAAACAAAATCAGCCAGGCGTGGTGGTGGGCACCTGTAATCCCAGCTACTCGGGAGGCTGAGGCAGAGAATTGCTTAATCCCAGGAAGCGGAGGATGCAGTGAGCCAGGATCATGCCACTGCACTCTAGCCTGGGTGACAGAGGGAAACTCAGTCTTAAAAAAAAATACATATATGCATGTGTATGTATGTATATAATATATACACATACCACACATACATACATACACAAGTGGTAGTGTTTATGAAGAGTTTGGTTTATCACATTTATCTATACTTTGCTCTTAAACATTGTTAAATAGATTGAACAAGATAATATTAAAATCTTAGAATTGAAAAGAATCTTTAATATTTTATAAACCACCCCCAGCCAGAGGCAGAAATGTATTCCTTATAGTGACGACTTGACAAATTTTCATTCAGAATCTTTTTTTTTTTGAAACAGAGTTTCACTCCCGTTGCCCAGGCTGGAGTACAGTGGTGCCATCTCGGCTCACTGCAACCTCCGCTTCCCGAGTTCAAGCTATTCTCCCGCCTCAGCCTCCTGAGGAACTGGGACTGCAGGTGCGTGCCACCATGCCCAGCTAATATTTTTGTGTTTTTAGTAGAGACCGGGTTTCACCGTGTTGGCCAGGATGGTCTCAATATCTTGACGTTGTGATCCATCCACCTCAGTCTCCCAAAGTGCTGGGATTACAGGCGTGAGCAACGGCGTGTGGCCTACACTAACTTTTAAAATAATCATACTTATTTATTGTTTGTCCCTCTTCTCTTCCCCAGGCAAAACATTCACCATTCCTTCAAATGATCTTACTATTTTGCAATTTTTTTTTAATTGTTAAGGAGTCTTGCTCTGTCACCCAGGTTTGAGTGCAGTGGCATGATCTCGGCTCACTGTAACCTCTGCCTCCCAGGTTCAAGTGATTCTCCTGTCTCAGCCTTCTAAGTAGCTGGGACTACAGGTGTGTGCCACCACACTTCAGGTAATTTTTGTATTTTTAGTAGAGATGGGGTTTCATCATGTTGGCCAGGCTGGTCTTGAACTCCTGACCGCAGGTGATCACCCACCTCAGCCTCCCAAAGTGCTGGGAAAACAGGCATGAGCCACTGTGCCCAGCCTATTCAAGTTTTGATTCCTTCCAGTACCATTTAAAAATATATATGTAGTATGTATTGATTTAGTGTCTTCAAATCCTTCAGGATTCTTTCACATATATTAATTAATTAATTTAGAGACAGGGTCTTGCTTTGTCATATAGACTGTAGTACAGTGGCACAAACACAGCTCACTGCAGTCTTAACTTCCCGGGCTCAAGTGCTCCTCCTTTGTAGCTGGGACTATAGCCACATGCCACCACGCCCAGCTAATTAAAAAAATTTTTTTTTGTTGTAGAGATGGTCTCACTATGGTGCCCAGACTGGTCTCAAAGCAATCCTCCCACCTTTGCCTCCCTCCCAAAGTGCTGGGATTATAGTGTGAGCCCCTGGACCCTGGCCTCTTTCACATGCATTTCAAGGAAGCTAGTGCTTCTGTACATTCTACTTGAGTAGTTTGAGTTTTTAAACCTAAATGTAGGTAAACTTTTTCATTATTAAAATTTAAGGTTAATTCTTGTTTCAGCTTTTTAAAAATTGTTTTCTATTTCAATGGATAGAAATCTAGATTTTCCTGATCATTTTAAAATCTAGATCTTGATTGTTTTTTTCATAAGACATATTTTTAAATCACTATGTCATTTGTTTTGAGACAGAGTTTTTGCTCTTTTGCCCAGGCTGGAGTGCAGTGGCACCGTCTCGGCTCACTGCAGCCTCTGCCTTGCGGATTCTAGCAGTTCTCCTGCCTCAGCTTCCTGAGTAGCTAGGATTACAGGCGCCCGCCACCACACCTGGAGAATTTTTTGTATTTTTAGTAGAGACAAGGTTTCACCATGTTGGCCAGGCTAGTCTCAAACTCTTGACCTGAGGTGATCCACCTGCCTCAGCCTCCAAAGTGTTGGGATTACAGGCGTGAGCTACTGTGCCCAGCCAGCCATTCTGTCATTTGTTAATTTGAAAATAGAGCTTTCAAGCGATAATGAGTGTATAAGACCAGAAATGAATGAATAACATATCACAGGTTAATAACAGTGCTGTTTTCTTTTTTCTGAGATGGAGTTTTGCTCTTGTTGTCCAGGCTGGAGTGCAATGGCACAGTATCAGCTCACCGCAACCTCTGCCTCCTGAGTTCAAGCAATTCTCCTGCCTCAGCCTCCCAAGTAGCTGGGATTACAGGCATGTGTCACCATGCCTGGCTAATTTTGTATTTTTAGTAGAGACAGGGTTTCTCTGTGTTGGTCAGGCTGGTCTTGAACTCCCGACCTTGGCCTCCTAAAGGTGCTGGGCTTACACACTCGGCAACAGTACTGTTAATCGGTATACATTTTTTATTTGTTTGTTTGCTCTTTTTTTCTTTTTTTTTTTTTTTCCTGTCACCCAGGCCAGAGTGCAGTGGCATAATCTCAGTTTACTGCAGCCTTTGCCTCCTGGGTTCAAGCGATTCTCCTGTCTCAGCCTCCCAAGTAGCTGGGATTACAGGCATGTGCCACCACCCCCGGTTACTTTTTTAATTATTTTTATTCTCTCTTAATTGTTGTATTTTTAGTAGAGACAGTGTTTTACCGTGTTGGTCAGCTGGTCTCAAACTCCCAACCTCAAGTGATTCTGCCTACCTCAACTTCCCAAAGTGCTGGGATTACAGCTGTGAGCCACTGTGCCTGGCCTATTAATCAGTACTCTTTAACCCACTGCAGATATGTAATTATCATCCAGCCTGTATTTCATTGACTTACCTATTGTAGGTTGTCTTGATAAAAGTTTTAAGTCAAGTTCCTTAAATCTTAGTTTCAAATCTTACTAATCTAATAACTTTTGTTTTTATTAAAATGCAGGCTGGGTGCAGTGGCTAATGCCTGTAATCCCAGCACTTTGGGAGGTCGAGGTGGGCAGATAACCTGAGGTAGTTGGAGACCAGCCTGACCAACATGGCGAAACTCCGTCTCTACTAAAAATACAAAAGTTAGCCAGGCATGGTGGTGTGCACCTGTAATCCTAGCTACTCGGGAGGCTGAGGCATGAGAATAGTTTGAACCCAAGAGGCGGAGGTTGCAGTGAGCCAAGATCACATGATTGTACTCCAGCATGGGAGACAGAACAAGACTGTGTCTCAAAATATTTAAAAAACATATAAAATAAAATGAAATGCAAATTACTCTCAATGAATATATTCTGCTCTTGGTCAATTTGTATTTTAAAAATTTTCATTATCCTAATGATCCATTTTTGGCTCAAGATACCCCACCCAAAATATTCTAGTAAGAAACCAGAATATGCCATCCCCAAAATATCTTTTTTTTGCCATGTTTTGAGCTAGCTATTCTGAGAACCTGCAGACACAGGAGTAATTCTGAAAAGCTGCCCTTTTGTAAAAGAAATTTACCCATCTATAAAGGAAATCTGCTTTAGTAAAAAGTTATGTGTATCAGGAAAAGGGCTGCTCCAGACAACTGTTATTTCCTGAGAGACTTTAGTCTGCATAACAAGACTATCTTTATTCATCATGTATTTTCTCCGCTCACTCTATTTCGTATAACTTGCGTAGACACCAATCCTTAAAAGTCCCAAGCTTGTATTCCTTCTGTAGCTTCAGATGCTGTATAAGCTTCAATCATCTGACTTCAGTGAGTCTCATATTTTGTGGGACTACTGTTATTACATATGTAATTAAAATTGGTTTTGTGGCCGGGCGCCGTGGCTCAAGCCTGTAATCCCAGCACTTTGGGAGGTTGAGAAGGGTGGATCACCTGAGGTCAGGAGGAGACCAGCCTGGCCAAGATGGCGAAACCCTGTCCTTACTAAAAATACAAAGATTAGCCGGGACATAGTGGTGGTGGGCGCCTGTAATCCCCACACCTGCCTCAGCCTCCTGAGTAGCTGGGATCACAGGCACCTGAGACCATGCCCAGCTAATTTTTGTATTTTTAGTAGAGATGGGATTTCACCATGTTGGCCAGGCTGGTCTTAAACTCCTGACCTCAAGTCATCCGCTGGCCTCGGCCTCCCAAAGTGCTGGGATTACAGGCATGAGCCACAGTGCCCAGCCTCAACTGCCTATCTCTAATGTCTTGGCAATGCCATGATTTTTACAAAGACTGCCAGTTAATGGCTCTGAGCTTATCTCTACCATTTTAGTATTCTAACATATAATTTAATCTATGATTTTAGTTATGTAAAGCATGAAGATGTTCATAGTGTTGTTTATAATACAAAATTGAAAGCAGTTTAAGCATTCAGCCTTAAGAGAATGAATAATAAAATTAATGCTTTAATAAACTCGTGCTTATTAAGTAGTTACTTAAAATGATGGCAATGTAAGAACATGAGATTATTAAATAAAATGAGCAACTTAAAATTTGCGTGTATCCTGAATGTTGATAACTAATATGGTTGTGAGGGAAAAAGGGACTGAAAGTGCATTTAAATAGTTAACTGGCTGGGTTCACTAAGGGTAAGAATATGGGATCTTCTTCATGCATTTATTTTACAAATTTTCTCAAATAATGTTACTTGTTAAGAAAACTCTATTTTTGAAAACAAAAAGGATCCTGTACATATCATTTAATCTTTAGTTTATTTTTCTAATCTCTAGTTTTTATTTTCCATAGTAAAATCACTTTTTCTTGAGAGAAATAAAAGTAATTAAATAAGCTTTCCTTTTCTTCCAAATATTAGTGTTTTATCATCTTGCCCAATGTTCTTTTTCTGAACATAGCTTTAAAAACCCTTTATGTTGAATTGATTTTTCCTTCTAACCCTGCTTATTTCTCCTTTGTGAAAGGTGACATATATCAGTAAAGCAAATTAAAAATGTATAAAGTTATGTCATACTTCTTTTCCTTTGTACTTTATGACTTCGCCATTTCTTCTAGACATGCTTCATTTTTCTCCATTAGCGTTCAAAGTTTAAAGTTTGATTCAGCAGATGACAAAACACTTTGCTCTCAGGCTGGGCGCAGTGGCTCACGCCTGTGATCCCAGCACTTTGGGAGGCCGAGACGGGCGGATCACGAGGTCAGGAGATCGAGACCATCCTGGCAGACAAGGTGAAACCCCATCTCTACTAAAAAATACAAAAAAACTAGCCGGGTGAGGTGGCGGGCGCCTGTAGTCCCAGCTACTCGGGATGCTGAGGCAGGAGGATGGCGTGAACCCTGGAGGCAGAGCTTGCAGTGAGCCGAGATCGTGCCACTGCACTCCAGCCTGGGTGACAGAGCGAGAGTCCGTCCCAAAAAAAAAAAAAAAAACACTTTGCTCTCTACCACCCCTGCGAACCAGCATGAAAATAAATACAATGCTTTCACACCATCTTACGATGTAAAAATCATTCAACTGTGAATTAGGAAATCCAAGTTCTGGTCCTAGCACTTCTATAAACAAGATTTTTGACAAGCAAAGTCACTTAAACTCTGAGTGTCCATTTTTTTATCTGTAAAAATGAGAGTATTTCTAACATTAAAGTAATAGGACTAAATTTTGTATTTCCTTTTTAAAAATACGTATATTTTTAGAGACAGAGTCTTGCCATGTTGCCCAGGCTGGTCTCCTACTCCCTGAACTCAAGCCATCCTCTCAGCTCACCTTCTAAGTAGCTGGGATTCCAGGGGCATGCCACTATGTCTACTTGTATGATTGCTGCTTGATTTGTATGATTACTGTATTAATTTCTGTTTTCTTATAAAAGACTGAATACTCTGCTGGGGTAAGAATTTTGTGGTCTTTTCCTCACTATTGCATACCCTGGGCCAAAGTATGGTGCCTTGCACATAGAAGCCATTTTATACCTATTGATAGAATGAATGTGCTACAATGTTTGCTGGAGAAAGGAGAGTTAAAAAAGTCTTAAGGTCCATATCTACTAGAAATCCTTGTAGAACTCATAGACTGTTGAAGATTTGAAACTGATAAACAAGTTTGGCATTACATAGAAGATCTGCATGGAGTTATTAATGTTAAAAACTTTATTTTTTTATTTTTTTGAGACAGAGGCTCGCTCTGTCACCCAGACTGGAGTGCAGTGGCACAATCTCAGCTCCCTGCAACCTCTGACTCCTGGACTGAAGCGATCCTCCCACCTCAGCCTCCTGAGTAGCTGGGACCACAGGTGTGTGCCACCACACCTGGCTATTTATTCTTTGTAGAGACAAGATTTCACCATGTTGCCCAGGCTGATCTTGAACTCATGTGCTCAAGTGATCCACCTGCCTCCGCTTCCCAGAGTGCTGGGATTATAGGCATGAACCACTGCGTATGACCTAATGTTAAAAATTTGATCCTTTGGACATTACAATGATGTAGGAGTCACATTTTTATGTATTTTCATAGATTTTACAATATGCCATATTGAAAAATAATGAATTATAGTCAGCTTTCTTGTAAGGCCAGTCAAGTTGAATTCCTGTTACTACTGTTATTCATCTTTTTTTCCTACCCATATATCTTAAAAAATATTTATACTGCTAGATAATTGAACTTGCAAGAGTTTTTGCTTTTTAGTTTGTGAGTCTGTTTAATTTTTTAAAATCCAGTGGTTTAGGCTTCCACATCTCTCTCTGTGTAAAGATGAGAGATGTATTCTTTTCATGGCCCAAGATAAACGGAACCAAAATCCTTGTTTATTTTAACTCTTAAAATTGTACATATAAGATTCTCACATTATTGGAAGGAATAGATTTTCTTTGGATAGGCAGATAGTGTTGCCTTCCTTTAGCCTCTGTTTACTTTCTGACCTCTGTTGATTTATTCAACTTGTAACCTAGAAACCAACTAAAAAGGAAGGAAGTTAGAGATGTGTATTTCTGGGCAGTAACTGGAGTAGTTTCCTCTTCCCCTAGCCTGGTTTAGCAGCCAAAAAAGGCCTTTTACTCCCCTCCCCACCTTCCAACAAAATGAAATAATAATTAATGTTAACTTTTCACCTTTTTACCTCAGTCCAGTGAAGAAGGTATAAGCCTTAAGAACAACCAGTTTAAAGGACTAAAATGTGTGAAAGGTGGGGTCTACTATCCTGATGAGTTGTAAGAACAGGAGTGCATTAAGGATACTTGATGTAAAACCTAGCAATTTATGCTTGATACCAAGTGGGTTCTCTATGTCATTACTTCATTATTTTTGTTTGTGTTAAAAATTTACCAGAGTACCAGACCAATTAATACCAGACCAGTCACATTAATATATTTATATTAGGCCGGGCGCGGTGGCTCAAGCCTGTAATCCCAGCACTTTGGGAGGCCGAGACGGGCGGATCACGAGGTCAGGAGATCGAGACCATCCTGGCTAACATGGTGAAACCCCATCTCTACTAAAAAAATACAAAAAACTAGCTGGGCGAGGTGGCAGGCGCCTGTAGTCCCAGCTACTCCGGAGGCTGAGGCAGGAGAATGGTGTAAACCCGGGAGGCGGAGCTTGCAGTGAGCTGAGATCCGGCCACTGCACTCCAGCCCGGGCGACAGAGCGAGACTCCGTCTCAAAAAAAAAAAAAAAAAAAATATTAGCCAGATGTAGTGGCACGTACTTGTAGTCCCAGCTGCTCAGGAGACTGAGGCAGGAGGATGCCTTGAGCCCAGGAGTTTGAGGCTGCAGTGAGCTGATAGCTTCACTGCACTCTGGCCTGGACAACAGAGTGAGACCCAATCTCTAAATATATATACGTCAAGCCCGTTTTAAATATTTAAAAGGCATTGATTGTTACCAACTAGTTGTAACTCTGCATCCTTTGCATCAAGAATTGATTCTATAGTATTTATAGTAGTGGAGAAGCTAGTCTTATTTTAATACAACCATGATGTAGTGTGAAATATTTTTTAAAAATGAATGTTTGGTTTTTCAGTATTGTTAATTATATTAATTTTATTAAAAGTTAGTGCATTTGTGTTACTAAGATTGTATGACTTAAGGCAGTTGTATGGTTTAGCTAAGCCTACTTTTGTGTGCTTTATGATTCTGTAAGGGATTGAAGCACTTGAGAAGCAAAAACAGCTGTTTTTAAGTCTATATCATATACAATGTAGACAAACTTGAGTTTATGCAAGATTATGAGATAAATCCTGTGAAAGTTTCTAATGTACAATAAATTGGGGAAATGTATTAAAGTACTTAAAATTTGATAGTTTATAATATTAAGCTGTATTAAACATTTGCTTTTTTTTGGTTTGGTAACATATTGTGAGCTCTTTACATAGATTCTTTTTATTTTTGTCTCAGTGATTGATTATGAATGAATGATTAGGATGGTTGTATGTGATTTAATATCCACTTGACAACATTATTCAAAACACTTCATTCTAAAGTTACCTTGGCTGGGAGCGGTGGCTCACGCCTGTAATCCTAGCACTTGGGGAGGCCGAGGTGGGCAGATCACCTGAGGTCAGGAGTTTGAGACCAGCCTGGTCAACATGGTGAAACCCTGTCTGTACTAAAAATACAAAATTAGCTGGGCATGGTGGCATGCACCTGTAATCCCAGTTACTTGGGAGGCTGAGGCAGGAGAATTGCTTGAACCCGGGAGGCAGAGGTTGCAGTGAGCTGAGATGGTACCATTGCACTCCAGCCTGCGCAGAAAAGAGTGAAGCTCCATCACAGAAAAATAAAGTTACCTTTTTGTATCATGCATGTTCTACACAATATGTTCTGTAAAATAAAGCCATATTTTACTCACAGTCTTAGACTAATCATTGCCCATGTCTTTTCATTCTTTTTATAAGCACAGGTTCATCATATACTAAATTAAAAATACCTTTTCAGTAGCTTTGCTTTTCTTTTTTTTTGAGACAGAGTCTCGCTCTGTCACCCAGGCCAGAGTGCAGTAGTATGATCTTGGCTCATTGCAGCCTCCGTCTTCCAGGTTCAAACAATTCTCCTGCCTCAGCCTCCAGAGTATCTGAGACTACAGGCACGCCACCATGCCCTGGCTAATTTTTGTATTTTTAGTAGAAACAGGGTTTGCCATGATGGCCAGGCTGGTCTCAAACTCTTGACCTCAAGTGATCCACCCGCCACTGATCCTGGCTTCTTTTCAGTAGCTAACCTGCTAATTTCTGTGAAATGAAAGTGATACTTCTGGAATAGATATAAAGGGGTTATGTATGTGTTATTTTTTAAAAAGTCAGTATGAATACAAAATTAGCCAAGTGTGGTGCGTGCATGTAATCCCAGCTACATGGCAGGCTAAGGCAGGAGAATCTCTTGAACCCGGGAGGCAGGGGTTGCAGTGAGCTGAGATCGCACCATTGCACTCCAGCCCGGGCAACAAGAGCGAAACTCTATCTCAAAAACAATTTTTTTTAATTAGTATGAATTTTTAGATTTACTGAAATTGAGGTTTCTCCATGGGGATAAATTTATAATAAAAGACTATTTACATCTGGGCATGATGGCTCACGCCTGTAATCCCAGCACTTTGGGAGGCTGAAACAGGTGGATCACTTGAGGCCAGGAATCCGAAACCAGCCTGGCCAACATGACGACACCCCTGTCTCTACTGAAAATACAGAAATTAGCCGGGCATGGTGGCGTGCACGTGTAGTCCCAGCTACTCTGGAAGCTGACGCAGGAGAATTGCTTGAATCCCCACGGAGGCAGAGGTTGCAGTGAACCGAGATCACGCCACTGCACTCCAGCCTGGGCAACAGTGAGACTCTGTCTCAAAAGAAAACAAAACAAAAAAGACTATTTACATACATCTTAAAATAGATTAAATATTTTCTTGCACCTACACCTACAAGTGTATTTTTAAAGTTTCAGTGCATGTTACTATATATAATTCCTCTGTTTCATCATTAATTTCTACAATAAAACTGAAACCATTTCAATTAAATTGTAATATAGAAGTGTGGTTGACTAAGTATATGGCCAGCTTTCCTGCTCTAAGTCAGAAACTTGCAAATTTTCACTGAATGCTCTAAACGTTAAAATTTAATTATACTGACAAATTAATAGACATAACCTGATGTTTTACATAGAGCCACAAATTTATATTCCATTCCATCTCTGCTCCTTGATTTGTTGAGTAGTCGGAGTCAGTCTCATATCATCACATAAGTCTCCACTATGAAACGAGAAATTACTATAAGGCCTGGCAGGATGACTCATGCCTGAAATCCCAGCACTTTAGAAAACTGAGGTGGGTGGATCGCTTAAGTTCGGGAGTTCCAGACCATCCTGGGCAACATGGTGAAACCCTGTCTCTACAAAAAATACAAAGAGTTAGCTAGGCATGGTGATGCCCACCTGTAGTCCCATCTACATGGCAGGCTGAGGTGGGAGGATCGCTTGAGCCCAGAAGCCAGAGATTGCAGTGAGCCAAGATCGTGCCACAGTACCGTAGCCTGGGCAACAGAGCAAAATCCTGTCTCAAAAAAAAAAAAAAAAAAAAAAGAGGCTGGACACAGTGGCTCACACCTGTAATACCAGAACTTTGGGAGGCCGAGGCGGGTGGATGGCCTGAGGTCAGGAGTTTTTGAGACCAGCCTGGCCAACATGGTGAAACCCTGTCTCTACTAAAAATACAAAAATGAACAGCATGGTGGCACACCCTGTAAAGCCAGCTACTTGGGAGGCTGAAGGAGGAGAATCGCTTGAACCCAGGAGGCGGAGATTGCAGTGAGTTGAGGTCACACCACTGCGCTTCAGCCTGGGTAACAGAGCAAGATTGCATCCTCCAAAAAATAGAGGACTTACTATTAGAGCATTCTTGTCCAGTAGAAATAAAATGTTGAGCTACTGGTGTGATTTTAAAATAAGTCTTTACATCAAAATTTTAACATAGGTAGATTAATTTTACAGTATTTTATTTAACCCAATGTATCAAAATATTAACATCAAAATAAAACTATTCATGAGATACATCTTAATTCTTTTTTATGTTCAATGTGTATTTTATACATACAGCACACATCTCAATTCAGATTAACTACATTTCAGGTGCTCAGTTGCCACATATGGTTAGTAACTACCATATTGGACAACATTGGACAGCAGAACTCTAGAATTTAGATAGATGTTAAGAGACTATATTATATAACACATCTGAGAAATACATTTTATGCTTTCAAATTGTAAGTATTTTAGAACTATCTAGGATAAATTTTTTGTAATGAGTGAAAATGGTTGAATATTTTCAAATCTACAAAATACTGCCAGTTTTTTTTTTTAGTAAAATGCCTATGAGATTGTTGAGATTTTTGCCTAAAAATATTTTAAATTGATTTATTTTGAAGTTTTTAATATTTTTAAGGCAAAATGGTTATATTAATTAATAAATCGTGCCCAAAAACGTACAAAGCGTATTTGATGCTTTATTTTTGCCAACTTGAGAGATAGTTACATGTTATTTCTTTTCTGCACTTTCTCACCTTGGTAAATCTGGAAAGCAAAAACTTAGTATTTGCATTTGCTTTCTGAAGGAGACAGTAAACTTGAGCTTTCAGTCTCGCCACTAGTCTGTCTTTGTCTGTTGTTAAAATTATGAGCCAGTCTCTATGGCCGCAGCCAAATGAGTAATCACCAGTAATGTGACTCGTGCTGGAAGTGACTCCATCAGCACCTGTGACGGGGGATTAGTTACAGTTTACAGAGCACCGCCTCTTCCCTTCTCTCAGTGTGCCCTAAGCCAAGTACTCGTTCTCATTTGGGTGTCTGCACTGTTGGAAGCTACTGCACTGTGTTTCCACGCAGACAGAGTACAGTGGGAAAGGCTTTCTCCAGCTGATGGATGGCTGTTCTCTTTATTTGGAGTATCTTACTGGTTATGTAAGCGACCTCGAGAGAAATTATCCTGACCCAGATCGGAGGATGCAGTAGTGCTTCAGCTGCAGGATTTCTTAGTCGTTAACACCACAGTGCTGATGACAAAGAGCGAGTTGTAATCCTCATCACTGCCGGGGCTCAGCCAGAGCAGACAGAAAATCGTCATTTGCTCGTCGGAGACTTGTTAGGTTACAGCTCCTGCTTCGTTCTGTGGTCTTGGCTTTTCTTCCTATACAATGACGCCGCTGCAAGTGAGCTCGGAAATGCTTGGTTTGAGAGCCATTTGCCTGTGATTTTGAAGACTAAAGAAGTATTTACACTAGATAAATACTCTTCCAGAACAAAATGGAAATTTCAGCAAATACTTATTGACCTTTAAAGCCTTGCTGTGGATTTCTGAGATTTAAAAATACTTTAAAATTCTCAAGAACAAAGTACGGTTTGTATTTTTCTGCTTCCTTTTTCTTTTGTCTTAATTTACATTTGGTTTTTCTTCTCAGCCTGAGAAATTAAGGTCACTGCCTTTTGTAAAAGATCTGGCCTCAATGTTTTTAGTTTTAAGAATTTTTAACTTTCATTTGTTTAAAAAGGTTTATTGTGTTTGTAGTAATTTAATAACTGTAAATGTTAATTTAAAAACGAGTTTAATTGTTAAAAGTATGGCAGAAGTGCTTCAAATTAGGGTTTTCAGACTAGTGTTTCAAGAGAAGTGGAGGTATTTGTTTTGTGAGGTTTTTTTTTTTTTTTTTGGTTATTCCCTTCCCCACCCCCAACTTGTTGTCTAACAGTATCGTGTTTTTCAATAGACCTGCTTGGGTGGGAATTTGGACTTTGTTCTTTCAAGTCACTCCAGTCTTTTTTTTTTTTTTTTTTTTGGTAGACTAAATCTTAACTTCTAAAATGTTGCTTAGGTTGTTTTCTGCTTTAGTATTTACCTTCGGTGAGATTTATATTAGTATTTTTGCAGTTAATAAGCCTTTTTTTTTTTTTTAAACTTGGAATTGTTAACTGTTAACCAGTTAGATTGTTAGAAACTAAGACTGCAGACATAAGCTCCTTGAATTTCCTGTTAAATGTGAAATGGTGAGCTTTAACATCGTTTGTTTGAGCAGCTGAGTTGTGTTTAAGAGCTGTAGCTGATTTATTTTAAAAATGTTTTTCGGGGAGGGCTCATCTGTTCGCCTCTTCCTCATGTGAATGGAATGTGGTGCAGCATGGAGCCCCAAACAGGATACAGTTGTTCTAAGCATTCTTCCTATAGTTTGGTAGGCCCTACTAGAAACGCAGGCCCTCAACTATATTTATTTTGGCCATAGACTATTTTTAAAGTGTGTTTAACACTGATAAATGACCTTAAAAAACACTCTCACTCCATTAATAAAATTGAAAAAGCATTTTGTTTCAACTTTAGTTGAAATTTAGTGTTAGTAATTTTCATTTTGGGTTTCAAAGGCTTTTTCGAGCATTTGAATAATAGTCTTTTGTGATTAGGGCCATATTCTACTGTGACTTTCATCAGATGTTAGCTCATTGCTTCCCTTTAGGCTGTGGAAGTTACTCATAGAATCATGTATCTTTAGAGTGTTGAATTAGTTATGCATGAGTTCTAGTTTCTTTACATTCCAGTGCACCTAGACCCATCAACTATTTACTACAAATTCATCATACCAGCTGTAGGACCCATTTGTTTTTATTTAAATATGTTTATTATTATTTTTAAACTTAAAATGTTCCTTTGAAACATACTAGACTAATACACAAATTAACAATAGTTACATGGTGGATTTGCCAGTTAAAAAAACCGGAGTGTATTTTAATATCACTTCATATGTTGTTTGCCTTTCATTTTTCCTTAAAGTAGGGCAGTCACACATATTCACTGTTGCTCATTTAATAAATATTGAAACACTTCTTTAACAAATACTATAAAAGTATTTATCAGCACTTTTTATTTGCTATTTAAGAAGCATGATATACTTTGGACTTCCATTTGTAAATGATTATAAGTACTCATGTCCTTGTAAGAGTATTCAAATTTGATCATTGTCAGCTAGTTTTCTTACATTTCTGGTAGCCAAATTTTACTTGGCTTTCAATGAGATATCTTAAAATGTGAGATTTTTTTTTAGCTTAGAAATCTTTTTTTCTAATTAACTTAGAATAATTTAAATCATAGGTCGGCTTGTTGAAATTTACCCTTAGAACTCTGACCTACCTTGAAAAGGAGAGCTCTCTTCAGAAGAATGTTTTTCATATTATAAAATGATTAGGTCTCATAGGAAATGCAAGCCACCTGTATTATTTGCGTAAGAAAGAGGCACTCCAGAAGGAGAACTTTACTTCTTTTTCAAATCCTACTTAATTGAATTGTATCTTTAGCCACTTAGATAATACCTTTTGTGGACCTTTTTGTTAACCTTCATGGGTTGACCTGACATGGTACTGTTTGAAAAGAAATAGATCATTTGATAATGTTCAAGGATTAAAAGTCCTTTTCAGAAGATGCCAGTGTTTTCTAGTTTACTTAAAAACTAAACTGACAGTGATATAGTATGAAAAAACATTTTTTACAGTAGGGATCAGCCGAATATCCCTGTTTATGTTACATATTTCATGTCAATTGGTCACATAGTGGTGGACACTTTTAAAGCCTAAATACAATGAATGCTCTTGAATTTCTTACAAAGTTTTTGTCACTTGTTAAGTAAAATAATAAATAGGATTTTATGAAATTGGAAAGTGTTAAATGATAACAGTAGAAGGAAATAGCTAAATAATAGGATTTTCTATTTTGAAAATGTGATTTCTCACCCAAATAAAAATAATTTTGATAAATAATACAGTGCTTAAAAGGTTAGCCCAGAATATGGGGGAGAGGGTGTTACTGTGATTAGATTTTCTAATCTTAAATATTGAAAATAAGTGAAAATGTAAGAGAATTTTTTCCTGTTTTTTTAATTAAGAAAATATTATTTGTAACTTCATGATGTAGATAGTGTAGAAATAAGACTTGCTTAAATTTAATATTACATTTTAAACTTTGAAACATTGTTACAGATTGCAGTGAGTCAACCTGAAATTCCTCTTAGGAATTTCTTAAATATAGAAATTAACTCCTTAAAAGCCACTCCAAACCAAACATCTTGAAGTTTTCCCTCGAGTATGTTTATTGTTATTAACAAGATGTTATATATTTTTAAAGACAATAAGAGAAAGGGGAAACACAATGATTTTGAAATGCCTGGGAATTTGTACTGTCTATGCCAAAAGCTTTGTTTTATGTGGAAATATTAACACAAATTACCCTGTAGCTAGAAAGATTTCTGCATGTGATATAGGTAACTTAGAAACTGAGTTGGTTATTAATTCCGTTTTCCGAACTATTTTCCAATTATTTAAAAAAAATTTTTATAGTAAAGCCACTGTGTTTTTTAAATGGTGGAATTTTGTTTTCATTTTCAGGTTTTTAGAACAGCACCATGAATATAAGACACTTGTATTTTATTTAATCTTCATCTACTTTGAAAGTTAGTGTGATAGTCATAAAGAAATGTATACGTTGTATCCCTATTTCCTTCCTCTTCCTCCCCTGGCTCTGTCCCTGTCACCCCCACCCAAGATACGAGTTAAATCCCATATATTAAAGGTATCTTCTTAAAGGAATGAAATGACCTTGGATTGACTTTTTTAAAAAATAAGTAGTGGAGATTTGGACTTGACTGCAAAGTAGGGTTTTGTGTAGCACTTCTTACCAACTGTTTCTCTACTCCCTTCCTCCATGCTGCTCTCACCAAAGCTGTGGGACTTTTATTTGTGCTTGGTGCAGGGGTGGGGGTGAGAGTACAAGGGGTGGAGTTAAAAGACCAGATATTTCCTGATCGTTTAAAATCCTGCTTAATGTGAATGAGCTAGACAAAAAGTGTACATTGAAATAATTAACTACTCTCTTTAATAAGAAACAATACAGTTAAACAAAAAAGGCGGGGGTAAATATGTTCTCCAACCTAGTTTACTGTTTCAAAAGCAATTTCTCTTTTTAAGCAGACATTTTTACACACATGCATATTTTATTACATCCCTTTTTAAAAGGTAAACAGTTGGGACTTAGTACACTCAAATATGTCCATATCACATGAGATCTAGTTTGTTCCTTTTAAATAAACACAAATACCTTATGGTGTACATAAAAACATTAGTTTATAATATGAAAATTAATATTAATTGTCATCCTAAGACTCTGTAGTGATGACATTGATACATTGTATTGATGTGTGTTCCTTCATATTTTCAGGATACTATCCAGAAAATTATCATTAGAAATTCTTTTTTCTTGGCAGACTTTCAAACCTCTGGTTGAAAGAAGTATACCCAGTTCAGTCACTGCAGTAGAATTCCTTGTAGATAAGCAGCTGGATTTTTTAACTGAAGATAGTGCCTTTCAACCGTACCAGGTAAGAAATTTTAGATTACTTTTTAAAATTTAACGGTTAAACTTTATTGATATGCAGATATTCTTTAAACAATATTCTTTAAATATCATTTCATCTAACTTCTAGTTGTGCGGAAAAACCCAATGAATGCAGTCGATTTTGCTTATAGGATAAATGATTTATTTATTCAATTAACAATATATACTGAGAATCTACTATGAGCCAGGCAGTGTTCTCTTGCAAGGAATACAGAAGTAAGCAAAATAAAAGTGTGTGACATTCTAAATAATAGTCATTATTAGAAAATAATTGGTTAAATAGTAGTATAAATTGTCTTCAACTCTAAAGGTTAAGAATTGGGTAAATTAATGTAATTAAATGAGATTAGTGTTTATGTATACATATCAGTTTAGCATAATAGTTCATTTTTTTTAAAGGAGACATTTTTTTAGATTGTCAGTAATTGAATGATTTTATTTATAAATTTTAGTACATTACTGCAATTTAAATACAAATACATTTAATTAGGGAAACATTTTCCAGTTGACTATTAGATTTTAATTATATGAAGAAACTCATCAAAAGTATTAAGCTAAATATTTTTTAAGATTGTTGAAATTACCAGTTAACTTTTTCAGGTATAAGTAAAACTCACAGAAGTTTTTTTTTTGTTTTTTGTTTTTTGTTTTGTGTGTGTGTGTGTGTACTTTTTTTTTTTTTTCGAGATGGAGTCTTACAACCCAGGCTGGAGTGCAGTGGCGCATTCTTGGTTCACTGCAACCTCTACCTCCTGGGTTCAAGCAATTCTCCTGCCTCAACCTCCAGAGCAGCTGGGATGACAGGTGCACACCACCACCCAGATGCCCAGATAGTTTTTGTATTTTTAATAGAGACAAGATTTCACAATGTTGGCCAGACTGGTCTCGAACTCCTGACCTCAAGTGATCTGCCCACCTCGGCCTCCCAAAGTACTGAGATTACAGGCGTGAGCCACCACACCTGGCCTTCATGTGTTTATTTAGATTTTAGGTTGAATTAAATGTATATATTATAAGTTTGTTTTTACTCAGATGTTTTAAAATTCTACAGTAATTGCATGGAAAGGATGAGTGAACCAGTTTAAATTTTTTCTAATGGAGTAAAAAGTTAATACTATATTATTTCAGACTTGTTACTGTTTTTCAAAAATAAAATGTAGAGCTATTATTTCCATGGAGAGAACAAGAGCTTGTGTTAATGAGGGGTGATTTGTTGTGCATGGTGTTGTAATACTTAGGGAATTAGAATAGTTCTGTTAGGTCCACCAAAATGAGATGGTAGATCATTTAGTGTAAACATTATTTCATGTCTTAAAGTCTATATAGATGTGCTCTTGTCTTTCCATTTGATTTTTCTTATTTCTTTAAAGGACCTAGTTTTTTTTGTATTATTAGCTTTTGTTCTTTGTTTATAATATTTGCTTCATAGCAAATCACAGTTTAATAGTGGAGGTGTTGGAGCTTTTCCCTGGGGTTTTATTTTGTTAGTTTACTACAGACCTTATCATTTCATTTCCCCCAGTCAGTTAGAGTAGGTGAATCTAGGTGAAATCAAAGGAACCTTCCAAGTCTTAATGTTTTAATTCTGTGGTTGTATTATTAGCGCTTTTGGAACCAAGTCTCAGCTTGGATTTGGTTTAGAGAAGTGAAATTGTTATGTAGAAATTACTTTTAAAAATAAACTCTTGCCAGGTGGCCTAAAACTCGACATGTTTTTGAAAATTATAATGATTGAAAGAATATGCTAGGGGGAGGGTGGGGGGGGTACCCTAACTTTTTTTAAAACAGTTTCAGAGGCATAAGAGCTAAAGTCTTACGTGGTATGGTGAATTGTGTGATTGTCTCTGTTAGTAAGCTATTTAATCTGCTCTGCTAGTATATATACTAAGTCACCCTCTGGCCTAGAAGGATGCCGTATCTTCCAGAAGTGAAGTGATTGACTTGACATTTTAACCATTGTGTTTCTGAAAAATGTGAATTCTGAGTTCAAAGAAATCGGAAGAAATTACCATGAGAGCACTTGATTTAGGATCTAGCATACCTTAGTTTTAGAATTTCTTACGAATTTTAGACTAAGTGTTGGTTTATAGCAGAGCTTTTCTATGCACATTTTTTATAGTTAGGGTTTTTTAATAACATCAGGTTATAGGCCAGGCGCGGTGGCTCAAACCTGTAATCCCAGCACTTTGGGAGGCCGAGATGGGCGGAACACGAGGTCAGGAGATCGAGACCATCCTGGCGAACACGGTGAAACCCCGTCTCTACTAAAAAAATACAAAAAACTAGCCGGGCGAGGTGCGGGCGCCTGTAGTTCCAGCTACTCCGGAGGCTGAGGCAGGAGAATGGTGTGAACCCGGGAGGCGGAGTTTGCAGTGAGCTGAGATCTGGCCACTGCACTCCAGCCTGGGTGACAGAGCAAGACTCCGTCTCAAAAAAAAAAAAAAACAAAAAAAGATCAGGTTATAAAAATATTTTCTCCCATGTGTATGTGATAGACATTTCTCTTATTTTGAATGAAAATTTACTACAGATACCTAAGATGGTTAAATTTATTTATTTAAATAAATCTTGTGAAATACAGAAATGTTCTAGAAAGAAGAAAAAAATTAGAGTTTGTGTAATTAGAGTGGTGGTATTACCAGATTGATTATTTTATAACCAGTTGTCCAAGCAGTACATTAAATTCCTTAACTTCTTAAAATGGCAGCTGTTACTGGCATGAATTTTGTAAATAGTGCCTTGACCTATCTCAACCTTAGGGTAACCCTCTGTTAGTCAAAGGGAGTTTGGGTACAATTGAATAAGCTTTTTAATTGAGCTTTTTTCTTTCTCACTGTTTTAAAATTTCATGAGGCAATTTCTTTTGAATATGGATGCTAATTATCCTTTATAAACTTTTTAAGTAGGTGGGGGAAAATTCTCTTTGGAAATGGCCTTTGTGTGTATTATTTTTTAGTCTAGAGTGGTAGGTACATGTAAGTTTTTAAACTTTCCACAAATGATGCTTGGTTGTGAATCTAATTAAATGTTTTCAGTGGGAATTCCCAATCTACCACCTTTCTCCTTGATTTCTCAGAATTTTATTCTGTAGTAGTATGTTTTTCTTTAGTTTCCTTTACAAGTTGCACAGCCTTATTCTTCATTAAATCAAAATGATAAACTGAGGTAGTGGTTAGGAAACAGATGAGTCAGAATTAATACAAGTCCTTTCACTTTTAAGTCATTGGTTTGAATCCTACTCTTTTCTCTGAATGATTTGAATGTATTGAATATCAGATAGCAAGTATTAAGTTAGTTAACCTGGTCAGCCTTTTTTTTTTTTTTTTTTTTTTTTTTTTTGAGACAGGATCTCACTCTGTCGCTCAGGCTGGAGGGTTGTGGTGCAATCTCGGTTCACCACAACATCCACCTCCTGGTTTCAAGAGATTCTTCCTGCCTCAACCTCCTGAATAACTGGGATTACAGGTGTGCACCACCACCCGCGGCTAATTTTTGTATTTTCAGTAGAGACAGAGTTTTGCCATGTTGACCAGGCTGGTCTTGAACTCCTGACCTCAGGTGATCCACCCCGCCTCGGCCTCCAAAATTACTGGGAATACGGTTGTGAGCCACTGCGCCCAGCACTGGTCAGCTTTTTAGGTGACATTTAGTTGGCTATTTCAGGATGCAATTATTATAGATTATAGTTTTTAGTATTTTGGAAAGAAACATGACTAAAAGGAGAAATTGAACCAAGATTTTCAGACAGTGTAATGGACATATATTAATTAGGCCACTGAAGCAACATATCCTGATATTGTTAAGTGTCTTTCTCCTTCCCTGTGCACACAGATAAGTTTCTACTTCCTCCTTTTAGGTTTCCTGATCATGCCTGGCTACACTTAACTTTCTTTGAAGTAGAGGGGGAAGGGAAAAGGGAGAGGAAGTAGTGGGGAAATCTGCAGGTTCTACTGTGTCTTTTAGCTGGCTGGGGAGAAGGAACAGAAAATAAATTATTGCTTCTTAAAGATACTTTTAATAGTTTTTTGTTAGTCAGGGCATGATGGCTCACCCCTATAATCCCAGCACTTTGAGAAGCCGAGGTGGGCGGATCACAAGGTCGGGAGTTCGAGACCACCCTGGCCAACATGGTGAAACCCCGTCTCTACTAAAAATCCAAAAGAAAAAGGTTAACCGGGCGTGGTGGCAGGTGCCTGTAATTCCAGCTACTTGGAAGGCTGAGGCAGGAGAATCACTTGAACCTGGGAGGCAGAGGTTGCAGTGAGCTGATATTGCGCCATGGCACTGTAGCCTGGGCAACAGCGAGACTCCATCTCAAAAAAAAAAAAAAAAGTTTTTGTTGTTACTATAATTGCTGTGGTATTCCTTTACTTTAGAGCATGATTATAGAAGTTCAAAAAAACTTTCCATTAAATTTTCATAACAGTTTTGATCGCATTCACATAAAAATTTTGATAATGAAATGGAATATTTAACTTTTAGCATGATTTTGAAATCATTTTATCATGGATTTTGGCTACTGGCCATGCACACACCTACAGTTTTCAGGTTGGGGTTGCTTCATAGAGGATGTGGAAGAGACTTATTTCTTACCTGAAAGTTGTACATATTCATTCCAAATAGCCTGGCTTGGTCTGGCTTGTTAGTCCAGTATTTTTAGGCATCACAATCCTCTTTGCTTTTAAATGTAATAAAGAAATAAAACAAAGGTCACTAGTTAAAACCGTTAGAGATTTGATACAGAGTGTGCTTGTCCAAAATTACACCCCATGTTTATCTTACAGTATATTAAAATTCATTGTAGTAATGAGGTGTTTTCCCTAAAATAAAGTAGAATCATAAATCCTAGACCTGAAGGAATGATTCCATTAGAAGCTTTGTATCCCAGCTACTCGGGAGGCTGAGGCAAGAGAATCTCTTGAACCCAGGAGGCGGAGGTTGCGGTGAGCTGAGATCAGACCATTGCACTACAGTCTGGGCAGTAAGAGCAAAACTCTGTCTCAAAAAAAAATAAAAGAGTTCTGTATCATAATGAGCTGATAAAGTTTAGAGATAAGACTATTAATACTACAGTTCTCTCATTGTATAGACACTGAACTACAGTACTTTACTAAATCCTAGATACAGTACTGTTGTGCTGTGAAGTGCTGGTTGAAGGGAATGGGTAAAACAAACCTGAGTATTTTCTTAGTACCTGGACTAAAGATTGCTTAAAGACTTAACGAGAGAAGAGTCATACATTGTCTAGTGAATGAATGTGTCTGGACCGTGCCAGGTTGTTTATCTATTTCTGTAGTCTTTCAATGATAAAGTAGTTTTTCCAGTTTGAGTCCATTTTAACCGATAATTCTTTCATCATTGATCATATAAATTTATTTGGCTGTGGTTTCTGAATATCCCTAAGGTAATTGTTGCTCAGCACATCTGTTTTACTAAAAATAGCTCGAACAGTTGCCTAGGATAAGTTAGCAGTAGTTTAGGAAGTAGAGTGTACCAGAGACATGTGTTTTTTTTTTCTCCTAAATTTGTGTTATTGTCCTGTGGCATTTGGAATTGCTTCACAACCAGGGTGAAATAATGCAAGTAAGGTGAAATTTTAGCCGTTAGTCAGCCAAGGTGAACAATTTAACCCATTGTTTGGTTATTCTACGCAAATGTTATACTTCGTTGAATTAAATATTTGACATAAGTGGTCCACTGACAAAGTTTGAAATCTTGTTAATAGAGGTTTGTTTATAAGCAGATTTATTTCTCAGGGTAATATGATATGCTAATAGTTTACAGAAAAAAGTAAACAGAACTTCCTGTTACAGTTGCTTTGTGTGGTGGAGAAGGGTCTTGCTTTTTCAAACTTTACCTTCGCTTCAGCTTATAATACAGACACATCACTTTAGATTGTTTTAAAACTGTAACATTTCTATAGTGTGAATGGAAATTTGACCTGGTACAGCATTTATTAGTATACTTACATAATTATTTTTGTCCTATAGTTCCTTTCAGATTTGTTATTTTTCTGGTATCATGTCACTGCTCTAGCATTACTTTTTACCAGTTTCATGGCTCCCTGCTAGTTGCTTAATGCTTTTTAAAAGTTGATAAAAATATTGTGAGTAATGATCTTTATTTTATTTTTGAGGAGTTTTTCATCTGTGATAAGAAATGACATAAAAAAATGATTTCCTTGAAGTAGACTGAATTTAAGGAGCCTGAAGTAAAAACTTCAGAAATACAAAGATAGGAGAAGTCAGTAGAGATTGAAGTGGTTAAAGAAGTCTCATGAAAGAGATAAAACTTAATGGGCTTCACTTGAATGGAGATGGAAGTGTAAGGATGAGGTGCGGTTGGTGGAGTGGTTGGTGGTGGCGGTGGTAATGGTAATCCAGACATTTGCCAGGAGGAACAGCATAATGAATGATGAGGAGGCATTTCAAGGGACAGGAGAATGTCACCCTAGCTAAAGAAGAGAGTTTATGAATAGAATTAATGCTGGATACACATGGTGTAGGGTCAGATAAAAGAGGAAAAAGATCACTAAGCATAGTTCTCAGGAGAGTAACAAAATTATCTGTGTAACAATGGCATGTTGGTTATTGTAAATATCAGAAGCAGCTAATTGATTGGGTCTTTACTAGAGCCTTTTGTTTTAGAGATTCATTATAGCATAATGGTTAAGAGCATGAATTTTGACATCAGTTCAAGCAAACTTAGTTTCAAATCTTTTTTTTTTGAGACGGAGTCTCGCTCTGTCGCCCAGGCTGGAGTGCAGTGGCCAGATCTCAGCTCATTGTAAGCTCCGCCTCCCGGGTTTACGCCGTTCTCCTGCCTCAGCCTCCCGAGTAGCTGGGACTACAGGCGCCAGCCACCTCGCCCTGCTAGCTTTTTGTATTTTTTAGTAGAGACGGGGTTTTACCGTGTTCGCCAGGATGGTCTCGATCTCCTGACCTCGTGATCTGCCCGTCTCAGCCTCCCAAAGTGCTGGGATTACAGGCTTGAGCCACCGCGCCCGGTCAGTTTCAAATCTTAGTTTTACCATTTGCTAGCTATTTGACATTGGGAAAGTCTCAACTGCTGTAAATAAATGGTTTTCTCAACTATAAATACTGTCTACATCAGGGTTGTTAGGAAGATTAAATGAAATGATACATTAAAGAGTTTATAATACAGAAACTGCTCAATAAGGGACATATTGTAAATTCCCTTTTCATTAATGGTGTCTTAAACCTTTTTGGTGGATATTTGAAACTCCTTTCTCTTCCTACCATTCACACACTCATTGACTATTTCTTTGCCACCATCTGCTGCTTACTTTTAACAATCTTTCTTAGTAGTCTTCCCTAGAACTCTTAGCATTTTTTTCTCCAGCTGGTGCTAAACAAACTTTTTCAACTCTCAATATAACCCATAGACAGTGTATAATAGAATATGTTTTTGTAGTAGTGTTTTTTTCTTCTCCCCCTTTTTATGAAGAATAAGTGGGTAAGGTTTCATTGTGACTTCTTAAACTATTATTTTAAGAAAATGACATTAGAAAAGATGAGTGCAAAACTGTATTGTGGTGTTATCCTTTACAGCACACCCTTACCTTTTTTCCACAGGGAGAGTCATGTACTCTATTTGTGACTGATAGTTATTTTTCTCTCAAAAGTAGAAGTGATATTCAATAAGGTACAAAATTCTGCGTCGAACACATTCCTAGTTACTCCATGAGTTTTCATATGCATCTCCCTTTTCCATTTCACTTTGCCTTCATTTTAACATTTGATTAAAATTTAGAGGTGCCTTGTTGACGTAAAATGAGAACAATTGTAGTATATATACTGTGCCGAAAGTATTAAAAATACATAACTGTTAACTGACTACTGGTAGATCATTGACTTGGTAGGATGAGCATCCATGGGCAGGCATAGCCTGGGGGTAGTCTAGGAGATGAGGCCAGAACAGGAAACAGCTATTTTGTAATATTTGGCTTTATTCCATTTCAAGTCAAAAGTGACAGCTTGCAGTAGTAGAACTAAGCTGAAGCCTCGATAGTAGGATAGACAACAAGAAAAGAGGAACCAGCAGCTAAAGCAGAGTGAATATACTTCCTTGTTTTTTAAAAATTATTTTTAATATAAAGTTGCTTTATCATGTTTTAATATTCAGTAATTTTGCTCTGTATTATATTTAAATATTCCATTACCTACCTATATTATTTTATATAGCTGTGATTTCAAAAATAGTAATGAAACATGCTTGTTAAGGTCCCATAAATTACCCCAGTACATATCTGTTGCTATTTTAAAAAGGAGCTCTTCATTTGTAAAAATTGGTTGCAAAACTTGATGTATTGAAAATGTATCCTTGGAGTTCGGGAACATGTTATTTTGACTGAAATTTGGCCCAAGTATGAGCTATTCTGCAATATTCAGATTAAAAACATTTATAAGTCACTGCAGTAGTTCTTTCCCGGTCCGAAATCTGCTGTGATCATATGCTGAAAAATCTGCCCGTCTCGTTTTAAATTTTCATAGCTGCTGCTATGAATTTAAAGTATGTGAAATTATGCTTGTAGACTCTAAGCCATCACTAGTTACCATTGAGAAAGATTTTCTGGTTTCTTTTTTCCAATGAAAATAAGATCATAGGGTTGATTTATTCTTTTTCTTAATTGCATAATCTTACTGAAACATGGTCATATTATTTAAAATCTCAGAGTTTTGTTCCTCACTATAATAGTAATATTTTATTAGAATTAGAATTTAATTTTGGGAATTTGATAATTCCCAAAATATTTTCATGTGCATTATTTTATTTCTAATGTTAGCTTTATGAAGAAAATAGATTGTATTATTTTGTATGTAATGCTTTCAGGATACCTATTAATTTATTAATCCACTCAACTCTTTGAGAAGTCTAACTTAAAAATGAGAAGGAAGCAAAATAGAAACTATGTAAAGTAGACTAAATTTTAAAAGGGTGTGATTATTGTGATGATACAGCAGGCAATGTCATGGTACATCCACAGCGAGAAAGTACAGACTGGAAATGGTAACTAGAAAGTCAGGAACTCAAGTCACATATTCCCTTTTCTCCCCGCCCCAGAATCTCCTTTTTTTGACGGGTTTATTCTCCTAACTCATAGGTATTGCTTCTCATAACACTAGTTTTCATTTGACTTATGTGTGTCAGTATCAATTCACCTACCTGTCCCCACTCTTTTACAAGACCTTTTAGATCTAATATTTATGTTTTCTACTAAAATTACAGATGGCATAGGGGAATGAAATGTTGAAAAGAAGAAATAAATATAAGGAAGAGAATATGTGGTAGTAATTTTCTATGGTAGGCAGAGAAAGTGAGGTTTAGCTCAGCTGTGACTTGGCATCTAGGTTCACACAGCTTGTGATAGTCAAAAAAGAACCTGGGTTGGGTGTGGTGGCTCCCACCTGTAATCCTAGCACTTTGGGAGGTCAGGGTGGGAGGATTGCTTGAGCCCAGGAATTTGAGACTGGGTAACATGGGAGAACCCCTGTCTAAAACAAAATAAAATTAGCTGGGCATGTAGTGCACCTGTGTAGTCCCAGCTACTGGGCAGGCTAAGGCAGGAGGATCACTTGAGCCCAGGAGGTTTAGGCTGCAGTGAACCATGATCTCACCACTGCTCTTGAGCCTCGGTGACAGAGGGAGACCCTATCTCATGAAAAAAGAGGGGAACTGTGCAGCATAGTGGCATACACCTGTAATCTCAGCACTTTGGGAGGCTCAGGCAGGTGGATCACTTGAGCTCAGGAGCTTGGAACCAACCTGAGCAGCGTGGCAAAACTCCGTCTCTACCAGTACCAAAAACAAAACAAAACAAAAAACAAACAGAAAAAACTTTTGCTGGGCACCTGTAGTCCCAACTACTTGGGAGGCAGGGATGGGAGGATTGCTTGAGCCCGGGAGGTCAAGACTGCAATGAGTTGAGATCCTGCCATTGCAGTCTAGCTTGGGTGACAAAGTTAAGACTCTTGTCTCAAAAAAAAAAAAAAAGGAAAAGGAAAAAAAAAAAAAACTTGAACTCAAAGTTTTAGATTATAAGATATTATTTCTGTTACACTGCCTGCCTTTGTGAGCCATCCAGTGGGAAGTATCTCCTATTTACATATCATTCTCTTTCGTGTGGCACTTTTTCTTATAGTTAGTATCTTTCCTAAATAAAAGACTAAGTTTTTCCTGAATTTTATTGCCTGTACAACTTCCCCTAGATTTTGCATACAGTGGCATCACGCTACACTCCAAATCTGTGCATTATTTTCAGATTCATTTGTTCCTTTGGCAGATAATCCATATTAAAATGTTTTCTAGTCTCTGGTTTTTTTTCAGCTGTCTAGTTTTTGTTTTTTGTTATTTTTGTTGTTGTTGTTTTTTGTTGTTGTTGCTGTTTTTTGGTTGTGCATATGGGTATTCTGAATACCTGGATTTGCTCAAAGCTAAAATTCAAAAATAAAATACTTTAAAATGAAGCCCTTGTCAATCTCTTGCCAGAATAGTTGTCTCTAAAATTCAAGTCTTTCTGGGCTTCAGACTAAAAACAAAACAGTACTAGTCCTTAGTAAATGATCTGGATTGAGGGTCATTAATTCATATATTTAAGGGACAGCTGTGTTATATTCAGAACTACAAATACCTTCAAAGAACCTAGAATCTAATGGGGGAAACACACATAGAAGAACAAACATAAATATAAGCAAAATGTAGTAAGTAGAAGAGACCAGAGAGGAATAAGGAATTCATTCTGGTTGTAGGAGAGATGTGGAGGTATTGTTAGAATTAGAGTAGGTGACCCCTGAGTTACATGAGGATGAATATAAATTAGCTAAGCCACTAGGACAGCAAGGTTGGTTAAATACATGAAGTCAAGGGAATAAGCAGAATGCCTATTGAATGGGTTATTTACATAAACCCTAACCATACCATCTTCCTGGAATGTGGAAGTGGTGACTAGATAGGGAACCTTTTTAACCATATTTAATTGGATCAGCCATTGACTGGTCTCACCCTTATTGAGTAGAGGAATAATGAACATTTGTTAAAAAGAAACCAACAGTGAAAATTAAAATTTTAACCATATAAGTTTACAATTCAGTGGCATTAAGTACATTCACAATTTTGTGCAGTGATTACCACTATCCATTTCCAGAACTTTTTCAACATCCTAAACAGAAACTCTGTATTCATTAAACAGTAACTTCTCACTTCCCAATTCTGCCTTCCCTTAACCCCTGGTAAACCTTCTGTTTTACTTTGTCTGTGAATTTGCCTATTTTAGGCACCACACATAAGTCGAATCATGTAATGTTCATCCTTTTGTAACTGGCTTGTCTCACCATAATGTCTTCAGGTTTTATCCGTGTTGTAGCATGTGTTAGAATTTAATTTTTTATGGCAGAATAATATTCCATTGTATGTATAAACCACATTTTTTAATCCATTCCTCTGTAGATGGATATCTGGGTTCTTTCCAACCTTTGACTATTATGTGAATAATGCTGCTATAAACAGTGGTGTACAAATGTCTGAGTTCTTCCTTTCCATTGTTTTGGTTACATACCTAGGAGTAGATTGCTGGGTCATACAGTAATTCCATATTTAGTTTTTTGAGGAACAGCCAAACTTTTGCACAGTGGAAAACCATCTTTTGTTCCCACCAACACCACACGGGGGTTCCAGTTTCTTCCACGGCTGCACCAATACTTGTTATTTCTTATTTTCTTGATAATAGCCATGCTAATGGGCGTAAAGTGGTATCTCTTTGTGGTTTTGATTTGCATTTCCCTAATGATTAGTAATGTTGAGCATCTTTTTATGTGCTTTTTGGTTATAAATATATCTTTGGAGAAATGTCCATTCAAGTCCTTTTCCCATTTTATCATTTGGTTGGGGTTTTTTTGTTGGTGAGTTGGAGTTGTTCATATATTCTGGATTTCAATCCTTTACCAGGAATATGCTTTGGAAGTATTTTCTCCCATTCTGTGGGTAGTCCTTGTCTCTCTTTTCATAGTGTTCTTTAACATACAATTGTTTTTTATATCAAGTCTAATTTATCTGCCTTGGTTGTCTGTGCTTTTGGTGTTATATCCAAGAAATTACAGCCAAATCCAGTGTCATGAAGATTTTCCTGTGTGTGTGTGTGTGTGTGTGTGTTTTCTCAAACTGTTTTATAGTTTTTGCATTTTGTTTTAGACCTTTGATCCATTTTGACATTTGGTTTTGTTTTGTTTTTTGAGATGAAGTCTTGCTCTGTCACCCAGGCTGCAGTGCAGTGGCACAATCTCAGCTCACTGCAACCTCCGCCTCCCGGATTCAAGCGATTCTCCTGCCTCAGACTCCTGAGTAGCTGGGATTACAGGCGCCCGCCACCATGCCCAGCTAATTTTAGTAGAGACGGGGTTTCACCGTGTTGGTCAGGCTGGTCTCGAACTCCTGACCTCAGGTGATCCGCCCACCTCAGCCTCTCAAAGTGCTGGGATTACAGGCATGAGCCACCGTGCCTGGCACAGTATTACACTGTATTTTTAAAAAATGAGGTTGGGCTCAGTGGCTCACACCTGTAATCCCAGCATTTGTGTGAGGTGGGCGGATCATCTGAGTTCAGGAGTTCGAAACCAGCCTGACCAACACGGTGAAAGCCCGTCTCTACTAAAAATACAAAAAAGTTAGCTGGGCATGGTGGCGGGCACCTATAATCCCAGCTACTCGAGAGTCTGAGGCAGAAGAATCGCTTGAACCTGGGAGGCGGAGGTTGCAGTGAGCCAAGATCGTGCCACTGCACTGCAGCCTGGGTGACAGAGCAAGACTTCGTCTTAAAAAAAAAAAAAAAAAAAAAGAGTATAATATAAGGGTCCAGTTTCATTGTTTTGCATGTGAATATCCAGTTTCCCCAGCACCACTTTTTGAAAAGTTGTCCTTTCCACATTGAGTACTCTTCCCACCCTTGAAATCAGTTGACCTTTTGTGTAACAGTTTGTTTCTGTGCTCTCTATTCTGTTCCCTTGGTCTATATATCTGTCCTCATGCAGATATCACACTGTTTTGATTACTTCTGGTCCCTTTTTCTCTTTTCCCCACTTTTCTATAGCTGAATAATTTGTTCAAATGATTGCTCACCCTAAGATAAATCATTAAAGTGTACTATTCTGTTTTGGTGAAATTTACTGAAATACCAGATCAATGTCTTGAGTATAACTCCTGCCTTGTAAATTATTAGGCATAAGATCTCCCTCGTAGGGAAAGTATGTTTTTAAGATTCGAGGAAAAAGAAGATCCTGTGATTGCTGAACTATAACATCGTCATTCATTTATTGCTATGTGCCAGTCACTTTGCTCTAAATGTGAACTCAAAGACAGATAAAATA
The DNA here is from genome assembly GCF_002776525.5 of Piliocolobus tephrosceles. Classification (NCBI taxonomy): domain Eukaryota; kingdom Metazoa; phylum Chordata; class Mammalia; order Primates; family Cercopithecidae; genus Piliocolobus; species Piliocolobus tephrosceles. Next base: position 59,287,981 of record NC_045442.1, on the reverse strand, counting down.
CTTAATTCTCTTTCAGATCATAAATTTAATTACAGCAACATGCCAGAAGTTCTGAAACCGAGCTGTATGCATAGTAATTTGCAGTATAGAATCAGCTGATGGGGGAATATCTTATGGTTGCCTGTTTTTATTTCTCAGAAGACTAGGGTTCTATAGTAGTGTTTCTCGGTAGAGTGCTGTGTTAGGGTTCTCCTCATACAGAACCAGTATGGGATGTGGCAAGTGGGCTTGTATATATGTTTGTGTATAGAAATTGAGAAAGAGGAGATTCTTATTGATTGGCTGTTGGAATTGTGGGGGCTAACAAGTCCAAATTGCACATGGTAGACCAGCAGGCCAGTAGTTCAGGCGAGACTTGATGCTGCAGTCTTGAGTCTGAAAGGCAGTAGGAAGGCAGAATCCATTTTTCCTTGAGAGACCTCAGCCTTTTTTCTTAAGGCCTTCAACTGATTGGATTAAACCTATCCATGTGTTAGGAATAATCTACTTTACTCAGAGCCTGCTGATTTCAATGGTAATAACATCTAAAAATACTTCCAGAGCCACATCTAGAATGATGTTTGACCAGAACACTGGGCAACATATCCTAGTCAAGTTGACACTTAAAATTAAATCATGGCTGCTATTCATATTTGATTCTTAGTTTTGTCATGCATTGTAGCATGGTGGGAATTTGTACCTCTGACGTAGCAAATAAAATGCCTTTGGCACATTCTTCCAGTCATTAATGGATATCCCTGAACCATTTCCCATCCCCTTTCAGCCTTTATTTAGAGCCATTGGGATAGATAGAGGTTAAGACAACTGGGAAAGTGGGAACCTTTATTTATTTTCTTCGAGATAAAGTCTTGCTCTGTTACCCAGGCTGGAGTGCAGTGGCATGATCTTGGCTCACTGCAACCTCCACCTCCTGGGTTCAAACAATTCTTCTACTTCAGCCTCCTGAGTAGTTGGGATTACAGGTGCACACCACCACGCCCAGCTAATGTTTGTATTTTTAGTAGAGGCGGGGTTTTACCATGTTTGGCCAGGCTGGTCTGGCTGGTCTTGAACTCCTTACCTTGCAGTCCGCCCACCTCAGCCACCCAAGTGGAAGTCTTTAAAACAGTCTTACCAAGTTGACTGAGAAGTGGACAACAGACAGCAAAGTATTTATGTGGCATACCAGGTGCTTTCAGCATCCTAAATATGAGAAAGTATAGTATCTGTCTTTCCTTTCGGAATGGTTATAATAGTTCTGCTTCCTCCTGAGTCTTTAGATACTATGGTGTTTTCTCCTGGCTGTCCACAATCTCCTTTCAATCCAGTCTAATTCCAGATCAAATTCTTCTAATTGCTTCTTCAGATTGCTTCACTAAAGTATTCTTAGCTGTCTAGACCTAGTTATTTAATAAAAGTTGTTAATTATAAATGAGGAATCTTTCACATTTGCACTTAAATAGGAATAGTGATATATTCCATTGTATCTGTCAGTTGTGTAAGGGATTTTTTAAAATAAATGCAAGGCACAGTAAAAATTCACAATAACAACAAAAATACCCAATGCTTTTTCAGATACTGTTTGCTTGAGAGTCCAGTACGATATATGGAACTAATTCTCAATTGACAGCCCTTTTCCCATTTGCCATTTATGGAATAGCCATTTTTGTAAATGTTGAATTCTGTATAACAAGGATGAATCGACAACTAGATGGATGAGGTCTCTTTGTATCTGTAAAGTCTTCGAGCTAAAAGGCCCAGAACATCCAGTATGTGAACTTCAAAAACGCAATACCTAGGCTAGTTGTGGTGGCTCATGCCTAGGCTGGTTATGATGCCTTATGCTTGTAATCCCAGTGCTTTGGGAGGCTGAGACAGGAGGATCACTTGAGGCTATGAGTTCGATACTAGCCTGGGCAACATGGCGAGACCCTGTCTCTACAAATAAAAATAAAAATTTAGCCACACGTGGTGGCATGCACCTGTAGTCGCAGATACTCGGGAGGCTGAGGTGGGAGGCTGAGGTGGGAGGATTGCTTGAGCCCAGGAGATGGAGGCTGCAGTGAGCTATGATTATGCCACTGCACTCAAGCCGAGGTAACGGAGTAAGATCCTCTCCCTTAAAAACAAAAATAAAAGCAAAAACATCACACTTAACCCACCTCCAAAGGATGAGTTTTTAACCTGTTTCTCTCATCTCACATCCATATCATTTTTCAAGGTCATTAAGTTCCATCACATATTAACAGTTCCTTCCAGTGTTTGACAAAACCTCGTGTTAAGAATTTCTCTTAATATTTGTTGCATAGATATCAGTCAGGAAAATTTACATCAGTTGGTAGCATCTGCTTGGCATGTTAGTGTTGGGAAGCATTGTGAGGCTCTACCCTGGCTAAGAGTGTGCAGTTAATTAGTGATACCCACTACCAGCACTATAAATGAGTGTTGAACTGCTGATTTGTTTTTATTAGTCTTGATCACTTCCAAGGTATCTTTTCCTCATTTTGTCTTACCTATAAATACATGTACTTATCTATATTTATATTTAAACATTTGTTTGGCTTGGTGCAGTGGCTCAAGTCTGTAATCCTACCAGTTTAGGAGCCAAAGCAGGAGGATCACTTGAGGCCAAGAGTTCAAGACTGCCTGGGCAACACAGCAAGACCCTGTTTCTACAAAAAATAAAATCAGCCAGGCATGGCTAATTTTGGTGTGTGCCTGTAGTCTCAGCTACTTGGAAAACTGAGGTAGGAGGACCACTTGAGATCCAGGAGTAGGAGCTCCTCCCAAAGTGCTGGGATTACAGGCATGAGCCACCACGCCCAACCCAATACTTATCTTTTCTTTATGCCATAAACAAGTTATTCTCTTCCACCTATTTGGAAATACACAATAGATTGTTGTGCTGTATAGTCACCCTACTGATCTATAAACCATAGGTCTTATTCTGTAGTATTGTATATTTATATCCATTAATCAAACTCTGTTTATCCTCCCTCCCTCAACCCTAACAGGTCTCTGGTAACCACTAATCTACTCTCTATCTTTAAGCATCCACTTTTTGTTGGTGTTGTTTTGTTTTTTCTTGAGACGAAGTCTCACTGTGTCACCCAGGCTGGAGTGCAATGGTGCGATCTCACCTGACTGGAACCTCCGCCTCCCAGGTTCAAGCGATTCTCCTGCCTCAGCCTTGTGAGTAGCTGGGATTACAGGCGCCTACCAACACGTGCCCAGCTAATTTTTGTATTTTTAGTAGAGACAGGGTTTTACCATGTTGGTCAGTCTGGTCTTGAACTCCTGACCTCAGGTGATCCACCCTCCTTGGCCTCCCAAAGTGCTGGGATTACAGGCGTGAGCCACCACGCCTGGACAAGCATCCGCTTGTTAACCTCCCACATATCAGTGACAACATGTGATATTTGTCTTCCCGTCCTTTGCTTATTTCATTTAACATAATGACCTCCACTTCCATCCACGTTGTGGCACATAACAAGTTTTCATTCTTTTTATGGCCAGAACAATATTCATTATGTATGTATACCACATTTTCTATATCATTCAACTATTGATGAGCACTTAGGTGGAGTCCATATTTTGGCTATTGTGAATAGTGCTGCAGTAAACAGAAATGCAGCTCTCTTATATATATATTGATTTTATTTCTTTTGGATATGTGTCCAGTAGTGGAACTGCTGGATCATAGTTGTATTTTTAGTTTTTTGAGAAGTTTCCATGTTATTTTTCATAATAACGCTACTAATTTACATTTCCACCAACAGTATACGGGTTCCCCTTTCCCCACATATTTAACAGTGTCCATCATTATTCCCTGTCTTTTATTTATTTATTTATTTTTTGAGACAAGGTCTTGCTCTGTTGCCCAAGCTGGAGTACAGTGGCACAATCTCAGCTCACTGCAACCTCCACCTCCCGGGTTCAAGTGATTCTCCTGCCTCAGCTTCTGTAGCTGGGATTGCAGGTGCCTGCCACCACACCTGGCTAATTTTTGTATTTTTAGTAGAGATGGCATTTCAACGTGTTGATTGCTTTTTCTTCAGGGATCTGAAAGCTTCCCTCTGTTAGCAACTTGACCACCATGTTGGTCAGGCTGGTCTCGATCTCCTGATCGTGTTGTCCACCTGCCTCGGCCTCTAAAATGCTGGGATTACAGGTGTGAGCTACCGCGCCTGGCCTTCCGCTAAATTTTTTAATAAAAATGTTTAATTGTGGTAAAATGTACTTATCCTGCTTCAACCTCCCGAGCAGCTGGGATTACAGGCGCCCGCCACCACACCCAGCTAATTTCTGTATTTTTAGTAGAGACGGGGTTTCACCATGTTGGCCAGACCGGTCTCGAACTCCTGGGCTCAAGTGATCCACCTCCCTTAGCCTTTCAAAGTGTTGGGATTACAAGTGTGAGCCACCACGCCTGGCTGGGAGATTTTTTTATTAAGGCTTTGATCTGTTATTTGTTACTGGTTTGTTGAGGTTTTCTTTTTTTCCTGGTTCAATTTTGGTAGGTTGTGTGTCCACGAATTTATCTATTTTTCTGGATTTTTCAATTTGTTAGCTTGTATAGTTGTTGATAATAGTCTCTAATGAGTCTTTGTATTTCTGAGGTCCCAGCTTGTCTTTTTTTTTCCATTTCTAATTTATTTGGGTCTTCTCCTTTTTTTCCCTCAGTCTGGCTAAATATTTGTTGATTTTATTTATCTTTTCAAAATTCAGCTTTTCATTTCTTTGAAGTTTTCTTCTGTGTGTGTGTGTTTTTTGTTTTTTGGGGTTCTGTTTTGTTTTTTTTAGTCTCAGTTTATTTCCTTTCTCACTTTTATTATGTCCCTCTTACTACTAATTTTGGATTTGGTTTGTTCTTGCTTTTGTAGTTCCTTGGAGTGCATTGTTAGGTTGTATATTTGAAGTCTGCTTTTTTAATATAGACGTCTATTGCTGTAAACTTTCCTCTTAGTATTGCTTTTGCCATATCCCATAGATTTTGTGTTTGATTTTCATTTTTTTCAAGAAATTAAAAAATAATTTCTTTAAGTTTCTTTATGTTTTCAGGAACGTGTTGTTTAATTTCCATGTGTTTGTGTGTTTTCAGAGGTTTCTCTTGTTACTGATTTCTAGGTTTATTCTGTTGTCGTCAGAAAAGATAGTTGACATACGATTTCTGCTTTTTTGAATTTGTTGAGGCTTGTTTTGTGGCCTTATATTATCTGTGTATTTGATTTCACCAGTAGCTTTTATATTTTCAAATATTTTCTTTTTGTACATTACTGTTTGTTTTTCTTTCTGATTGAAGAACTTGTATCTTACATTCCTGTAAGATGAGTCTGGTGGTGATAAATTCTCTCAGGTTTTGTTTCTTAGGAAAAATAAAATTATCTCTCCATTTTATTTGAAGAATAGCTTTGCTAGAGACAGTATTCTTGCAGGCCAGTGTTTTTGTTTTGTTTCGTGTTTTACTTTTCTTTTCATCACTTTGAAAATGTTGTCACCCTCCCTTCTGACCTGTATGGTTTCCAGTGAGAAGTCTGTTGGGAGCCAGATTGAAGCTCTGTATTTTTACTTTTCTCATGCTTCTTTTAGGATCCTCTCTTTGTTTTTGACCTAAAGTTTTCTGTTATTATTTCTTTGAAAGCTTTCTACTTTCTGCTGTTCCTCTACTTCCTTTTAAATACCAGTAATTCTTAGATTTGTTCTTTTTAGGTAATTTCGTATCTGTCTTTAGGTTATCTTCATTTCATTGTCGTTTTTCTCTTCTCTGACAGTATTCTTAAATAGCCTATCTTTGAGCTCACTGATTCTTTCCTCTTTTCATTCTGATGTTGAAAGCCTCTGATAGGGTTTACCTGTGTCCCCACTCAAATCTCATCTTGAATTGTAGCTCCCACAATTCTCACATGTCCTGGAAGGGACCTAGTGGGAGGTGATTGAATCATAGCAGTGTGTCTGTTCTTATGGTAGTGAATAAGTCTCACGAGATCTGATGGCTTTAAAAAGAGGAGTTCCCGGCCAGACGTGATGGCTCATGCCTGTCATCCCAGCACTTTGGGAGGCCAAGGCAGGCATATCACCTGAGGTCAGGAGTTTGAGACCAGCCCAGCCAACATGGTGAAACCTCGTCCCTACTAAAAATACAAAAATTAGCCAGGTGTGGTGGCAGGTGCCTGTAATCCCAGCTACTTGGGAGGCTGAGGCAGGAGTATTACTTGAACCTGGGAGGCAGAGGTTGCAGTGAGCTGAGATCCCGCCACTACACTCCAGCATGGGGGACAAGAGCAAGACATCGTCCCCCCCCCAAAAAAAAGAGTTCCCCTGCACAAGCTCCCTCTCTTTGCCTGCTGCCATCCATGTGAGACATGACTTGTTCCTCCTTGCCCTCTGCCATGATTGTGAGGCCTCCCTAGCCATGTGTAACAAGTCCATTAAATCTTTTTTCTTTTGTGAATTGCCCAGTCTGAGGTATGTCTTTATCAGCCATGTGAAAACAGACTAATACAGCCTCTAATGAAATGTTTGGCTCAGCAAATATGTTTCTCAATTCTAAGGTTTTTGTTTGATTTTAAAAAATTATTATTTCAATCTCTTTGTTAAATTTCTCTCATAATTTTTTTGTAATCTCTTTTTTTTTGAGACAGAATCTCACTCTGTTGCCCAGACTGGAGTGCAGTGACACGATCTCTGCTCACTGCAAACTCCACCACTTGGATTCAGATTCTCATGCTTCAGCCTCCCGTATAGCTAGGATTACAGGCACCTGTCACCACCCCCAGCTAATTTTTGTATTTTTAGTAGAGATGGGGTTTCACCATGTTGGTCAGGCTGGTCTCGAACTCCTGACCACAAGTGATCCGGCTGCCTCAGCCTCCCAAAGTGCTAGGATTACAGGTGCGAGCCACTGCGCCCAGCCTTGGTTTCTTTTAATTGTTCTCCCGGCCACGTCCTTTTTTTTTTTTTTTTTTTTTTTTTTTTAAGAGAAGGAGTGTTGCTCTGTCACCCAGGGTGATGTGGAATGCAGTGGCGTGATTGTAGTTCACTGCAGCCTCAGTCTCTTGAGGACGATAGGTGCACACCACCACCTCGGCTAATTCTGATAAATTTATGAATTGCTTTTCTGTGTTATCTTGGAGATCACTTGTTTTCTTAAAACTGCTGTTTTGAATTTTTCGTCTAAGAGTTCACACAGTGCCATCTTGTTAGGGTCAATCACTGTTTTCTTGCTTTCTTTGGATATGTCATGATTCTCTGTTTGCTGCTATTTCTTTTGGATGTATGTAAATGTCTTTGCATTGAAGGATCGGTTATTCTGGTCTTCTCTGACTGGCGTGTTTTGGCTTTAATTAGATATTTTTGCTTAGACTTTTTAAATAATTTACCTTTCTTGTTTTCCCCAGTAGTTTGCTGCCTCCTTTTCGGCACTAAATGACATCTTAAGCCCAGATTTGCCTTAGTTGTAGTAAACAGTCAGGAATGCCAGGAGTCCCAAATTGCAGTGGTCCCAAAGTGGGGAATATCCTGGTAGTGCGAAGGCTGGCTAGGGGTTTGTGCCTCGGGTACCTGTGGAACTAATCTCTCCAGCATGGTGCTGCTGAACTGCCACTCTGATATGGCATCTCCTTTGTCTCATTTACAGAGCAGAGTTTCCAGGACTGGGGATGGTAGTCCTTTCCTGCTTCCTTTGTTTCTGACTGTCCTCAGGGATATTTCTACCTTGGGGTGTTCCTGATGCTTCCTGTTGGTTGAGGCAGGATAGATCTCCTGCTAGAAAACCCCAGGTGGTAGGGAAGCTGGTTGTCCACCTTTATCTTCCTTTTTCCAGTGTTGTAGAAACCATAAGTTGGTGGGGAAGTGTGGTCCTGGGCAGATTGCTGGGAGGGGCATTGCAGATAGAAAGTCAGATTCCCTCTCAAAAAAAAAAAAAAGAAAGAAAGAAAAAGGTCCAATTCTCTTATTATCTGCTTCTGGTTTTTTCACTTCTCTGTGGCCCCAGGACTGTCTCCCTCTCATTTTTGAGGTCTGGGATATTATTGGTGATAATCCCAGCATTGTGTATTTCTTTTGTTTTCTATTGAGGGAAGTGAACCCAGACATTGTCATTTTGGAACTGGAAGTCTGTACTTGTAGGTTTTATCCATTCAATTTGGATGGTGGTACAATGTGGGTATCTCTGCCTTTGTACCAAGACCTCCGAGAACTGATTTATTGCTAATATTATTTAAAATCAGAAGTTGCTTACAAATTAATAAAAAAAAATTTTTTTTTTTTTTGAGATGGAGTTTTGCTCTTCTTGCCCGTGCTGGAGTGCAATGGCATGATCTCGGCTCACCGCAACTTCTGCCTCCCAGGTTCAAGCTATTCTCCTGCCTCAGCCTCCTGAGTAGCTGGGATTACAGGCATGCACCACCCTGCCCAGCTGATTTTGTATTTTTAGTAGAGATGGGGTTTCTCCATGTTGGTCAGGCTGGTCCCAAACTCCCGACCTCAGGTGATACTCCTGCCTCAGCCTCCCAAAGTGCCAGGATTACAGGCGTGAGCCACCATGCCCGGCCAAATAAATCAAATTTTAAGATATAGAGAGAACCAGAATCAGCTCACAACAATAGTAGAATAAGTTACTAAATTCTATTGAGATTTTGTTGAAAAATGTCTAGCCATATATATATATTATAGATACACACACACATATACTCATACACACACTTACATAAAATTTATCTTAGTGTATTTTGGCTTTTTGAGGGAAGTCAAAGTTTATGTCTATTAAAGTCTCAGAAATTCGTAGTAGAACAACAGTCCATCTTGGACTCCATTCCCAATTTTGTAGCTCTCTGAAAGCTATGAAAGGCATATAACCACTTAACCACTTAAATTTTTATTTTTATCTATAAAATAGGTATGATATCATTGCCATTGTCTATGAGGTAATATATATGAAAGCACTTTGTACTCTAAATTTTTTGTAATAAGGAGAATATATATGGTCAGAGTTAAGAAAATAAATAGGTCTGTTTGGGTAAATCTCAGTTTCTGTTTTGTGTGCTTTCCAGAGACTCATTAGAAAAGTAATCTGTTTTTGTTTTTGTTTTTGAGACAGAGTCTCACTCTGTTGCCCATGCTGAAGTGCAGTGGTGTGGTCTCGCTTCACTGCAACCTCTGTGTCCTGGGTTCAAGTGATTCTCCTGCCACAGCCTTTCAAGTTGCTGGGACTGCAGGCGTGTGCCACTATGCCCAGCTAATTTTTGTATTTTTAGAAGAGGCAGGGTTTCACCATATTGGCCAGGCTGATCTCATAGACTCCTGACCTCAGATGATCCACCCACCTCGGCCTCCCAAAGAGCTGGGGTTACAGGTATGAGCCACTGCACCCAGCCTGCTTTTTTCATGTGTCCTGAATCTGCCCTATCCATTATTGGTAGCCACTAGTCATATGTGGCTATTTAAATGTAAATTAAATAAAACTAAATTTTGAAAACTTCTTCAGTCGTGCAAGTGCCCAAATAATTGTATGTGGGACAGTGCATATATATACCATTTATGTTGTAGAAAATTGTTTTCAACGGCTTTGCCCCTAAATGCTGAATACTACACAGAAAATGACATCCATGTATTTTGGTACCATTGTATTGTCTCCAGTATCACCTAAGCCCTTAGTGTATCATTTGGCATTCTTTTGCATACCCCTGTGAACTTCTATTTCCTAAAGTAATTATTCCAAATTATCACTACTTTACTCAGCTTCCTCCTTTTCTCTTAATAGATGATCTTTCTCCTGTTGCACAAAGGAAATTGAGGTTATAAGCAGGAACCCCGTTAGCTTCCTGTTCTCATATCTATTTTTGTACCTCTCCTTACCTGCTTTCCTCTTGTCTTAGAGATCTGTTTTTACTTCTACTGCTTCAGTTTTACAAACATGTATTAGATACCTGCTACATCTCAGCTACTATTTTAGGTATTTAGGATACAGCCATGAACAAAGCAAAACAAAAAAATTGTTGCTTCCTGTAACTTACCTTCTAGTGGGAAAAGACAGATAGCAAACAAAGTAACTATTTAGTGTATTAGAAGACATTAGTACTGTGGAGAAAAGTAAAGCCTGGAAAGGGACAGGAAATATCAGTTGGAACAGAAAATGGATAGGCCCTAAAGCAAGAAGATTGAAAAAATAACATACTATGTGAAAATTAGTAGAAAATGATGTAGAAAGGTTATAAGGGTAGATTAAATTGGGCTTTGTAGGCTATTATAAAGACTTTATTTTTTATTCTGATTAAGCTTGGAGTGGAAGCCTTTGAAGCGTTTTGAGCAGAAAAGTAATACAAAATTTTTCCCTTATATAAATAATTTTAAACCTGTGTAGTCGTAGAATAGTAAAATGTGCTTCCACGTAGCATGCGGCTTTAACAGTTATCGATTTGTGGCCAGTATTGTTTCATTTTACTGCTCGTCTTCTATTATAGATGTTCCCCTACATACAATGGTTCAACTTAGAACTTTTTGACTTCACAAGGGTGAAGAAGGAGCATTCAGTATGTTCCTGAGCTTTCAACTTAGTATTTTCAATTTAGGATGGGTTTATCCGGGTGTATAACCTCTTCATAAGTCAAGCATCCATGTTTCAAAGCAAGTCCCACACACTATATTATTTTGTCCCTAAATTTCTAAGTGTGTGTGTATGTGCATAAATTAAAACATTCTAGCTCTATAGTCCAGTCTGATTCAACATAGTTATGTTTTATAATATCGCCACTTCTCAGCAACACCAGGAATGATAAGAGTATCACAGACTTACTCATTTGCTTTGTCTTACATTATGTAACCACTAGACTTAGAGTAACAACAGTAAGGTTACCACCGATGGTATAATTGCTGAAAACAGTGTATTTTTTTTGTTCCAGTTCTTTTTATCTTTAGGATATATCCCACTGGTGACATACTCAATTTATTGTGTTTTGTAGTCTTTTGGAATTGTTCCTCTCTCTGCCTTATGTTTTAAAAAGCTAATACCTTTTATATTCTAGAACCTATCTTCACAGATACTTTTCTAAGTTTACCAGATCTTAAGCCTATTTTTCTTTCATTGCTTTTTTTTATTATATAAACTCAACCCTCTAATATTAAAAAAAAAAAAAGTTATCACACTCATTCTAGTTATAGCCTTATTATCTTACTCCTTTCCTTCCTAGCTGGACTTCTTTTGATGTAAACATTTATATCTATATTTTCTTACTTCACAATAATGTCTTCAGTTATTACAGCCTGGTTTCTTCCTCCACTTCACAAAACTGATGTTGCTAAAATGCGAATAATCTCTTAGTTACTTCATTTAATATGCAAGTGTGCATCACTGTCCTACTGAACCTTTGCATTTAACACTGGATCACTGTCCTTTTGGAAACTCTTTGTTCTTTTTGCTATGCTGATACTTCTCTTCTGGTTTTCCTATTTTTTTATCAGTCTTTGCTGTATGTTTGTTCTCTCTGTAGAACATTTAATGTTTATGTGGTTTTTTTGTAGTGCTCCTTATTTTCTATAGTGTTCCTTTTTGATTTTTTTTCCATTTCACTACTCACCCTAAGCCGTGTCACATTTCTACTGTCTTTTAGAACCCTATCTTCTGAATCCAAAACTCCAGACCTCTCCACTGTATGACTATTTAATAACTACTTACTAAGCATCTTCTCTGTGCCAGGCAGTATTCATACAAAAATTCCTGCCCCCATGGAGTTAAAATTCTGGAGAGGCCAGGTAGATATTAAGTGTAATAAGTAACTTATATAGTGTGATATATATACAATGTAATAAATGCTTTGACAAAATGAAAATGTAAAGCAGTGTAAGATCATTAAGGATTGGGGAGGGGAGAAGCAGATGTTTAATAGGATGTTCAGAGTGGATATCATTGAAAGGGTAAAACCCGTGTCTATTTACCATATTCACATTCAACCATCAGACCTTGATTTTGTTTTTCTTCCTGATCATTCTGTATCCCAGCTAATGAGATAATCACATCTATCCCAGTTTGTCACTCAAATCAACATGTAGGGCCAGGAGTGTTGGCTTATGCTTGTAATCCCAGCACTTTAGGAGGCCAAGGCGGGCGGATCATATGAGGTCAAGAGTTTGAGACCATCCTGGCCAACATGGCAAAACCCCGTCTCTACTAAAAATACAAAAATTAGCCTTGCATGGTGGCGCATGCTTGTAGTCCCAGCTGCTTGGGAGGCTGAAACAGGAGAATTGCTTGAACCCAGGAAACAGAGGTTGCAGTGAGCCAAGATTGTGCCACAGCACTTCAGCCTGGGTGACAGAGACTCAAGTCTCAAAAAAAAAAAAAAAAAAAATCAACATGTAGGAATGTTTTAGGTCCCTCTCTTGCCCTTACATATTAGTCTCCCAGAATTACTGACTCTGCCTCTTTAACTTTGCTTAATCTGTCGCTTCTCCTCTATTGTAAGTCTCCCATCCTTACCCGCCTAGACTGTTACAGAACACTGCAAAACTAGAGTCTTTCAGTTTTCTTACTCCGCTGTCCTCATTTAATCCATACCAGTATACTTGTCCCTATATTCCATACTGTTTCACCCATCTATTCTTGCATATGAATTTTCCTGTCTGGAAAGCCCTTCTTTTCTGATCTCTCATTATCTGGCAGATTCCCTTGCAGTTTTGAAGTTCCAACTCAGAAACCTTTGGTGTTCATGCCTAAGTCCCAACTCAAATATTTCCTTCTCTGTAAATCCTTGCCTTGCTCACCTAACTAGATCACCCCCCAACCCATTTTGTCTCACCTTTGTATCCTAGGGGATACAAAGATACTTTAATCTGTATCATATTTGTGTGTCTGTCTCAATTCCACTGGATTGTAAGATCTTTGAGGTCAGGAACTTTGTCTTAGATATATTGCCAGTCCCTTGGCATAGTAATTGATATCAGGTAGTCAAAATCTTGTTGAATGACATATATTCCTAATAAATTTTAGTAATGAGAGCCTCTTAGTCCCACACTTAGACTATTTCAAAGATAACTCCAACAAGCTGTCAAATCTAGTTTCCCTTACCATAGCATATGAGAAGCCAACACTTTAAAAAGTGGTGATGGTATATTGGCAGCTTGACAGCATGAGGTTACAGAAGAAACTAAAAAGCAGTTACAATTAAAATTTTGTCTTTCTGGAACAATTTGTTGTAGAGGTTACAGTTTACATCGATTATAACTGCATCATAATATAAAGATAACCATGAGTATTAATTTAAAGACCTTATGTTTAGTATGTTATTTGATGAAGGAACTCAAAATATTTTTATTCAGAATTAATAGAATTTCAACAAATTATGTTATATAAACTCCTTTTTAAAAGATAAACTGTAATAAGCATTTAATATGCTTTCTTCAGTTTATGTTCTCTTCCCTTTTTTAAATTAAATTTTCTAAATACATTAAACTTTGTAGGAGCAGTAAAGCTGAAAGTCATTGTAAAGAGTATTATGGATAATACCTTCCTTAACAATTCTAGGTGATTAATGTGCTTTTCTATTATGATACATTGAAAGTGTAGTTGTAACTTCCTTTCTTTTTCTCTTTTTTTTTGAGATGGAGTCTCGCCCTGTCACCCAGGCAGGAGTGTTGTGGCATGATCTTGGCTCACTGCAACCTCCACCTCCCAGGTTCAAGTGATTCTTGTGCCTCAGCCTCCTGAGTAACTGGAATTACAGGCACCCACCTCCACACCCGGCTTTTTTTTTTTTGTATGTTTAGTAGAGACAGGGTTTCACTATGTTGGCAGGCTGGTCTCTTAAGTCTTGACCTTGTGATCTGCTCGCCTCGGTCTCCCAAAGTGCTGGGATTACAGGCATGAGCCACTGTGCCCGACTGCCTTTTTTTTCTTTTTGAGTAATTTAACACATTTCTTATGTACAGGTTGAGTATCCCTAATCCAGAAATCTGAAATCGGAAAAACCCCAGATTCTGAAACACTCGAAAGAAGTGCTCATTGGAGCATTTTGGATTTCGGATTTTCTAATTATGTATGCTCAACTAGTAAGCGTAATGCAAATGTTACAAAATTTTTAAAAATCTGAAATCTGAAACACTTCTGACTCCAAGCATTTTGGATACAACCCAAACAGATGAACTCAAATAGGTGTCATAAAAACTAAGTCATAGGGCAAGTCTGACAAGTCTTGCTGATCATTCCAATTTGTACTGGATTGTATTACTTCTCTCTGAGAAAATAGAAGTATGGTACTATAGTTCATTTATAGATTTATCATTTCCATACCACTGTATGCTAAAAGTGAAAATTAGCCCAAAAAAACTTTGATGTGTATTAATTTGGAAGTCATATTCATTGCACTTTATATTGAAAAAAAAAATTTTTTTTTTAAATGAGTGTTAGGCTGGGCACAGTGGCTCACGCCTGTAATCCCAGCTCTTTGAGATGCCAAAGTGGGCGGATCACCAGAAGTCAGGAGTTCGAGACCAGCCTGGGCAACATGGTGAAACCCTGTCTCTGCTAAAAATACAAAAATTAGCTGGACATGGTTGCAGGTTCCTGTAATCCCAGCTACTCGGGAGGCCGAGGCAGGAGAATCGCTTGAGTCTGGGAAGTGGAGGTTGCAGTGAGACAAGATCGCGCCATTGCAATCCACCCTGGGGGACAAGAGCAAGACTTCATCTTAAAAAAAACAAAAAACAAAAAAACAGTGTTTACTCTATATGAATTAATCATTGACACTATTGTGTATATATACTATTTCAATATTGGTTGTTTTTTAAATATATATATATATTTAGAGACAGGGTCTCTCTGTGTTGCCCAGTCTGGTCTTAAATGCCTGGCCTCAAATGATCTTCCTGCCGCAGCTTCTCAAAGTGCTGATATTACAGGCATGAACCACCACGCCCAGCCTCAGTATTAGTTTGTGCATAGGAATTTTCAGTAGAATACTTTATACAAGTATATAATTTTACTTCTTTTTTGTTGAACTCCCTCCTCAGCTTCCCAGGAATTTTTTACTTCTTAAAGCTTGGGTTGTGCTGGTGGAATATTTTCAGTTACTACTTTGGAAAATATTAAACAGTTCCCAGGCCTTCCTGAGTTTGTTTCAGTTTAAGTTTGAGGAAGCTGCAGTTAGTAAATTGTGGTTGGCAGATTCTGTAAGCAGGTGACTCAGTAGGTTAAACTCACGATGACTCAACTGTGTAAAAGTTATGCCAATAAATAGCTTGAAAGAAAAACTACCTTCCAGACTTTTGAACTGCCATAAAAAGTTCAAAACTATTATTAAAAGTATCACAAAGAATATTAACATGTGGCTTTAGAAGGAAACACATTTTTCTTCAAGTGGTTTTAAAATGTTTTCTTAATTTATCTGATTTTTTTACTCTGGTTATTCTGAGAGGAGAGGACCTTATAACAATGACACTTAGCAAATTGTAGTTAAAATGCTGGAATATTACAGGTGTTGATCAAGTTTATTCAAGGGAATATTGTTATGAAAGATAGGTTTCAGTTGGGTGATCAACCAAAAAACCCTATTAGTAGTTATTTTTAATAATAAAATAGTTAGTTAATAACCGTTAATGTAACATTGCTGTAACTGAACAAGTAAAGATATGTAGTTGTTTGTTGTGATTTGATATAATAGGACATGTATATTAAGATAGTATATCCAATTCCAAAATTACTCTTGAGAATTTTCATAAATTATATGGTCTGTTTATGATATCCATTTCCAATCTTGGAATACCATATTGTTCTGACCTGGTTTTAATTTAGCTACATCATTTTCTGTTTTTAAAAATAACAATAAAATAATTGGGTAAATTAGGTCATCTTCCTTTTTATGTGGCCATATTCCTAATAATGTAGGTAAGTTATTGAAAACCTAGCAGAGAGTATTCAAAATGTTGATTATGCAAGCGCATGGATGGGGAAAAGGGTATGTGGGATGTGCCTTGACATTAGACAGACCTTTGCTGTTTTGCCTTCTAGCTGTGTGATTTTGGAGAAATTACTTAATAATATCAAAATAGCCAGAGGTATTGTTAGGATTAAATGAGGTTAATCTTTGTGAAAGTGCTTCTCGTTCTAATTTTAAAAAATCTTTTAATTTACAGTGGCAAGTAACTCTTAAATAGATAAGTAACTTATCTTAACTCTTAAATAGATAAGTAATCTTTCTGAATAGTAGGGAATTGACTGAATTTTGGTTTTGTGTTCATGTTGATTTTCTTTCTTTCTTTCTTTTTTTTTTTTTTGTAACCGAGTTTTGCTCTTGTTGCCCAGGCAGAAGTGCAGTGGTACGATCTCAGCTCACTGTAACCTCTGCTTCACGGGTTCAAGCAATTCTCCTGCCTCATCCTCCCTGATAGCTGGGATTACAGGCGCCTGCCACCATGCCCAGCTAATTTTTTGTATTTTTAGGAGCGACAGGGTTTCACTATGTTGACCAGGCTGGTCTCGAACTCCTGACTTCAGGCGATCCACCCACCTCAGCCTTCCAAAGTACTGGGATTGCAGGCATGAGCCATCACACCCGGCTGATTTTCTTAATTTGCTATTTATTTTGGCAAAATACTTACAGAATAAGGCATGTAGTCCTCTAGCACAGTATCCGAAACGCTGCATCGAGTTTTTAAAATAAATATAAAATGTATTTTACCTGGTGCTTTTTAAGTTAAAAGTTTGTTTCTTAAATGTGTACATTAGTTTTTTTTTTTTCCTAGAACGTTCATCATCAAATACATACTATGTGGTATGTTTCTGCATACCACATCTGTTAAGTAAAGAAAATATATGCCCTCTAGCTAAGTTAAATTTGAATTTTATGACTTACTTCATGAAAAATGTATTACAGAATTAAATTTTTATTTTTATGACTAGCAAACATTTTATAAGAATTTCATTGAGTAGGCTGGGCGCGGTGGCTCAAGCCTGTAATCCCAGCACTTTGGGAGGCCGAGACAGGCAGATCACGAAGTCAGGAGATCAAGACCATCCTGGCTAACACGTCTATACTAAAAAATACAAAAAACTAGCCGGGTGAGGTGGCGGGCACCTGTAGTCCCAGCTACTTGGGAGGCTGAGGCAGGAGAATGGCGTGAATCCGGGAGGCAGAGCTTGCAGTGAGCCGAGATTGCCCTCCTGCACTCCAGCCTGGGTGACACAGCAAGGCTCCGTCTCAAAAAAAAAAAAAAAAAAGGAATTTCATTGAGTAATACCTGATACAATCAATGTCATACTAATAGAATAGCTTTTTAATTTAATTTTATTATTATTATTTTAAATGAAGGTCTCACTATGTTTCCTAGGTTAGTCTTGAACTCCTGACCTCAAGTGATCCACCCGCCTTGGCCTCCCAAAGTGCTAGGATTACAGGCGTGAACCACCACGCCCAGCTTAAAATTGCATTAAATAACTCATTCTTTTTATAGGCCTTTAACAATATTTCTAGCAAATCTTTTGTTTTTGTTTTTGTTTTTTTTTTTTTGGCGACGGAGTCTTGCTCTGTCGCCCGGGCTGGAGTGCAGTGGCTGGATCTCAGCTCGCTGCAAGCTCCGCCTCCCGGGTTTATGCCATTCTCCTGCCTCAGCCTCCCGAGTAGCTGGGACTACAGGCGCCAGCCACCTCACCCAGCTAGCTTTTTGTATTTTTTAGTAGAGACGGGGTTTCACGGTGGTAGCCAGGATGGTCTCGAACTCCTGACCTCGTGATCCACCCGTCTCGGCCTCCCAAAGTGCTGGGATTACAGGCTTGAGCCACCACGCCTGGCATTTCTAACAAATCTAAAAACTTAAGTATTGACGTGTTAAAAGGTTTTTTTATAGGATAGGGAGGGGTTTTTGGGGTTTTTGTGTTTGTTTGTTTGTTTGTTTGTTTTTTAGACAGGATTTCTCTTTGTTGATCAGGCTGGAGTGCAGTGGTGTGATCATGGCTCACTGCAGCCTCAACCTCCCAGGCTCAAGTGATCCTCCCACCTCAGCCTCTCAAGTAGCTAGGACTACAGGCATGCACCATCAAACCTGCCTAATTTTTGTATTTTTTATAGAAATGGGGTCTCATCATATTGCCCAGGCTGGTCTCAAACTCTGGGCTCAGCGATTTGCCTGCGTCAGCCTCCCAAAGTGCTGGGATTATATTTCATTTGTTTTCCAGAGACTCTAAACAAGAGTCTGTCATGTTACCCATGCTAGACTTTTTGTAACTCTGGATCTCAAGTGATTAAGTCCATATTTTAATGTGAGTATTTAAAAGAATGCAAAACGTATTTTCACTTACTCTGTGTCATTACCAATGAAATTTCTAAATTAGCTAAGTTTCTATGGAGTATGCTTATCATATTTAACTATCAGATTATATTGCATTTTTTGTTGAAACTTTGTAACAAAGGAAATTAGTATGAATAAATTGTTGGCATCAGTCTTTTTCATCTTAAATGTAGTTTCTTTTTCTCATTATAAAAGCAAAACATGGTCATTGCAAAATAAAAAACTTCCATAAAAATACATAAAAGCATAGCAAAGTAGATTATTCATAACTCAGCTAAAGAAATTACTGTTAATATCTGTTATATATCCTGGTGTGTGTGTGTGTATGGAGAGAGAGAGAGAGAGAGATATAATATGGATATATGGAGATATATATAATATATATATAGTATGTAAAATCTTTCTAGTTGGAAAAGTAAAAGGAATGTTTCTATGATTCTATTTGTGATCATTTGAACCAAGATAAAATATTTTTAAAGCTATATCCCATTGCTCAAGTAGATTTCCTTTGGGGCATATTTTAATTCCAGGACATAAATTCTTACAAATATAATGAAAACAATTATATTAAAATGCCCTTGTATTTATCATTAATTCTGTTTTGTTTGCCTGGTATGTTTTAATGTGACTATAATTTGAGATTTGTTTTTTGGGGTGTTGTTAGACATGAAGGTTAAAAAAATTTTTTAAGTCTTATCAGTGCTAGTGTTACAGACAGTGCTTTTCTAAGAGTTGAAACGACTATACTCTTTTATCCTTAGGGAAACATGATTAAGTAAATCAAGTTATTAATATGCTGTAAAGAGTTTGAAAACAGTGGTGCTCAGTTGAGTATTTTAGTTTATGCAGGTTAATTGGACACATTTTTAACGATAAAGGATTAAACTAAAATTGTGGCAACCTTTTCAGCATTGAGATTTCATTAAATTGTAGTGTGTTTGCTTGTTTGTTTTTGTATTGATACTTTTTGTGAAAGCCTTCAGGTCAGAGTCACTTTTCTAGATCAGAATGTCAAAATTAACTGAGAGAGAATAACTTAAAATATTCAGTGGAAGTAGACAGCATTGTAGTTTTCTTTTTCACTTTAAATGAAGTTTGCAGTAACATTTGAGTTCCCAAGAATTGTGGTTTGCCAAAAATTTGAACAGAGGAAAAATTTACAAGTAAGCAGAAAGTGAACTTTGAAGTTAATTTAATGGTGAATTTATATATACCAAGTAATGAAAATGACACGGGAATGTTATTTCATGTAATCCTATTTCAATTTGAAAAATCATGAGTCCATAGAAACATCATAGAACTTTGTACATAAAATGTTAAAATCTTGAGGCTTTAAAATTCAGAACCCTTTTACCATTTTCATAATTTCTCATGACATATACTTCTCTTAAACTTTTATCATTTCCTCCTTAGTAATTAATGATATAAGTAGTTGCAAGCAATGCCAAATGAATGTTCCAAGGAGAGATCCCTGAAATATCTAGATATATAACAGTGGGTTGCTTATAGCAACAGCAAACTTCTAGGTAGATTTCTTAGGACTGTGGAGTGTTTTTCCTTCGTAACAGTTAATGTTCTCGTATCAAGCTGCAGGTTTTAGTTATACTCATTCTCTGAAATGAATTTTTAACCAGTATCAGTTTTACATTTTTCATTTCTTTTCATAGATAAAGGTAAATTATATCGTCATTGTAAAGGACCAGATGCAGTTTTAAAAAATTTTTAACATTCATGTGCTTAATAAAATTTCTTTTCTGAAACTTTTAAACAATTTTAAAAGATCAGTGTTTTTTTAATCAGGACAACTTTGAAAAGACACAAACTTGTTTGTGTCTGAACTTGTTCCAGAAAGGGGATGACTTCACATTATAATAATGTATTGAGAAGATGATAGTTAAGACTATGACAAAAAAAAAACTTTAGAAGAAGCAGTATGAAAATAAGCCCTTAAGGGTAAAGGAGACCAGGTGCTGTGGCTCACGCATGTAATTCCAGCACTTTGGGAGGCTGAGGCAGGTGGATTACATGAGGTCAGGAATTCGAGACCAGCCTGGCCAACATGGTGAAACCTCATCTCTACTAAAAATATAAAAAATTAGCTGGGCATGGTAGCAGTGCCTGTAATCCCAGCTACTCGGGAGGCTGAGGCAGGAGAATCGCTTGAACCCAGGAGAGGGAGGCTGCAGTGAGCTGAGATCACACCATTGCACTCCAGCCTGGGTGACAAGAGGAAGACTCTATCTAGAAGAAAAAAGTGTAAAGGAGATAGTCTATTTTCTTGTTTTGTTTTGTTTTGTTTTGTTTAGACGGAGTCTTGCTCTGTCGCCTAGGCTAGAATACAATGACACAATATTGGCGCACTGCAACCTCCGCCTTCTGGGTTCAAGTGATTCTTCTGTCTCAGCCTCCTAAGTAGCTAGGATTACAGGTGTATGCCACCATGTCCAGCTAATTTATGTGTTTTTAGTGGAGACGGGGTTTCGCCATGTTTCCCAGGCTGGTCTTGAACTCCTGACTTCAAGTGATCTGCCCACCTTGGCCTCCCGAAGTGCTGGAATTACAGGCATGAGCCACCGCACCCGGCCTGTTTCCTTGTTTTATATAATTGTAGTTCCTGTATAGGCCCTGTCACCTTTTGATTCTGTGCAGATTTCAGGCTTGCTCATTGATTTCTATAACTAATCAGTGTTTTCTGTTGTATTTGGCAAGAAATTCTTAAGACCACCAGGCTAATTGCATAAGTCATTGCTTCTAAAGCTTGCTTTGTAAAAAGCTAGGCTTAATTGCCATTGAAGTCAGTTTTGTTCTCTAAACTGACAGTTTACCCATCTTATTTAGAAAATCAGAGTAATCACAGAAATTTAGGATCACAGTTGAGTGAATCCCATACTACTAGCTTAATTCTGATTTGCATGCATTAAGGTCTTGCTTGCATAGTTTAAGGTATTTTGGGTGGGGCGTTGGTGTGTAAATAGTGTCCCAAGTGCTTGGCTCTAAAATATTTGTGTTTGGAATGTATACAGAGAATCAAGAAGTTCCTTAAAAATTATAATAATTTAAAATTCTGCCTACAACTTAAAAATTTAACAATGATGATAAATCTGGTAATTTTTAGATTTTATTATATTATGTGTTGTACAGAATCACATCACCAAAATTGACAATACAGACTCAGAATTATGTTAGAAATACTTAGAAATAACATTTCTTTAACCTTATGTGGTAGAAAGCCTCCTTTCTTCCACTAGCATTTGGAGACAATGTTGTGGCAATATGTGGTGGTCAAATTTTATTTTTTGTGTTTTTTGGGATAGTCTCACTCTGTCACCTAGGCTGGAGTATAGTAACATGATCTTATCTCACTGCAATTTCTACTTGCTGGGTTCAAGTGATTCTCATGCCTCAGCCTCTCAAGTAGCTGGGATTACAAGTGTGTGCCACCACACCCAGCTAAGTTTTTGTAATTTTAATAGAGCCAGGCTTTAAATAACTACCATTGTGAATGCAACTTAAAGCTCTTAAAGCTCCAGTTGTATTTACAGTTATCGTTTTATGAAATGGACAAAACATTTAGCTCTTAGATCCTGTAATGTTTGTGGAGCCTTCTGCATATTATATAAGTTAATATGGTCCTTAAATTCTTATGATTAAATGTTGATGCTGTGAAAACGAATGGTATTCAAAACTGGTAAAAAGTACAGTGTAAAGAAGTGGTGGTATTTTTTTGAAACAGAGTCTTTGCTCTGTTGCCCAAACTGGAGTGCAGTGGCTCAATCTCAGCTCACTGCAACCTCCGCCTCCCAGGTCCAACCTATTCTCCTGCCTCAGCCTCCCAAATAGCTGGGATTACAGGCATGTGCCACCATGCCCGACTAATTCTTGTATTTTTAATAGAGACAGGGTTCACCATGTTGGCCAGGCTGGTCTTGAACTCCTGACCTCAGGTGATCCACCCGCTTCAGCCTCCCATGCCTGGGATTATAGGCATGAGCCACTGTGCCTGGCTTATTTTCATTTTATGTGTAGACAAACTTAATGATTTGCCCATGGACATCCTGGGCATTGTCTTTAAGGTTCACTTCAAGTTACCAATTCCACTTAGGCCTCAATATCTGATGAATATGCTTACCAGCATGCTAATTTTTAGGAAAAAAACCTAAACCTATTTCAGATTTTTAAAAATAGCCTTTTACTAAAATTGCTTTCTTTCGATCAGCGTGGGATCAAAATCGTTCATCACTTTGTTTTGTTTCTAAATAAAGATAAAACTCTAATGCAAAGAATATTATTTGAAAGCAAAAATGTAATAATTATAACATTAAAATGTTGGTGTTTACTGTTTTCCCCTGGTACAACAATCCTTTTTTAGCCAAAAAAAAAAAAAATCTAAACATCATTCTGATTTTCTGAATGTCACTTCCATTTCTAGACTATTTCCAGTTATAGTA
Organism: Piliocolobus tephrosceles; assembly: GCF_002776525.5. Taxonomy (NCBI): domain Eukaryota; kingdom Metazoa; phylum Chordata; class Mammalia; order Primates; family Cercopithecidae; genus Piliocolobus; species Piliocolobus tephrosceles. Next base: position 59,265,281 of record NC_045442.1, on the reverse strand, counting down.
AATGAAAATAGAGTTTTATTGTATTTACTACTTTCATCACTTCTATTCAGAAACTAAATTTATCTCATGTAGTTTCAGAATGTAAATAATTTAGAAAGACTAAGCATATTGTATATGATCTTCTTGATTATATGAATGAGAAAAGAATTACATGTATAATATAAATTGTCCTATTTCCTCCTACCATCTCAATTTTTTTTTTTCTTAAACTACTCCTTGTGGAGCAGGGCTACCCTATAGGCAGTGTGCCCAGAGTAGCCCCATCCGAATCTTTATGTTTAATAATGTTTTGGAAAGATAGACATTTTATTGCTTTAGTTTAAATGATAGTCTGGATTCTAGACATCAGAATTAACCACAACTAATCAAATGATGGAATTTTGTATACAGAGACTTCATTACCCCTGCTTTTAATTATGTGAAATCTTTTAATATGTTTTTTTTTAAAAAAAATATATATTTATACCCACACCCACACATACACACACACACCCCTACGTAGACAGCTTAAGAGATTAATCTCTCGTGTCCTTAATAAATCAGGTAAAGACTATAATATCTCTTACTTTTCAATGCATATACTCATTTTTACTTTACTTGGGAGCCCAGAGAAGATGATGATTCCAACCTCTGTATGTAATAGTCATTGACCTAAAGGAGGAAATCTTCTCTTGCAAAGTAGATAATTTTTCTTAAATTATCTACGTGAAAATCAAGTATACTGTTATATTTGGAAGGCTAAGCATTATCCAGAATACATCAGGGAAACTCATTTACTTGTGAAAGTTTAAATAATATATTTACCTTAAGATATTTTTGACTTTACTGGTGAAAAGGATTTGGTATTGATTTAATTTCCTGTGTTCATGATTGTATATAATTCAAACATTTGTGGAAATAAGAGTTTGCAGTCAATTAGATCAAATTGCATTAGTATATTTAAAATTGTATTTGATACATGATGTAGAAGTTTTTAATCTTGCTTCATATTGGTTGTTTTGTTTTGTTGTTTTTAATCAGGAAAAGGCAAACTACAAGCTAAATCCAGCCTGCCTCTTGTTTTTGTCTTTTCCTTTTTTACTTTTTTAGAGACAGGATCTCCCTCTGTCACCCAGGGTGTAATACAGTGACTATGGTGATCATACCTCACTGTAGCTTTGAACTTCTGGGCTCAAGAGATCCTCCCACCTCAGCCTCCTGAGTAGCTAGGATTAGAGGTACAAGCCAGTGTGTCCAGTTACTTTTACATTTTTAAACAGTTGAAAAAAACTGAAAAGAAGAATATGTCATGACAGCTAAACATTCTGTGAAATTCAAATTTCATAGAATGCTAATATAGAAACATTTATTGGAACATAGCCATGCTCATTCATTTATCTATTTTTATGGTATTTTTAAGCTACTTTTCTGCTGTAACAGCAGGGTTGAGTAGTTATGACAAATGGTATGGCCCACAAAGCCTAATGTATTTACTTTCTGGCCATTTACAAAAAATGTTTGCTAGCCCTTATTATAAATCATGAAAATACATGAAAGCCTTCACTGGCACCTTCATGTAGTTAACTACATGTGGTATAGACAGCTGTGCCTTTTGAGCACCCCTGTAGCAACTTTCAAACTTCGTAGACTTCCTGTCTCAGCAAATCCTTATTAACAAAATGGATTCTTTTATAAATTAAAAAGATGCGGTGTGGTAAAAATTAATGTCACTCTTGTGGACTTAACATTCATGTTTTAAAACTGTTGGCCAGTAATCTCAGGAATCTAAGAAGAAGCGACTATTTGTAGTTTTGCTAAACCATGAATTTATGACTGGTGAAACTGGTGTGGCAAAACATGTTCAATCACCTAATCTGATATTCAGGATATAAAATAATTGCTTTTATGGTAATTCTTATACTATCAAAGATGGTCTTTATGGAGAAATTTGTGTAATGGAATAGAATTTAAGAAAGCACACTGGATGTTACCACAAAGGTCAAGGGTTTTATAGCAGAGGGGAAAATCATTCCATTAATAAGCCACATATCAGTATCAATTTGAAAGTGAGCATTCAGTCATTATCTATCAGAAATTGTCCAAAGGAGGAGAAACTGCTCCAGTTTTGTGATACTTCTTATATCCTAAAATGAAAGTGCTACTCTAGACATCAGTTGAGACTTTAGAGCAAATCTATTACATTATTAAGCCAATCTTCTCTGTCACTTAAAAACTAACCACCCTTTGTTGGCTTTTTTGTCAGCAAATGAGACTGTGTGTGACATAAAGAATATATTTCTTGAGCTGGCAAGGAGCACTCAGCCTTATTATCTTAGGAAATGAGTTATTGTTTATTTTTAACACTTTCATAATACTGGTATCATTAAATCTAACCAGACATACCTGAATATTTTAGTGTTCTGAGCTTATATTTTATACTACCTAGATGGTTATTTTTTTCTTTCGAATTAAATAGAAAGTCCATAATCACTTAAAATTACATTAGTACAGTAGTCTGTCAAAATACACATTCCAGCCTGATTTTAACCTTTTCTTTGAGAGTCTCACTCTGCCACCCAGTCTGGAGTGCAATGGCACGATCTGGGCTCACTGCAACTTCTGCCTTCCAGGTTCAAGGGATTCTCCTGTCTCAGCCTTAGGAGTAGCTGGGATTACAGATGCGCGCCACTACACCCAAATACATTTTTTTGTATTTTTTAGTAAAGATGAGGTTTGGTTTCACCATGTTGGTCAGACTGGTCTTGAACTTGTGACCTCCGGTGATCCACCCGCCTCGGCTTCCCAGAGTGCTGGGATTGCAGGCATGAGCCACTGCACCCCACCTGATTTTAACTTTTTATTTTATTTTATTTTTTTGAAACAGGGTCGTGCTTTGTCGCCCAGGCTGAAGTGCAGAGGCACAATTATAGGTCACTGCTGCCTTGAATTCCTGAGCTCAAGTGATCCTCCCACCTCACCCTCCTGAGTAGTTGGGACTACAGGTGCACACCCCACCATGCCTGACTGATATTTAAATTTTTTATAGCAATGGCATCTTGCCATGTTGCTCAGGCTGGTCTTGAGCTCCTGGACTCAAGGGATCCTCCCACTTACGCTTCCTTGAAGTGCTGGGATTATAGGTGTGAACCACCACACCTGGCCCCATTATTCCCTCCTGTACACGTGAAAAAATACCTGCATTTTGATCATCCACATAGTCATTCAGCACAGTGTTAACCTAGAAAAAAAACAGCATTTGGGTATTTTGTAGATCATGACTAAGGTACATCACCAAAGTGATGTTTCTTCTCTTTTACACTTTCTGATTATAAGATTGCATGAGTTTGCCACCCTAAGTCTCCTCTCTTTGATGAGTATTTGACTGTTTCTATATATGGAATGTCACATAACCAGTGTTAGAAGTTTATAGAAAGGTATCTTCTACCCATTGTCTTTCAGTTCTTTGCTTTTGAGTCAGTCTTATTTTATAAGATAATGTTGCCTTTTACCCCTTACATATAAAGAAATATGTCAAAATTTAAAAGGCAATGATAGTAAGCTTTCATTTCTTTTGATTGTGCTAATGAGAGAGAGTGTATGTTGCCGGGGGACAGGGGAGGGGGGCGGGCAGGGGTGGAGAAGAACCTGAGCCCTGGAAGTCACAGAACTAGGTTCACATATCAGCTCTGTCACTTCCTGCTTGTAACCATGAGCCTCTCCAAACATACTATGTATTTCAGCTCACAAAGTTGTTAAAACAATTGATACTGTATGGAAAGCACCCAGCACAGTTTCTGCCATAGTAAATGCACCATTAGGTTAGTTTTTTGTTTGTTTGTTTGTTTGTTTGTTTGTTTTTTGAGATGGAGTCTTGCTCTTGTTGCCCAGGCTGGAGTGCAATGGCACCATCTCAGCTCACTACATCCTCTGCCTCCCGGGTTCAAGTGATTCTCCGGCCTCCAGTCTCAGCTTCCCCATTAGCTGGGATTCACAGGCATGTGTTGCTACCCCTGGCTAATTTTTGTATTTTTAGTAGAGACAGGGTTTCACCATGTTGGCCAGGATGAACCCCTAATCTCAGGTGATCCACCTGCCTCGGCCTCCCAAAGTGCTGGGATTACAGGTGTGAGCCACCGTGCCTGGTCTTATGTTAGCTGTTTTTCTGTATCAGTACATTAAAGTGTCTAATGTTCAATTAGAGTTCATGTCTATCTTTGCAAAAGGGGGAACAAGACACAAGTGAATGATGTACTCCCAAACCTCATTTAAGATGTTTTTTGAACTTTTTCTGTGTTCTGTATATGTTTCTAATAAAGCAGATCTTAGTGAACTGATTTTTTTCCATTTGTCATTTGCTGGAGGTTATAACTGGTAGCTCAAATAGGATACAGTTTATGCAGGAGGAGAGGTTCACAGAGGGTCCTGTCTCTTCACTTAGCAAGGTGACTTGTATTTGAAAAATTAATAGGTATTAGTTATTCAAGATAAAAACTATATATAGGTAACTACTTACTGTCTTTAAAGTGTGAAATGTGAAGACTGTGCCATTAAGTGGATTTTTTTTTTTTTTTTTTTGAGAGAGAATCTCACTCTGTTGCTAGGCTAGAGTGCAGTGGTGTGATCTCGGCCCATTAAGTGGATTTTTAATCTCATACAAGCTCAAGGCACAGCTGAAGACCTTTTAAATTCTGTGCAAGACAGTGGATATTTATAGCTAGTTTGTAATTCCAGACCCTTAATTTATCTTATCTGTAAGTCAGCCTTGTTGATTGTATCTAACATTGAGCACCTGTACAAAATTACTCGTCAGTAAATATATTTAAAAAAAAAAACTAATTGACTTTGTTACAAGATTTACTCATTTAACCTTTAACAATCCTCTTTAAAATAGGAATGATGATGTAACAGAAATTCCTGTAACTTACAGAGTACTATATGTAGACGAAGGGGAGCAGTTCAGCAACAACAATGCTGTCATAAATCAGGCAGTGCATTGGGATACTTTTTGTGGGTTTTAATTAACCAAGTAGTTCACATCATTCAGTACTCAAATGTCATAATTCAGAATTAGATGTTTTAAGAAAGCTAATTTTTGTACATAAGAAAAAATCTTATTAAAACATTTATTAAGATAGAAAAAGAGGGAAATATTAGTAATTCTCCTTTATAGATGAGGAGATTGAGAGACCAGAGTTTGAACTAACATAAAGTCGTATCAGTAGAGGGACTCAAATTAACAGTTTTTAATGGTATTCTTCTATTTCCACTAGAAAATTAATAGTTTATTGTTGGAAAAATATTTGTATGTTGTTTAATGATCTTGAAAATACAGCCCATTATTTTAACCTGTTGAAAAAATATTTATAAGGCTGGATGCAGAGGCTCATGCTTATAATCCCATTGAGAGGCCGAGGCAGGTGGATCAAGAGGTCAGGAGTTTGAGACCAGCCTGACCAACATGGCGAAATCCCGTCTCTACTAAAAATATAAAACATTAGCCAGGCATGGTGGTGGGCACCTGTAATCCCAGGTACTCAGGAGGCTGAGGCAGGAGAATCTCTTGAACACAGGAAGCGGAGGTTGCAGTGAACCAAGATTGCACCACTGCACTCCAGCCTGGGCGACAGAGTGAGACTCCGTCTCAAAACAAAACAAAAAATATTTATAAATAAATGTTGAAGAAATAGATTATATATCCTAGTAGGTATAACTTGTAAAATTTCAACATAGGCAGCTGGTTTTACAGCCCATTATTTTAACCTGTTGAATAAATAAGATATAAATAAAAGAGTTATAAGTTGTAAAATTTCAACACAGTCAACTGGTTATATAAACTGTACTTGTCTGCAAGGTTTTGGCAGTGCTTCTTTAAAAACAGTTTATAGCCAGGCGTGGTGGCTTACACCTGTAATCCCCGCACTTTGGGAGGCCAAGGTGGGCAGATCGCTTGAGTCCAGGAGTTTGGACCAGCCTGGTCAACATGGTGAAACCCTGTCTCTACTAAAAATACACAAATTAGTTGTGTGTGGTGGCATTCACCTGTAATCCCAGCTACACAGGAAGCTGAGGCAGGAGAATCGCTTGAACTTGGGAGGCGAAGATTGCAGTGAGTCAAGATCGTGCCCATTACACTACAGGCTGGGCAAGAGTGAGACTGTGTCTCTGAAAATAAAACAGCACAGAAAAAACAGTTTATAATTCCCTATATTATGGAAAAGGTTTATGGATATTTATGTATGGAAGTTTTAAAGTGACAGAAATTTTAAAAGAACTTGCTGTCAGAGATGTCTGAAATTAGTAATGGTTTTCCTTGTAAAATAGTTTTCTATGGGCCTGGTGTGGTGGCTCACACCTATAATACCAATACTTTGGGAGGCCGAGGCAGGCAGATTACCCTGAGGTCAGGAGTTCGAGACCAGCCTAACCAGTATGATGAAACCCCGTCTCTACTAAAAATACAAAAATTAGCCAGGCATGGTGGCATGAGCCTGTAACCCTAGCTACTTGGGAGACTGAGACAGGAGAATCATTTGAACCTGGGAGGCAGAGGTTGCAGTGAGCGGAGACCACGCCATTGCACTCCAGCCTGGGCAACAAGAGCAAAATTCCATCTCAAAAAGAAAAAAAAAAAAAAGTTTCCTGTGTTCTGTTTGTTCTAGACTAGACTGTCAGCTGATGTGCATTAAGAGGGTTAGAGTCTGATAGGATTTCTAAGACTAGAAATTATTGTACGTACAATAATTATTGTACGTACAATAATACAATTATTGTATTATTGAGGGGGTGCAGAGAAGAGAGATTGCTAGAAAGTTCCTTTGCAAAGTAAAGAAAGACATGTTAATGCCCATTTTTTCCCTCCCAAAATGACAGATTTTGCCTACTTATTTATTTGTATGACATTTTTTCATTCTAGTATTTTTTTCTGCTATAAAGCAGTGCTTCTATATATTTTCCAAGGAACATAGTTAATTTGAAGGCCCTTACTTTGTCCTGTTGGCTTTCACTATGTTTAAGTACATATCAGATAGAATATTTACCACAATATTACTCTAAAAATACAGAGTAGTGCCTTAAAAGCAGTATGAGAAGGAAACATTATACCTGGATAGACTTTGAAGAGTGAAGTATGACCTACTTGATTAGGAGTCCTTTTTTATTTTTTACACTTCAGCCGCCTTTTGGCTTTTCGAAGTTGCCAAAATGTTTTTTATTCATCAGATATAGTTCACTTAGTTTAGCTCTTTTCTATTCACTGGTTTCCATGATCTGCCTGTCCACTTTTTTATGTTTTTTTTTTTTTGAGACGGAGTCTCGCTCTGTCACCCAGGCTGGAGTGCAGTGGAGTGATCTCGGCTCACTGCAAGCTCCACCTGCTGAGTTCGCACCATTCTCCTGCCTCAGCCTCCCGAATAGCTGGGACTACAGGCACCTGCCACCACACCCAGCTAATTTTTTTGTATTTTTGTAGAGACAGGGTTTCGCCGTGTTAGTCAGGATGGTCTCGATCTCCTGACCTCGTGATCCGCCCACCTCGGCCTCCAAAAGTTGCTGGGATTACAGGCATGAGTCACTGCACCCAGCCCTTCCTGTCCACTTTTAAAATAGCTGCCATTTGACAGTGCTGGTCTGTTATTCTTCCCAGCTACTCTCGTGTTACTGCAGCTGATCTCAAATGCAGGAGCAGCAGAGGTACTTTGAGAGAGAGAGAGAACAGAATGTCAGAGTCCAGTGGGAGACCAGCAAATTGTGGGAAATCATGTGATTGTGTGATTCACATCTCCAATGAGAGAGAATCAGTTGTTTCTATGTCTAGATCCACCCTGTTATGAGAGTAATACCATCAGTAATGTATTTTTGATTGTCTGGATGTTTTGGCGCTAGTTTCAAGAAATAAAAATTTTAGCAGTAAAATTACTGGTCAGATGACTGTAAGTAGAACTTAATTTGATGACATTTAAATTAGAACAGAATAAAAGTAGTTTCAAACTCTAGAGGTTAAGTATTATGGGAAGGTCAGTAAGTCATCTGTGTATATATCGGCATTAAAATGTTCACCTCAGTTCTTCCGCCAACACCCTTAAATGACCTGATGTTATTTGATTTGTATATTGCTTCCAATAGTGAATCCCTTAAAAAGATGACTTGAGCCGGGCGCGGTGGCTCAAGCCTGTAATCCCAGCACTTTGAGAGGCCGAGACGGGCAGATCACGAGGTCAGGAGATCGAGACCATCCTGGCTAACACGGTGAAACCCCATCTCTACTAAAAAATACAAAAAAAAAAAAACTAGCTGGACGTGGTGGCGGGCGCCTGTAGTCCCAGCTACTCAGGAGGCTGAGGCAGGAGAATGGCGTGAACCCGGGAGGTGGAGCTTGCAGTGAGCCGAGATCCGGCCACTGCACTCCAGTGTGGGCGACAGAGCGAGACTCCGTCTCAAAAAAAAAAAAAAAAAAATGACTTGAATAAGGCTATACTTTAAAAGTTAGAAAACACATTAATTTCAGATTTTGACTTTAGGACATTGTTGTCAAGGGTCAAATATTACCACAGATTAATTTCTTACGCTTTTTTGTTATACAGTTGCCAATGAACTATAACTCATGAATTTGTGTTTTTGGTACTTTTAGATCGAAGGAATTTTCTTCAGTCCTTAGAACGTATAGGAGGGAAAGTCTGTAACATTAATGGTAGGAGAGCGTAACATGGACCTTTCTTTTAATCTATAATTCTAGGACGACATAGACAGCCTAAACCCAGTTCTCAGGGACAACCCGCAGCTTCACGAGGAAGTGAAAGTCTGGGTAAAGGAACAAAAGGTTCAGGAGATTTTTATGCAAGGTAACTATTTTGAAGTTATGCATTAAAGTTTTTTGGATCTAGGCAACTTATCATATTTGGTTTTGGTTATTCAATTGTGTGCAATATAAATAGAAGGCCCAGTCCAATATTTTGAGTTATGTATATCCAGGAAAATAATAACAGAGTCATAATAATTTTCATAGAAAGTTGATAATTTCATGAGTTTATTAACTTATTTGAGCTAAATGCCTGTCATGAAATTACATACACACACAGGTGTTTTGTTGACAGAAAACTGCATATTATGGAATTCTGTAGGTGTGTCTTTCCTGGAGAAGGAAGCATTGTTTGCAGTAGAGGGTTGCCCACAGTCACCGTTTATTTCCTTTGAAGAATATTCTTCGTATCTGGTAAAAGATGGCCTATTTCATCAGTGCACCTTTTTCAGAAATTTACTAGTCTTTTATTTCCTTTGTTTACTATGTTAAAACATGTGACCTTCGAACCAGTGGGGTTTGATAATTTTTAGCAATGCCCATTTCTGTCAGTAAAATCATGTATTGTAAATACAGGTTTTTTGGAAATTGAATGGGAAGTGAGACAATATGGCATGAACAGTTGTCGAATGTCTTTGTGAATGGAATTTTATTGTTAAATTCCCATGTTTATCTCAACCGTCAACTTCCATGCCATTAAGCATCAAGAGAGAATCCCAAAGCTGTTTGCTTTATATGGGCATGTACAGTAGTGGATCATCTACATATTTAATTCTTCCTAGGTTAAATATTCTTTAAACTTTCTTTGTAGAATTTCAAACACACACAAAAATAGAATATTTCAGTGAACTTTCCTTCACCTATCTCCCAGCCCCAATAACTATCAAATCTTGGCTGATCCTGTGTTGTCCATACCCCCCTTCTATCAAATTTCAGACATCACCCTATTCTATCCATTTTAAAAAACAAAACAATGCTGGAACATTATTCTGAAAAAAGTAATAGTTTTTAAATTTTAAATAGTAGGTATTTCAAGTTTTCATTTGTCTCACAAATGTCAAATATTTTAACAGGTTTGATTTGTTTTTTTAAAATCAAGGGATTCCGAAAAGGTCCACACATGGTGATTGTTTGGTACATCCCCTTTGTTACTCTTTTTGTTCCCTTTCCTTGCAATTAATTTGTTGAAGAAACCAGGCAAATTGTATAAAAATAATATTTTGTTTCTGCATTGTATCCTTAGAGGAGAAAAGATTAAGGGGCAGTATAGTCCCTATTCTTTCTATGCAGAATTGTGTGAGGCTGACTCTAACCTATGTTAAGTAGTGGGAACAAACCAGTGTAAATTGTTTGTTAATGGGAATTGAAAACTGATCATATTTGAAATTACTCTGTAAGCATGTCCTATATTATTTAGAAAAAGTAATACAAAGTCTTATTCTTCAATAGTTAGAAAAGACTGAAGTTTATATAATTCATATGGCTACTAAACAGTGTTTACGCATCACCTCCCTTAAATTATAGCCAGTCAACATCTTTACTTTTCTCTAGATAAACGTATTTAATTTACAGGTCACATGGAATACTTTCTACAGTTCATTGATTTATATATATATTTTTAAAGCTGGCAAAGGATTAATTGTTGAATCTGTTGTAACTGTAGAAGAAAGAACATCAGAAAAATAAATTCAGTCCCAGATCTTTGACTTAAAGTTTTACCTAATCTGTCAACCTCTCACTTTCTTGATTTTTGTAAAAGGGCTAGCAATACTTAAGAGAGAGAAGTAAATAAGCACTTGAAAATTTTGAAAGCACTTTGTAAATTATTAAGGTATAGCAGTTTTTTCCCTTTCAGTTCTTTGTTAAAGTATTTGATACCGTTTTAATAACTGTGAATTAAAGATCATTTTCATCTCAGTATCCTCTTCTGTAGAGTGACTTGTTTTATTAGACATATCTGAATATCTGTAAATATCTTTAATATTTAATTTTTAAATTTTCTAATGGATATCTATACAAGAATATCCTTTGAAAAAGTGAGTTTTACAAAAGTGTACCATATTTTGTTAAAAATTTTTAGTGCTGTATGTATAAATTCACTTAGCCAATCTCTTTTTTAAGCAGCTTTTCCTGGCTGTTAATAGCAAATCAAAATTTGTAGTTGTTTATGGTAAAGTTTTGGCAACTGGAAGACTCAAACAAACATCAAGTTGCAAGTTAACCTTTCTATTTCAACCATGTAAGTCAACTTCCGCAATCTTACTAAGTAGCTTTGTGACCTTACTGCATTCTACGCTATTGTAACTTTGCATTTTGAACTGTTCTCTTATTAACTTGTGATCCTAGAAACCTTCCTTCTCTCTTATTTTATTTCTGTTGAATCAGGAAGTATGTAGGTCTAGTGCAGTGTATATAGTAACTTCAGAATGATTCATTTGAAAGGATATTTATTTATTTCTAAAACATTTTTTTGAAAACTGATAGTTGGATATATTACTATTATACACTAGCTCATGTTTCTTCTAAAAGGCAGTTATTAAATGAAAATGTCTTCATTTAAGATATTTCTTTTTCTTGTGTTTTTTTAAAGGTCCTTATTCCTTAAATGGATACAGAGTGAGAGTATATAGACAAGACTCTGCCACCCAGTGGTTTACTGGCATAATTACTCATCATGATCTCTTCACCCGCACCATGATCGTTATGAATGATCAGGTAAATAGTTCGACTGATATTTTTGTAGAGATTTTAGAAGTTCAGATCGTCTGTGCCCCCCAAAATACATCAACAATTTGATACTAAATAATTTTTTTCTCTATGGTTTTTGGTCCTGTAATTCTGGTAAGTTTAAGTGTATCTGATATTTCATAGAGGTCATTTCAGGTCATAGGGAGACAGTGATGCTCAATTTATTTCAACACTGATAAAATCGTTCCTAAAATAGAGGCATTAAACTCTTTTAATTGATTAGTCTTTTTAAAATCCTTAGATCAGCTAAATTTTCTTTCTCAGAGTTGCAGTTTTTCTGTCCCTCCAGTAATAAAAATGTTTCCCAAATCGTTTCTTTTCATCAGTGAAAACTTAAACACAAACACTACAGTTCTTCTCACATCAGATGTCAGTGTTGATATGCTCAATTAAGTTTTATGGTGAATCTTAAGGATTATAGGTGTCCTATGGAGTTTCTTTGTTTTGTTTTGTTTTGTTTTTGAGATGGAGTCTCGCTCTGTCACCCAGGCTAGAATGCAGTGGCATGATCTCAGCTCACTGTAAGCTCCACCTCCTGGGTTCACACCATTCTCCTGCCTCAGCGTCCTGAGTAGCTGGGACTACAGGCACCCACCACCACACCCGGCTAATTTTTTTGTATTTTTAGTAGAGACGAGATTTCACCATATCCAAGATGGTCTTGATCTCCTGACCTCATGATCCGCCCACCTTGGCCTCCCAAAGTGCTGGGATTACAGGCATGAGCCACTGCACCCGAATCCTATGGAGTCTTAAGTACCAGTCTGAAAGTCTTGAGATTTCAATTTTGTTTTTTTAATACAAAAAATATTCATTTTTAAAGCTATTGTTTATGTAGAAAAAATAGATATTTATACCTTCCTGCCTGATTGGATTGTGGAGATTATCTGATAGAGCTCCTTTATACACAATTCAAAGTGAATACTTTGGTTAAAATGTAGATAAAATGCTAAATAAATGTTATTCTTTCATTGCGTTTGATTTTTTCCCTAAAACAGTGACAAACTTTTACCTCTTAAAGTAGAAAACTGCCTTGAATTGTTAAAATAGTTTTAACCACATTTTAAAAATTCTTCATTTGCACAATTTTTGTCTTTTTCTCCTCCCTAAAGCCTACCTGTGAGTTTTATTTTACAACTGCTTTTTGAAAATTACTTTCTATTTTTAAAATACATTTCATATCTTGGCGTCTGTGCTTTGGTTTTGTAGTATCATTGCTGGCATCTGTATTCTTGATTAATACCCTTGTTTTTCAGGATGTACTTGCAGTAAATATATTTGCTTTTTAATTCTTGGTTAGCAGTTGAAACGGTGAGTTTCAGAATGTTAAAAAGGTAATTTTGTCTTAAGTGAATAAAGTAAATTATTGTAACAGAATCTTATAAATTAGGGATCCCAAGCTGATTTCTAAACATTTCTACCGAGTAAAGAAATTATACCAAATATTTGATTAGCTCATTCTATTTAATTTTTGTTTTTGTTTTGTATCATGGATTAGGTACTAGAACCACAGAATGTCGATCCTTCTATGGTTCAAATGACCTTTCTAGATGATGTTGTTCACTCTTTGTTAAAAGGTGAAAATATTGGCATTACATCACGACGCAGGTCTCGTGCCAATCAAAACGTCAACGCTGTTCACGTATGTATGTTATTAGGGATGGATTTCTGTAAAATATTTTTCCTTAGGCTAGTAGAAACCAGGTAGTAAACAATTACTGTTAATTGGTTATTTTTAGAGCCATTATACACGTGCTCAAGCAAATAGTCCCAGACCAGCAATGAACTCCCAAGCTGCTGTACCAAAACAGAATACGCACCAGCAACAGCAACAAAGAAGTATCCGTCCAAATAAGAGGAAGGGCTCAGATAGCAGTATACCAGATGAAGAGAAGTCTAAGGAGGAAAAATATGATTATATATCACGAGGCGGTAGGACCCACTTTTTTTTTTTTAAGGGAATGAAAACGAAACAAAAATACATTTTAAAATACGCTTATTTAGTATGAAAAATGATTGTTCTTTCTTTAATCCTACAGAAAATCCTAAAGGTAAAAACAAACACTTGATGAATAAAAGAAGGAAACCTGAGGAGGATGAAAAGAAACTAAATATGAAAAGACTTCGAACTGACAATGTTTCAGACTTTTCTGAGAGCAGCGACTCAGAAAATTCGAATAAGAGAATAATAGATAATTCATCAGAACAGAAGTCAGAAAATGAATTGAAAAATAAAAATACTTCAAAAATAAATGGAGAAGAAGGAAAAACCCATAATAATGAGAAGGCAGGAGAAGAGACCCTAAAAGATAGCCAGCCTCCCTGGGATCAAATACAGGAAGATAAAAAACATGAAGAAGCAGAGAAGCGGAAGTCTGTTGACACTCAGCTTCAAGAAGATATGATTATCCATTCGTCAGAACAGTCCACAGTTTCTGATCATAATTCTAATGATTTACTTCCTCAGGAATGCAGTATGGAAAAAACACATACCATGGAATTACTACCAAAGGAGAAGTTTGTATCCAGACCACCCACACCAAAATGTGTTATTGATATTACAAATGACACTAATTTAGAAAAGGTGGCTCAGGAAAACTCAAGTACCTTTGGCCTTCAGACACTTCAGAAAATGGATCCTAATGTTAGTGATTCAAAACACTCTATTGCAAATGCAAAATTCTTGGAAACAGCAAAACAAGATTCTGACCAGAGCTGGGTCAGTGATGTAGTTAAAGTGGATCTTACCCAATCAAGTGTTACAAATGCTTCTTCAGGAAATGATCACTTGAACACGGAAAAAGAGAAGTATGTCTCTTACATTTCTCCTTTAAGTGCAGTTTCTGTCGTGGAAGATAAGCTGCATAAGCGAAGTCCACCTCCAGAGACTATAAAATCTAAACTTAATACTTCAGTAGATACTCACAAGATAAAATCCAGTCCGTCGCCTGAAATTGTTAAACCCAAAATAACTCATTCTCCTGATTCTGTAAAGTCTAAGACCACTTATGTGAACAGCCAAGCTACAGGTGAAAGAAGACTGGCAAATAAGATAGAACATGAGCTGTCAAGATGCAGTTTTCATCCAATTCCTACTCGAAGCAGTACATTAGAAACTACAAAGAGTCCTCTTATCATTGATAAAAATGAGCATTTTACAGTTTACAGAGATCCTGCACTTATTGGGTCAGAAACAGGAGCTAATCATATTTCACCTTTCCTAAGCCAGCATCCTTTTCCTCTTCACTCCTCATCTCATAGAACCTGTTTAAATCCAGGTACCCATCATCCTGCCTTAACTCCTGCACCCCATTTACTAGCCGGATCATCTAGTCAAACTCCATTACCTGCCATTAACACTCATCCTCTGACTAGTGGTCCACACCATGCTGTTCATCACCCTCATTTACTTCCCACTGTGTTACCTGGAGTGCCTACTGCCTCCTTACTTGGTGGCCACCCACGACTAGAGAGTGCTCATGCCAGCAGCTTGAGCCACTTAGCACTAGCACACCAGCAACAACAACAGTTGTTACAGCACCAGTCACCTCATCTTCTTGGACAAGCCCATCCTTCTGCTTCATATAATCAGCTTGGACTTTATCCAATTATTTGGCAGTATCCAAATGGAACACATGCATACTCAGGACTCGGTTTGCCTTCTTCTAAGTGGGTTCACCCAGAAAATGCAGTTAATGCTGAAGCTTCATTAAGGAGGGTAAGTTACACTGTAGTTTGCCACATATCAATATAAATGAACATGTACAGGTGCTTTTTCAATATTTCATCTATTTTTTAGGTCATTTCCTATTATAAAATATATTAGAACTTTTCGGTTGTTTTTCCATAGGCTTAGTAACCTCAAAAATGGGAGCTGAAACCTCAGAAAAGCCTGTTTATAAAAAGAGTTAGTTTAAGGAAGTAAAACTTTATAGATTGTAATATTTATTATACATATAAATTTTGGGTATATTTTCTTTTTTTCTTTTTTTTTTTTTTTTGAGATGGAGTCTCACTCTGTCACTTAGGCTAAAATGCAGTGACATGATCTCGGGTCACTGCAACCTCTGCCTCCTGGGTTCAAGCGATTCTCCTGCCTCAGCCTCCTGAGTGAGTAGCTGGGATTACAGGGGCCTGCCACTATGCCTGGCAAATTTTTGTATTTTTAGTAGAGACGGGATTTTACCATGTTGGGCAGGCTGGTCTTCAACTCCTGACTTTGTGATCCACCTGTCTCGGCCTCCCAAAGTGCTGAGATTACAGGTGTGAGCCACCGCGCCCAGCTGATTTTTGGTATAAAAATTATACCAAATTATACATAATTATAATTATACAATAATTATGTGATAATTATATATAATACAAATTATACATAATTATTTTGCTCAGCCAAATTCCTAGAAATGAAATTTCTAAAATTTATATAAAATTTTAAGGTTTTTGATATATGTTATCAAATTATTCTTAAAAACAAATTGTTATATTCTCCAGATGTGTATTTGTATATTAATGGTATAGTACAGTGTTTGACTGTTTAACCCCCTTGTTCCCTTAAGGGTGTTCAAGGTTGCAGATTCCCAGTATTTGAGGGTAAAGCTGCAGCTGAGATTTTGTCTGCCTAACACAGTATTGCTGAAGGTGGTGGTATAAGGCTCTTGTTCATTCATAAGCTATGTGGTTTCTATAGCAATTTCATTTTTACACTAAAAAATGGTTGTTGAGAGCAATACCTGCCCCGGTATAAAAAATGGAAAAATTGATATCACTTTTAAACTCCCAGAAGACAGCCTTGTCCTTTGTACATCCTAGGATGCTCATCAAGTATCCCCCAGAATCTCTTTTTTTTTTTTTTTTTTTTTTTGAGACAGAGTCTCGCTCTGTCACCCGGGCTGGAGTGCAGTGGCCAGATCTCAGCTCACTGCAAGCTCCGCCCCCTGGGTTTACGCCATTCTGCTGCCTCAGCCTCCCGAGTAGCTGGGACTACAGGCGCCCGCCACCATGCCCGGCTAGTTTTTTTTGTATTTTTTAGTAGAGATGGGGTTTCACCGTATTAGCCAGGATGGTCTCGATCTCCTGACCTCGTGATCCGCCCGTCTCGGCCTCCCAAAGTGCTGGGATTACAGGCTTGAGCCACCGTGCCCGGCTCAGAATCCCTTTTTAATACCTTGTTTGTTTTTGTGGTTAAAAAACACACACGTACATAACATTAAATGTGCCATCTTAAACATTTTTAAATATACAGTTCAGTAGTGTTAAGTATGTTCACATTGTTG
Organism: Piliocolobus tephrosceles; assembly: GCF_002776525.5. NCBI lineage: Eukaryota > Metazoa > Chordata > Mammalia > Primates > Cercopithecidae > Piliocolobus > Piliocolobus tephrosceles. Next base: position 59,248,487 of record NC_045442.1, on the reverse strand, counting down.
TGCAGCAGGTCTCTAGGACTTTTTCATCTTGTAAAACTGAAACTATAACCATTAAACACTAATTCCCCTTCCCTGCCAGCCCTTGGCAACCGCCTTTCTTCTGTTTCTGTGGTTTTCATGACTTCAGATACTTTCTATGAGTAGAATCATAGAATATTTATCATTTTGTTACTGGCTTATTTAGCTTACTACAATATTCTTGAGATTCATCCATGTTGCAACATGTGACAGGATTTTCTTCTTATTTAAGGCTGTATAATATTCCACTGTATGTATGTGCCCTATTTTCTTTCTCCATTCATCTGTCTGTGGACATTTGCGTTGCTTTCACCTCTTAGCCGTGGTGAATAATGCTACAGTGAACATGGGTGTTTATGTTGTTTTTTTGTGGGGTTTTTTTTGAGACGGGGTCTCGCTCTGTCACCCAAGCTCTAGAGTAGAGTGGCGCGATCTTGGCTCACTGCAACCTCTGCCTCACATGGGTGTTTTTAACACCTTAACGTCATCTTTTTTGACAGCTTTCTAAAGTAAAGTGAGATCCCAGTTGGGGGTGGTGATTTAGAAGGCAGTGTTAGTGACTTTCTCTTTTACTCAGGGATAATATTTTTTACATATAACATTAGTGATGCCAATAGATAAAAGCATGCTGTTCGTCATGCCAAAGTTTGTGAAAGGAGTGATTATGTTTTGGGTAGACAGTGGCCATGAGTCTTCTTATCATTCCCAAGTTGTGATGGATACACTTTTTTTTTTTTTTAGATGGAGTCTCACTCTGTTGTGAGGCTGGAGTACAGTGATGCAATCTCGGCTCACTGCAACCTCCGCCTCCTGGGTTCAAGTGATTCTCCTGCCTCAGCCTCCCAAGTAGCTGGGACTACAGGTTTGCAACACCACACCTGGCTAATTTTTTGTATTTGTAGTAGAGACAAGGTTTCACCATGCTGGCCAGGCTGGTCTCAAACTCCTGACCTCAGGTGATCTTCCTGCCTCGGCCTCTCAAAGTGCTGGGATTACAGGCATGAGCCATCAAGCCCAACCATGTGATGAATTAATTTTGATGATAAGAGGCACCAAGTGATTGATGCTGCATCTTGCATAAGGTCTACCAGTTTTGAAAGATGTGTCCTGTGGTTTATTCCTGTTGCAAACATGGACTCCTTTTGGCTCTACTTTCATATGACCTTTGGCCTTTAATGAAGTCTCACCAGTGATCCCCACAGTTTATTCTGCACCAGCATCACCACATTTGAGGTTGACAAGATCTCAGTTCCAGAATTATGCTGCCATTGATCACAAGCTTCCCATTACCATTTTGGAGGGTGCTGTTGATCTTGCGGTAGATGGGAGTCCTACTAGAACCTGTATGTTGCATAGTCAAATTCAGTGAAGAATCACTAATCACTATATTATCCTCTTTACCAGAATAGAAAGCAGGCCTGGTGGCCCAAGTGCCCTACTGCACTCACATTATTTATTCAAGGTTTCTGTTTTTATTGTTGCACTCACATTTTTATTCTGATCCTTCACTCTCATGTCATTAAGGTAGCTGCAGCTGCACAAAGATAAGCTAGCTAGAGGAACCCAGGGGAGCCAAGAGCTGGCTAAAGATTTGTGTCTTTTTCCTTAATATCCAAACTCTGGAAAACGGATTTAAGTAACTTAAAAATGGCTTGGAAAGGAGCAGTACTCAGTGTGTGTCACATATATATGGACTTAGACTATGACTGTCTAGCCTCCGTGTTTATAAGTACATAAAATATTTATAGAGGTTGCTGTCACCTTATATTCAGTTACGAGACAGGCAGCATATTGATGTAAAAAATTAACTTTATTAGACCTCTATACCTCCAATGTTAATGGTCCAACCTTGTTTATAGCTTAGAGTGAAATGGGGAGTGCATTTGGGTTTTGAAATGTAATTATCTGCCACTTGTCAGTAAATTGTTACATTGGAAAAGTTAATTATTTTTGTTGACAAAAATTGACAAATTAATTTGGTTATAATTTCTACTTCTGGTGAAATGTGTTTTAGGAATATTCTGTTTTTACTGTTAGCAATATATATTCTTTTGCTGTTAGAATCTTAGGAAATCATATAAGCTAGGTTCTGTATATGGCATTTATAGTAAATTAAAGGCACTGATTTCAAGATCTGTTTTTAGTAAGATGACAATAAGTTATTCTTTAATACTGATTATGATATGGAAAAATCTGTATAATTATGTTATTATTTGACTATTTCTCATAAGATGTATTTAGAAAAAGTTACAAGTTTCCCAAATAAACTGCTATTTGAATGAACTCATAAGCCACCAAGATCATACCCAGTCCTACTGTGACACGGTGTTTAGCTTTTTCTAGTAACTGAAATCTAGGTTTTTTGTTTTGTTTTGTTTTGTTTTTAATAGAATTCTCCCAGTCCTTGGCTACATCAGCCCACCCCTGTGACCTCAGCAGATGGTATTGGATTACTTAGTCACATTCCTGTCAGACCTTCCAGTGCAGAGCCTCATCGGCCTCTTAAAATTACAGCCCATTCCAGTCCACCACTGACAAAAACTTTAGTAGATCATCATAAGGAGTAAGTTCACCAATGCTTAAAAATTATAAATACCTTGTTCATAATTTTTCTTAATTAACCTTTTAAACAGTTAATTTTAAGTTAACACATATCTTAAGATTAGGCTTGTTCTGTTTTGATATTTCTTCAAATTTGTTATAATATTAGAGTACATGCAAAGATGTCTTTTACTTTCATAATAGAATGATACTGCATAAAAGCTATCTTTGTATTTTGCAAGAAAAAGTGGTTACAGAAAAATTTGTGTGTTTTCTTTACAGAGAATTAGAAAGGAAAGCTTTTATGGAACCATTACGGTCTGTTGCATCCACATCAGCAAAAAATGACCTGGATCTAAATAGGTCACAGACTGGAAAAGATTGTCACTTACATAGGCATTTTGTGGATCCAGTATTAAATCAATTACAGAGACCACCCCAGGAGACTGGAGAGAGATTAAACAAATACAAAGAGGAACACCGTCGAATTCTTCAAGAAAGTATTGATGTTGCTCCTTTTACAACTAAAATCAAGGGACTTGAGAGTGAGAGAGAGAATTATTCCAGAGTGGCGTCATCATCGTCCAGTCCTAAAAGTCATGTCATCAAACAAGATATGGATGTAGAACGCTCAGTATCAGATCTTTATAAAATGAAGCACTCAGTGCCTCAGAGTTTACCCCAAAGTAACTATTTCACTACATTGTCTAATAGTGTGGTCAATGAACCACCAAGATCATACCCATCCAAAGAAATTTCAAATATTTATGGTGATAAACAGAGTAATGCCCTTGCGGCGGCAGCAGCTAATCCTCAAACTCTGACTTCATTTATAACATCTCTTTCAAAGCCTCCACCTTTGATTAAACACCAACCAGAAAGTGAAGGTTTAGTAGGCAAGATACCAGAACATCTTCCGCATCAGATTGCATCTCACTCGGTAACAACCTTCAGAAGTGACTGTAGGAGTCCTACCCATTTGACAGTTTCTTCTACAAATACACTCCGCAGTATGCCTGCATTACATAGAGCACCAGTATTTCACCCACCAATCCATCACAGCCTAGAAAGAAAGGAAGGCAGCTATAGTAGCCTTTCCCCTCCAACTTTAACTCCTGTGATGCCAGTAAATGCTGGTGGTAAAATTCAAGAGTCACAGAAGCCTCCAACTCTAATACCTGAGCCAAAAGACTCTCAGGCAAATTTTAAGAGTTCTTCAGAACAGAGTTTGACAGAGATGTGGAGACCTAATAATAACCTCAGCAAAGAGAAAACCGAATGGCATGTGGAGAAAAGCAGCGGAAAGTTACAGGCTGCTATGGCATCTGTCATTGTGCGTCCGTCCTCTAGTACAAAAACTGATAGTGTGCCAGCAGTGCACTTAGCTTCTAAAGATCGAGTTAGTGAAAGATCTTCAGCTGGGACACATAAAACAGATTGCCTCAAACCAGCAGAAGCCGGAGAAACTGGAAGAATCATTTTGCCAAATGTGAATTCAGACAGTGTTCACACAAAATCTGAAAAAAACTTTCAGGCTGTCTCACAGGGCAGTGTTCCCAGTTCAGTCATGTCTGTAAATACAATGTGTAATACCAAAACGGATGTAATCACATCTGCTGCCGATACTACCAGTGTTTCCAACTGGGGTGGTTCAGAAGCAATTTCTTCTTTATCAAATACCATTTTGGCCTCTACATCATCAGAATGTACATCTTCAAAAAGTGTCAGTCAGCCAGTGGCTCAGAAACAAGAATGCAAGGTCAGCACCACAGCACCAGTTACGTTAGCCAGTAGTAAGACAGGAAGTGTTGTTCAACCCAGTTCTGGGTTCTCAGGCACAACTGATTTTATCCATTTAAAAAAGCACAAGGCAGCATTGGCTGCAGCTCAGTATAAAAGTAGTAATGTCAGTGAGACTGAACCTAATGCTATAAAAAGTCAGACACTTTCAGCCTCCCTTCCTCTTGATAGCACTGTAATCTGTAGTACAATTAACAAAGCAAACTCTGTAGGAAATGGGCAAGCTTCCCAGACAAGTCAACCAAACTACCATACTAAACTGAAAAAGGCCTGGCTCACCAGACATTCAGAAGAAGATAAAAATACGAATAAAATGGAAAATTCAGGGAATTCTGTATCAGAAATTATTAAGCCATGTTCTGTCAACTTAATAGCCTCTACATCTAGTGATATACAAAATAGTGTAGATAGTAAGATCATAGTTGATAAATATGTAAAAGATGATAAAGTCAATAGGAGAAAAGCCAAAAGAACTTATGAATCTGGCTCTGAAAGTGGAGACTCAGATGAAAGTGAAAGCAAGTCAGAGCAAAGGACTAAAAGACAACCTAAGCCAACTTACAAAAAGAAGCAAAATGATTTGCAGAAGAGAAAAGGTGAAATAGAAGAAGATTTGAAACCCAATGGAGTTCTCAGCAGGAGTGCCAAAGAAAAAAGTAAACTGAAGTTGCAAAGCAACAGTAATAGTAAGTCAGTTACTTTGTTTTATCTCAGGTAAAATGGGCTGAATGTTTTAGCTGAATTAGTGTGTTTCTTTAAAGATCAGTGAGCTTAAAGGCATCCTTTGTCTTCATTTGCATGCCTTAGCTTTATGTATATGCTCATTGATTTCGTTTCTACATTTCACAAACATTTCCCCTTTAAGAGGAAATGAGAGAACACTTATTCCTCCATTTTTAAAAGACTTGTAGAAGTATATGTTTTACCTGATAGTCATTGTAGGTAATTTGCATAACTCAGCGTGGAATTTAGTAGTTACTCGTATTTTGGCCATTTTTAAGAATTGTCAAAATGCAGTTATGGCTGTCACACCAAAAGTGGATTCGTAGTATCAGCTAAGATACCAAGATGTAGTCAGGAAAGAAATTCTACTCATATACACATATTTTGAGGCACATTTCTAGAAGACAATTACACTTGTCCCTGGGTATACCTGTGGGGGATTGGTTTCAGGACCTCCCCCCACCCCCCCCACAGATACCAAAATTCACAGAGGTGCACATCCCTTATATAAAATAGCATAGTACAGTCATGTGCTATATAACAACTTTTCAGTCAGTGACAGAATGCACAGCTGGGCACAGTGGCTCACTCCTGTAATCCCATCACTTTGGAAAGCTGAGGCGGGAGGATCACTTGAGCTGGGGTGGTTGAAGCTGCAGTGAGCCATGACTGCACCACTGCACTCCAGCCTGGGCAACAGAACAAGACCATGTCTCAAAAAATAAACAACAAATGATGGAATGTATATATGAGTGGTATCATGAGATTGTAAGACTATGTTTTTATTATACCTTTTTCTTTGTTTAGATACGTAAATACTTTGTGTTACAATTATCTATAGTATAAAGTACAGTAAATACTGTACAGCTTTGTAAGCTGGGTTTGTGTAAGTACGTTCTATGAAGTTCCCACAATGAGGAAATTGCCTAATAGTGTATGACTATATTTGCATGAAACCTACATACATCCTCCCATATACTTTAAATCATCTCTGGATTCCTTATAATGCCTAACACAATCCTTACACATCACTTCATTCATACAGGATTGAACATAGTACTCTGCACATGGCAAATTAAAGTTTTGCTTTTTTGGAACTTTGTAGAATATTTTTTTCTCTTGAGTATTTTTGATCCATGGTAGGTTGAACCCATGGGTTTGGAACCCACAGTTAATGGAGGGCCAATTTTACTTCAGAGTAATATGAATGTGGACTATATTTCACTCTTATCTGGTGACAAAATGGGAAGCTTATGGAAATTATTATCTATTTAATGCTGCTCATTCAAACAGTCCTTAATGGGTAAAAATTAAAGGGAGGCTTGTGGTTTTGTGTATTCATTTCGATGTTAAAGAATTGCCAAATTAATAGCTTCAAAACTGATTATATATCCTTTGTGGCAACAGCTAGACAAACTAAGGGATACTTAACAGTAATATTCACTATAAAGTGTTTCTATATCGTTTTACTCTAGTAGTAGTTTTTCTCAGTTTGCTTATTTCTTTTTAGGTGTGTTGCACAATGCAGAAAGCACTTAGTTTCACTATGTCCGTGTGTTCATCCACATACAATATATGAAATATCTGTGACAATGTGGACACTCAAGAAGTACTTTCAAAAGCACTTGGATGCTTGAAGGCTCCCATTTGTGCTTTTTAACTGAATGAGGTTTTTCCACATGCCTGTGTGGAAACCAGAGGCAAAGTGAAGGAGAGGAAAACAGGAGGATGGAGTCATAGAAAAGGACAGTCAGAAAGTGAAAGAACAAAGGACAAACTCAACTAGAGCCAGAGACTGACAGACTGAAATGCAAGCATAGTCAGAAGACAGAGAGGGGGATTAACATCGAAGGATACCTGCCATTTACTTGAATATTGGATTATATACAGAGTTGCTTTTTCTTATGTGTTTCCCTTACTCTCCCTCACTGCCCCCATGAATTCATAATAGGCTTAGTGTGAGCAATTTAATTGTTTCTCTTCTGTTTTATATGACATTTCCTTTGGTGTTGGGTGTTCAGATACTTGAGTAAAACTTAAAAAGCAAAAACAAAAAAACCAGATAGGTACCTTCCAGGTTTTAATGCCTAGAAAACTCTCGTGAAGTTACATTTGTAAAATTAAGTCTTAGTGAAATACGCATTCTCTTTCCATCTTGAGACAGATATACATATTCACAAGTAAGTTCGAAGAAAAGGACCAGAATGAGTGCCTATTTTCTCCCCAGGTTGTAATGTTTAGTCAAATCTCGCCTGCTTGGTAACCAGCATGTAGCTTTAGAGAGGCTGTTTTATGACCCATTTGTTCACCAAGTCCAAAGTCATATTAAGTCAGTATTAGATGTCATCTGTTAATTGTGGACAGAGTTGACTTGTTTTTCTTCTAGGCTACCTAGAAAAGTTTGGGTTTTTTTTTTCTTAAATATTTTTTAGAGACAGTCTCCCTATATTGCCCAGGTTGGAGTGCAGTGGCTATTCACAGGTGTAACCATAGTGCACAGCAGCCTCCAACTCCTGGTCTCAGGCAATCCTCCTGCCTCAGTCTCCTGAGCACAGAAAAGTTCTTTAAGTTGGTAGTTTTCATAAGTCAGGGAACTTCTAAATATGAATGGATTATCTACTTCATAGATTAAATAATGTCCATTCTCTTTCTAATGTTTAGTAGAATTGTCATCAGTCATGGTCAATCAAAAAGAATGAGTTAGGCTTACACCTCAACTGTGTAATGTGATTACATATACCCTTATACATGTATAATTATATATTTTATATACACATACACATAATAGTGTGTTTCTTAGTACATTAAAGCTGCATATAATAGATTCTGTTTTATCTACTGTTTTGGAATGTTTTCCTATCTGCTGCCTTTTTGTTTCTCTTAATTAAAAGTCAGCCAGTTTTTCTCCACTGATTTTTATGTTTCATTTACTTCTATCTTACATTTTATCTAATTTTTACATTTAATTTTATGATCTGAAATTGCCACTATATTTAAATATATAAATTCTACAGTACACAAAACCAGTGGTTTATGATCACAGTTAATTTCTGTATCTCCAAAAAAATACTTTTTTAAGGGGGTGGCACATCAGAGATTAATGTTTGGCGAGTATTTGTCTCATTTTCTTCCTCCCCAGTTTTCTGTTAGAGCAGCTGTTTGTGGATTTGCTTCTGGAGAACTAAGGTTCTTACTATAAATGAAGAAGTATCCATTGAGTTAGGTATTTTTTTGTTGACTAAGTATCTTAATCTCAAACTTTTAGATTTTATATATTGCCAGTAAAGTATATATATATGGAATTGAAGGATGAAGTTTTATTTATTGAACAAATACTATGACAGTTAAATTCATAAAAGGAGTTAGGTGCAGTCGTGTGGCCTTGTCTAGAAGCAAAAATTATAATATCAAAAGCTCTCCATATGAATTGGGCCTTTTAAGTCTTTGTACTCATTTATTATTTTATTGAAAAAAGCTCCAAGTGCCTGTTTTGTGTCACATAATTGAGATTTGCTTTGAAATGTCTGATTCCTTAGATAAGTTGTTCACAGTGGTATGGTGCTCCATACTCTGAACTGTTCCATTATCTGGAATTAAAGGCATATAATAAAAAATGGAAATAGACTGTATTTAGTTTATTCTAGTGTAATAAATTGAAGAGTAAATAGATGATTAGAAGCAAGTGTATCAAATAAAAATTTCTCAGCAGTATAACAATTCTGTCGTTCATTCCAACTTGTAAAAACTGAATATTTTACACAGTTCATAGGAAAAATCTGTCTTTTGCATAGTGGAGGAAATAACCTTTTCCATAAGTCTTCTGGAAATGGGTTTATACCATAAGTGGGAGATGTGTGTGGTTATACACATGGGTGTTTCTCTAGTGGATTAAGCCAAATGGTTCCTTACCCTAAGTTAGAGACAGAGAGGGGAAAGCATGTAATTATAAAGAACGAGGCAGCAATTCTAGATGTGCTTAATAATTGGACCTGATTTCAAATGGGCCACTCCATATGGTTTATTTAAACACAGTGCTTTCTAAGTTTCTGCAAGAAGTGTATAGTCTCAGGAGAATAGCTGTACCTCTGATCCACACATTGGGCATGATTGGAAAACACAAGAGTAGGAAATACAGTTTATTCTTTCTGCATGACAGAAATAGCAAACTGTGTAAATCTAATGTCTGACATATAGATACAGTAATATGGGTGCAATAAGAATACAATTAGAAGTTAAAACCAACAACTAATTGCTGATCCCAACATAACTTGCTTTTATTTTATTTTATTTTATTTACATATATTTTATTTATATATATTCCAGCCTGGAATCCAGTGGCAGGATCTCACCCCACTGCAACTTCTGCCCCCTGGGCTCAAGCAGTTCTTGTGCCTCAGCCTCCTCAGTGGCTGGAATTACAGGCATGTGCCACCACGCCTGCCTAATTTTTGTATTTTTAGTAGAGACAGGGTTTCACCTATTGGCCAGACTGGTCTCAAACTCCTGGCCTCAAGTGATCCACCCACCTCGGCCTCCCAAAGTTCTGGGATTACAGGCATGAGCCACTGCATCTGGACCCCAACATAGCTTGTCTTTTTTTTTTTCTTTCTTTTTTTCTTTTAAGGAAGGAGTCTTGCTCTGTTGCCGGGCTGGAGTGCAGTGGTGCAGTGTCAGCTCACTGCAACCTCTACCTCCCAGGTTCAAGCGATTCTCCTGCCTCAGCCTCCCAAGTAGCTGGGACTACAGGCACACGCCACCATGCCCGGCTAATTTTTTGTATTTTAATAGAGATGGGATTTCACCATGTTGGTCAAGCAGGTCTCAAACTCCCGACCTCAGGTGATCCGCCCGCTTCAGCCTCCCAAAGTGCTGGGCTTACAGGCATGAGCCACTGCACCTGGCCAACTTGCTTTTAAATAAATACGTTTTTAAAAATTTTAATAGACAACATTTAATTTTTGGAGTTCCTCTCAGTCCAGAAATTCTTCCTACTCTCTAGATGACAGATGACTTCAGGCAGTGTTCTTATACCTAATAACAGAGTCAGTGAATGTGATGGAGCAGTGATGTAGAGTATATAAATAAGTTGATTTTGTTTTCATATATTAGACTGTAAAATGCATTAGAGTTTTGTCCTTTTTACTTTTTTGATGGCTTTTTTAATTCATCAATAAAGATAGCCAAGTTAATTTGTTTTCCTTTTACTTTCTTCGAACGCTTTTATTTTTCTAAAAGATACTGCCACTTTCAGTATGTTGATACCAAATGCAGGGTATTATAGTAAAGGAAAGATGTTAGGAGAAATAGCTCAGCACGTCTTCTCCCAAATACAGGTTTTATAAAATTACCACTTGTCTTAATGAGCCACACTTACCTTGGAAAATCAGATATGTATTTCAATAGAAATATGTTGAGACTAACATGTAGTTTCTAAATATATAAACCTTTGATCTTTACGTTCTTGCCGTGGATCTTGAAAGAGCTTTCTCCTACATCAACCAACTTTTGGTATAGAAGGACTGTATTTTCAGTTATTGATATACACAGAATATGAATGATTCTTACATTTGCTATTATACATACATGAATATTTAATATTTAAAGAGTTCAGTCAGCTGGAAAACTTAGTTCTCCATTTTCAGTACCCTGACATAAGAGAGGTTCATTTGGTTAGTAGAATTGGTTAGTAAGTCAATAGAAATGCTGCTGCAGACTTTTTAGTCATTAATTGGTACCTACAGCTGTTAATGTCTTTGCTTCTTTACTGAAGTCTTATTGTATTATCACAATATACTGACTTGAATTTCATATATATATATATATATATGACTTGAATTTAATCTCAAGGAGTTTAACTTTCTACAAAGCATAACCTTGCTAAAACTTTCCTACTGATTTTACAGCTGGCATTCCTCGTTCAGTATTGAAAGATTGGCGTAAAGTCAAGAAGCTGAAGCAAACTGGGGAATCCTTTTTACAGGATGACTCCTGCTGTGAGATAGGGCCTAATTTACAAAAGTGCCGAGAATGTAGACTTATTCGCAGTAAAAAAGGAGAAGAACCAGCTCACTCACCAGTATTTTGTAGATTTTACTACTTTAGACGGTAAGTGGAAATATGAGATTGGGAAAAAAGTAATTTATTGATTCGGTATTGGAAATTATATAGTGTTATTCTGAGTGTCCCTTTTGGATGGGGGAGTAAGTCTTTGAGTCTCCATGTTTTGGAAACATTATAAAAGAGTTATTAAATGTTTTTGTGCTAAATTTTAACAATTTCTAACTATTAGACTAAATACATACATTGTTATTCATGTTCCATATGACCTTTCTGTTCTGAGAGATTTATTTTTAATGAGAAAAAGGTTTTTTTCTGAACAGTTGTTAACCTATATACTAATTTAATATAAATATTACCAAATAATAGTTTAAAAGTAAAAACTTAAAGGTAGACTTGTAAGAGTTCAACTAAAAAATAGCTGGATAACCCAGACAGTAAAGACTAATTAACATGTCACACTCCAGAATCAGTCATTTCTAGTTGTGAATTCCATCTGTGTCCCTTAGTTCCTGTGTGAGTTTATTAACTATGGTAGGACAGCTAAGCCTGTCTCATCTGCAAAATGTAAATGTTAGTACTTACCTAACAGAGCTTTAATGAAGGTTAAATGAGATAAAGTATGCCAAGTCCTTAAGTGTAGTCCCATGCACATATGAAATGCTCTATTGTTAGCTGTAATTATCTTCCTAAGAAACTGAGACACTTTGCTCTGCTGACTACACTATGCTAGTAGCCCAGTATAGACCTCCAAAAATACGTGTTGATAAGAATGGACCAGGTTCTCTTTCTTCCTCACTTTGTAGCCAACAATCCCCAAAGGACAGACAATTTCAGGGAATAATTATAAGAGGTAATACCCATGGAAGTGCAGAAGAGATGAAAAAAGGAATCAAAAGGAAAGTAGGTTTGAGGTGATAAGAAAATCTAGGAAAAGTCTGAAGTAAAGAAATGTTCAGGCAAACATTATACCATAAAACCAAAATAAGATGCTGGATTATGACAAAAAGGAGAAATTTGGTTTAAAGAGAAGGATACTTTGGAAAGATAAGATATGAAAAATAGGGATAAACGAAATGTTGCTGTTCATATGAAAAATACAGTATGACTTATATTTTAGACATCACCTATTTGAGAGTAAAGAGAGTTAAGTACAAGATAATTGAGGAATAACCACCAGCCAGTAAGAGAATGGCAATTTTGGCTTCCATTTACTATAAACTTCTCTGAATAGAGTAGTTATTTGGATATCAGAAGCTAAGAGCAAGTAAGCACATTAATGGGGTTGCTATAAAACTATTAAGAATTTCATCCTTGTTCTCCTCAATCACTTCAGTAATGTTTCAATTTAATTAATGAAAGTGTATGTATAGTTGGCATTTTTAAAGTCCTCCTGGTGAAAGGCTTAAGTTGATTTAGGGCATTTCAGCTTTAGTGATTCCTGATTTAGATGTTGTATAAAATAACAGCATTGCTCTGGGCAACATTGGACCCACATTTTTACTCTTGTCATTCATCAAACACTTAAACAGTTTTCATTTTGTTGGAGTTAAGTATAAGTGATCTAATTTCTTGAAATAACCTAAAATTAGTACTACTTATTGCCATTTGCATAACACCTATGAGTTATTTAAATTAATTCAATAATTAGTGTGTGAAGAATTAACCTGTTTTCCTGTTTTTAATGTAATTCATATTTTATAATGCAATATAAACATAATTATAAATTTACAACTTTAAAGACTGAACTTACATTTTAATATGTTGGTACCTAATGCTTTTATGTTTTAATATTTCAGGTTGTCATTTAGTAAAAACGGAGTAGTTAGAATAGATGGTTTCTCTTCTCCTGACCAATATGATGATGAAGCTATGAGTTTGTGGACACATGAAAATTACGAAGATGATGAACTAGATATAGAGACTTCTAAATATATCTTGGATATAATAGGTGATAAGTTCTGTCAATTAGTAACATCTGAAAAAACAGCTTTGTCCTGGGTGAAAAAGGATGGTAAGGAAGTTAAATATAACATGAACTGCACAAATTTCATTTTAAGAATTTCCCTTTGAATTATGTTTAATCTATGAAAGAAGTCCCTAATCTTATCTTATCTTGTTAATTTTTAATTATGATAAAGATACTTTTTTACAATATGTATTTAAGGTTACAGATATTTTCCTGTAGAGGGTGAATTGAGTCAATTAACCATTTATGAAATCACAGTAGCATTTTGCTGTTTCTGCCGTTACAACATAAATTAATGCTTTAAACCCACTTTGGATGCAAATTGTGAAATTTCAGCATTTGGCTTATAAAGACATAATCTACCCCAATTATTTGTACTGGAATCTCAGCTTTACTCCCTGTTTAACTGTTTCCTTTGGCAAATAACCTCTCTGGGTATCAGGCAGGTCTGGAAAATAAGAAAGATAACTATGTCATTAATTTGTTGAGAAAGTTATGTTAATTATGTTTACTTAAGTACTTTAATAGTTTGTAACATAGTAGACACTCTAAATATTAGCTTCTTTTCCTTCCCTTCCTTGAAATCACTGGTTTGCCCCTCAGGGGACACTTAGCAATAACTGGAGACATCTTTGGTTGCATAACTGAGGGAGTTAAGGATATGTTGCCAACATCTAATAGGTAGAGGCTACAGATGCCACTGAACAGTCTGCAATGCACAGAGTAATCCCTCCCAACAAAGAATTATTCACCGTAAAATGTCAAAAGTACCAGAGTTGAGAAACCCTGCTTACATGTAAAGCCATTTTTATTTTTCACTTATGATCATTTATGAGTCTTCTAAAGAGAATTACTAATTACTTCAAGAAGTCTATTGGTCTTCAGTTAATATAGCCTTGAAAGTTCTCGGTTTGCCTTTACATTTTTATTTCTTCTGTATTTCAGCTAAAATTGCCTTGGAAAAGAGCATGTTTGCCTTTAAAATTTTTGTTTTTTCTGTATTTCAGCCAAAATTGCCTGGAAAAGAGCAGTGAGAGGAGTCCGGGAGATGTGTGATGCATGTGAAGCAACATTGTTTAACATTCACTGGGTCTGCCAAAAATGTGGATTTGTGGTCTGCTTAGATTGTTACAAGGCAAAGGAAAGGAAGAGTTCTAGAGGTGGGTATATAAGTTTACATAAATTGAAGTTTTTATAATATTTTCTTTAGGATCACTCTTCTAGAGCATCAGATGTGTTTTTTTATTCCTACCTTCCTTATTAATGTATTAAGGAATTTTTTTCAGTTTGTTTTTAAGAGGAGAAGTAAACACAGTTTATTAATGGCTGTATTTTCTAGAATTAAATTGCAGCTACACCCATCAGCCTCATGAGTGTATCCGTCTTCTCATTTCAGTCAGATAGTTCCTTAATGTAGCCCAAATTTAGGTTAGGCTTTGTTGCTTTAAGATTCCAATGTGTGGGCCAGGCACTGTGACTCATGCCTATTATCCCTGTGCTTTGGGAGGCTTAGGCAGGAGGATCACTTGAGCTCAGGGGTTCAAGGTTACACTGAGCTTTGATTGTGCCACTGCACTCCAGTCTAGGGGACAGAGCGAGACCCTGTCTCTATTGAAAAATTTTTTAAAAGACTGCAATGTGTAGAAACCTGAAGTCCTCTAGGACCTATGAATTACACAGTCATACTTTATAAGTCACAGTTGAATACTTACTAGTATAAATGTAAATTGATTTTCCTAAATATTGGTCTTTAGAGTACAAATACAAATGTTGAGGAATATGTGGCCACCACCCCATTTATCCCCATTTTTCTGTTTTGTTTGGAGACAGCGTCTCACTTTGTCACCCAGGCTGGAATACTGTGGTCAGTCTCAGCTCACTGCAGCCTCATACTCCTGGGCTCAAGTGATCCTCCCACCTCAGCCTCCTGAACAGCTGGAACTACAGGCACACACTACCATACCTCACTAATTTTGTTGTATTTTTCATAGAGAGAGAGTTTCATCATGTTGCCCAAGCTGACTCCAATTCTTAGAGAATAAAAAAGAAATCTTGATAATTTGGAAACAGCCTTTCAATTATTTCTAATTTCTAGGTAAACAAATGGCACAAAAACAGTGTTCTGTTTATTAATACAGCTAGAGATAATGTAAAGTTTAAAAAAGGAAGTAGGCTGGGCATGGTGGCTCGTGCCTGTAATCTCAGCACTTTGGGAGGCCAAGGCTGGCTTCCAAAGATTGCTTGTACCCAGGTGTTCAAGACCAGCCTGGGCAACATGGCAAAACCCTGTCTCTACAAAAAAAATACAAAAACTCAGCTGCGCATGGTGGTGTGTGCCTGTAGTCCCAGTTACTTGGGATGCTGAGGTGGGAGGATCACCTGAACCCAGGAGATGGAGGCTGCAGTGAATTGTGATTGCCCCATTGCCCTCCAGCCTGAGTGACGCAGTGATACCCTGTCTCAAAAAGGAAGTAATTAAATGAATCAAAAGTGTTTTAGAAAGATTATCCAAGGCAATTTTGGAAGTGACTACCTAAAACTGGTATTGAATTTTTTGTTAGGAGTAGAGTTCTGATGAAATAAGAGAATTAGAATTGTGGAAACGTTAGAAGTAATTTAGTATAGATTGTCTCAAAGTAATGAATGTCATTTTCATTTCAGGCAGCTCTTTTTACAGAGTAGTATATCAGGTAGATGAACCATGATTTAACCATCAGTATTTTCTACTGATAGGATTACCAAAGTCTCTTACCCTTTGTTACCAAAGAAACCTGAGCAAATGTGAAAGCATAGCTGAACATCTACAGCTAAGTGTTTCTGGGATATGCAATAGATATGTTAATATGAGTAAAATGTGAAACCATAATACATGTATTTTGACAATTAATTCTTATAAAACTTGATGACATGATGTGTATTTCAAATTCCTTTTTCCTTGTTTCATATTACTTTTGGTTTTCCTTTGCCAAATTAAAAAAGTTAATTTTAATTTACTCTGTTTTGCTGTGTTGTATGTATGTATATATATGTAAGCTACCATAAATTCTTTCTTTGAATAAGATAAAGAGTATTAAAACTAAATTGATGTATTACTGCTGATTTTCTTTTTCTTCTTTTTTTTTTTTTGGATGTTGTCATTGAGACGGAGTTTCACTCTTATTGCCCAGGCTGGAGTGCAGTGGCGCAATCTTGGCCTCCTGGATTCAAGTAATTCTCCTGCCTCAGCCTCCTGAGTAGCTGGGAATTACAGGCATGGGCCACCATGCCTAATTTTGTATTGTTAGTAGAGATGGGGTTTTACCAAGTTGGCCAGGCTGGTCTCAAACTCCTGACCTCAGCTGATCCACCCACCTCAGCCTCCCAAAGTGCTGGGATTACAAGCCTGAGCCACCATGCCCAGCCTGCTGATTTTCATAGTAGTATTAATTTTGAAAGTATAGTCTTGTTAGTTACCATATCATTCTTTTAAGTGTAACTTATGCCTTGGGTTGTTGTCCGTACTATCTAAATATCCATTTTACTGTTAAATATTATAATAAAACCGAGATTGAGTAGGTTTAATATATAGCTTCATGTAGTGGTAATCAACATAAGTGTCTAAAATATAAGCAATATATAAAACATTTGCAAGTTACTATGTAGGTTTTGCAGAGGAAAGTCAAAGCTTTTAAAGGTGACTAGTTTTAGATTGGGTTTGAATTTTATTGAATGTATATTTTTATGAAGCAATAGTTCTAGATTTTTTTTTTCTTTTTCTTTTTTTTTTTTTTTTTTTTTTTGAGATGGAGTCTTGCTGTGTTACCCAGGCTGGAGTGCAATGGTGCGATCTCGGCTTGCTGCAACCTCCATCTCCTGGGTTCAAGTGATTCTCCTGCCTCAGCCTCCCAAGTAGCTGAGACTACAGGCATGCATCACCACACCTGGCTGATTTTTTATTTTTAGTGGAGATGGGATTTCACCATGTTGGCCAGGCTGGTCTTGAAGTCCTGACCTCAAATGATCTGTGGCCTTGGCCTCCCAAAATGCTGGGATTACAGGTGTAAACCACTGTGCCTGGCCTAGTTCTCAATTTTTTTAATGCTGAGTTTATTGAGCTTTGTGACACTGAAGCTCTTATAGCTACATCGTAAGTAACTGTGTCACTAAATTTATAGAGAAAGTTCTTGAGATCAAGATATCAAATAAACATAACATTATTCTTTATGTTATGCCCTGTGGTATGCCTTAATTGTTTACAACTTCAGGGATGAAAGCTTATTTGAAGTCAGCGGTAGCAATTAATAATAACTGTATGGTACCAGCTTTTTTACATGTCTCATGTTCCTCTACATGTCTTTGAAGCATAAGAGGAAAATGATTTAACAGTCATCTCAAACTGTGTCAGTCTGATGTACTAGGATCAGGCATAAATTCTGTTTGGCACAAAAAACAGCTAAGAGAAGGAGATTAGCTACAGAGAAGATAGAGGTGACTAATAACAATAATGACTGGAAATTTTTTAAAAGGGTATCATTATATCCATTTTGTGTCACTGTTGTTATATAATTCGGGAAATGGTGGAACTGTTTTTCCTGACTTGTTTCAGAACCAAACATCTAAAGCATATCATTGACATTTTATTTCATTATTTTTATTTTTTTATTTTTTCATTGGCTATGACTCTAGACAATGAGACATTATATATAATCGTTAAGTTCTTTAAACCATCAATTTATAATTGTGAAACCATGAGCGTGATATACCACAAGGTATATTATCTTACAGATAAAGAACTATATGCTTGGATGAAGTGTGTGAAGGGACAGCCTCATGATCACAAACATTTAATGCCAACCCAAATTATACCTGGTTCTGGTAAGTATACCTTCTTCATGTAATATAACTGCTCTTGGTTGCTCCAGATTAAGGGAGCGCTTAAAGGAGTATCTGGAAGTATAACAAGGTAGAGACAGAAGATTTAACTAGTTTTGAATTGTGTTGCTCAGTTATTGGAAATCCTCTATGTAATAAAGCTTAGAAGATAAGTCCAAGCCTCAGTGATGAAGAAAGTTCACCATTAGAAGGAGAAAGTTAGAGTGTAATGAAAAGGCCTATTGGGGCCGGGCGCAGTGGCTCAAGCCTGTAATCCCAGCACTTTGGGAGGCCGAGACGGGCGGATCACGAGGTCAGGAGATCGAGACCATCCTGGCTAACACAGTGAAACCCCATCTCTACTAAGAAATACAAAAAATGAGCCGGGTGAGGTGGCGGGCGCCTGTAGTCCCAGCTACTCGGGAGGCTGAGGCAGGAGAATGGCGTAAACACAGGAGGCGGGGCTTGCAGTGAGCTGAGATCCGGCCACTGCACTCCAGCCTGGGTGACAGAGCGAGACTCCATTTCAAAAAAAAAAAAGAAAAGCCCTATTGGATTTTTAATGAAAGCTTTTTATAATTTTTGAGCATATCTGATTTTTAGTAGTGATAAAAGAATAAAGAATATAAATTTGGTTGAGTAATCAAATCTGTAATAGATGGAAGAGAATGGAGAAAAATGGAAGAAATTTAAAGGGCACAAGAAAACCTCCATTATTCCCAATTATAAAATATTGTAAGAAAAAAATTTTACAGCATTAACAACTAGTGGTAATCTTTTTATTAACTACCATTTTATTTTGTAGTTTTGACAGATCTTCTAGATGCCATGCACACTCTTAGAGAAAAATACGGTATTAAATCCCATTGTCATTGTACTAACAAACAGAATTTACAAGTTGGAAATTTTCCTACAATGAATGGTGTATCTCAAGTGAGTAAAACTCTCTGGTTACTCAAATAAAATCTGTGGTTAGTCAACTTTGATATTTATTTGAAATTTGATATAGGACTTATGTATGAATTAATGTTTGCTGTATTTCTGTGTAAATTTCTTATATCTATACTACTAATTGAATAATTGAAGAAAGTGTTTAAAGATGTAATTGTTCTACCTTTGTAGGTTTTACAGAATGTTCTGAATCACAGTAATAAAATTTCTCTGTGCATGCCTGAGTCTCAGCAGCAAAATACTCCTCAGAAGTCTGAGAAAAATGGTGGCAGCAGCCCAGAGAGTGATGTAGGCACAGATAACAAGTTAACTCCTCCAGAATCCCAGTCACCACTGCACTGGTTAGCAGATCTTGCAGAGCAAAAAGCCAGAGAGGAAAAAAAAGGTAAACATAATTGATTATCTAGGTATGTGTGAGAGGAGTATAGTATAACTAACCAACCATGTACCATTGTACAATAAAGTACTGTTAATATCGAGGTAAACAATTTACTTTGGTCTTTTGCTTGAATTATGGGTTAGGTTCAATGTAAAACATTTTGTCTTCGCTTATTAGGAACTAGCCTGTTGTTGTTTTTAGGGTGGGTTTTTTTTTTTTTTTGAGACTATCACCCAGGCTGGAGTGCAGTGGCACAATTGGTGCTCACTGCAGCCTTGACCTCTCAGGCCCAGGTGATCCTCCCAGTTCAGCCTCCCAAATAGCTGATAGTAACAGGCATGTACTACAATGCCTAATTTTCTTTTGGGAGGTGGGGGAGCACAGAGTTTTGCTCTTGTTTCTCAGTCTGGAGTGCAATGGCATAATCTCGGCTCGCTGCAACCTCTGCCTCTCAGGTTTAAGTCATTGTCCTGCCTCAGCCTCCCTAGTAGCTGGGATTAAAGGCATGCATCACCACACCCAGCTCATTTTATATTTTTAGTAGAGACAGGGCTTCACCGTGTTGGCCAGGCTGGTCTCAAACTCCTGACCTCAGGTAATCCATCTGCCTCGGCCTCCCAAAGTGCTGGGATTACAGGCGTGAACCACCACGACTGGCCAATTTTTTTTTTTTTTTCGTTTTTGTAGACTTGAGGTTTCGCCATGTTGCCCAGACTGTTCTTGAGCTCCTGGGCTCAAGCAGTCTACCTCATCTTCCCAGAGTGCTGGGATTACAGACGTGAGCCAAAATACCCAGCCTTAGCCTTCCTTTAACTACATACCAAAGTTAGTTACAGAATTGTTTGTGGATGAGCATATTGAGAAAGCCACCAGAGCACTAGATGTGTAACTTACCTATATTTTCTTTTTCGGGCTTTTTTTTTTTTTTTTTAAGACTGAGTCTCACTCTATTGTCCGGGCTGGAGTGTAATGGCATGATCTCAGCTCACTGCAACCTCTGACACCCAGGTTCCAGCGATTCTCGTGCCTCAGCCTCCTGAGTAGCTGGGATTACAGGCACGTGCCACAATGCCCAGCTAATTTTTATATTTTTAGTAGAGATGGGGTTTCCGCATGTTGGCCAGGTTGGTCTTGAACTCCTGACCTCAAGTGATCCACCTGCCTCAGCCTCCCAAAGTGCTGGGATTACAGTTGTGAGCCACCACGCCCGGCCAGCTTACCTGTATTTTCTACCTGTGTTTGCTATAGTGTTTTTCATTTGTAACAGGTGTAAACATGTCTTAAATGTTGAGGTACGCCTTTTTACATTTAGATTATTTGAATCCATTTGGCCAGGCTGGTCTCAAACCTCACTCATCCTCAGGTTTGTGTTTAGGTGAATAAATCACTAATGCTTCTTTCAGTTTTTATCTCCCACTAGAAAATGCTGGGGCCAGTTTTATCTGTACTTTAGCACCATGCTTAATAGAATGAAAATTTGTAAGGGCTGGGCACAGTGACTCATGCCTGTAATCCCAGCACTTTGGGAGGCCAAGGTGGGCAGATCATTTGAGGTCAGGAGTTCAAGATCAGCCTGACCAACGTGGTGAAACCCCGTCTCTACTAAAAATACAGAAAAATTAGCTGGGCATGGTGGCGCATGCCTGTAGTCTCAGTTACTCAGGAAGCTAAGACAGGAGAATCACTTGAACCTGGGAAGCAGAGGTTGCAGTGAGCCGAGGTCACGCCACTGCACTCCAGCCTGGGTGACAGAGGGAGACTCCGTCTCAAAACAAAAAACGAAACAAAATCTGTGAAATTTTCTATTTCAGAAAACAAAGAACTTACCCTTGAAAAACAAATTAAAGAAGAAAGAGAACAAGACAACTCTGAATCTCCAAATGGCAGAACATCACCTCTTGTGTCCCAGAATAATGAACAAGGCTCAACCTTACGGGATTTGCTGACTACAACAGCTGGAAAGCTACGTGTGGGGTCTACAGATGCTGGCATTGCCTTTGCCCCAGTATATTCAATGGGAGCCCCAGTGAGTGTGATGCCAGATTTTTGGTTTTAATGTGGGCCTTAAACAGAGATGATTTGGAGACTTGGTTTTTGGCTCTGAACTACCCAATATGCAGATGAAATCAAGTGTACCAAATTGCTAGGCATGTTGGTATTTGCATTATAACTGTACCTTGAAAGCTGGCATTTTCCATCTTTTTTTCCAAGGTGAAAGGTGGAGGGGAGGCTCTTCGATTCCAGAAGATCCCTAAGATACCCCTTTAGAATTTGGAAACTATTTGTCTAGTGAAGGCAAAAACCCACATGAAAGTGAATGTTGAATGTTACTTAAAATAATCAGAAGTCAAATTTTGCTTTAATTATTTACCAGGAAAAAAGAAGAGCAATATAATTTATTTTAAAACTATATGGGGGCGCCGAGTGCGGTGGCTCACACCTATAATTCTAGCACTTTGGGAGACTGAGGCAGCTGGATCATGAGGTCAGGAGTTCAAGACCAGCCTGGCCAAGACGGTGAAACTTTGTCTCTACTAAAAATACAAAAGTTAGCCAGGTGTGGTGGCATGTGTCTGTAATCCCAGCTACTTGGGAGGCTGAGGCAGAGAATTGCTTAAACCTGGGAGGCTGAGGAGGTTGCAGTGTGCTGTGTGCCACTACACTCCAGCCTGGGTGACAGAGCAAGACTCCATCTCAAAAAAAAAATAAAAGTATATGGGGGCCGGGTGTGGTGGCTCACGCCTATAATCCTAGCACTTTGGGAGGCTGAGGTAAGCAGATCACCTGAGGTCAGGGGTTAGGGACCAGCCTGGCCAACAACATGGTGTAACCCCAGCTCTACTAAAAATACAGAAATTAGCCAGGCATGGTGGTGCATGCTTGTAATCTCAACTACTTGGGAGTCTGAGGCAGGAAAATCACTTGAACCTGGGAGGTGGAGGTTGTAGTGAGCTGGGGGGTCAATCATGCCTATAATCCTAGCACTTTGGGAGGCTGAGTTGGAGGATTGCTTGAGGCCAGGAGTTTGAAACCAGACTGAGCAACATAGCAAGACCCCCATCTCTATTTCTTATAAAATAAAATACTAAAAATATTTTTAAAATGTATATGAGGGATGCCACCTACCTGTATTCTCTGTCCCAGGCCTATAACGACGTAATAGACAGGAAGGCTGTACTTCCAAGTTCTTCAGACCTGGCAGTTCTCACACAACCGGATTTCTGGTTTGCATTTTGTCAGGAATATAGGAACTCAAATCTAAGTGCATATATTCTGGAGTGTAGGGATATTGTTTAAAAAAAAATAAGTCTGTGGGAGGAAAATGTATATGATTTCTCTCAAAAACAGGTTTTTTTTGTTTTGTTTTTTCCTTAATAGAGTAGCAAAAGTGGACGGACTATGCCTAACATTCTTGATGACATAATTGCTTCAGTTGTTGAAAACAAAATTCCACCAAGTAAAACCTCCAAGATAAATGTAAAACCAGAGCTTAAAGAAGAGCCTGAAGAAAGCATAATATCTGCAGTGGATGAAAATAATAAATTATACAGTGATATACCACATTCTTGGATCTGTGAGAAACATATTTTATGGCTTAAGGATTATAAGAATAGCAATAATTGGAAGCTTTTCAAAGAATGTTGGAAACAAGGACAGGTGTGTATTTTAGGCTTATTAAAAACACTTGGTAGAACTGAAGCTTATTAAATAGAATGGTTCCCTCCTTAGGGATAGAAATAGAGGGGGGAAATAGTACTTAACACATTTGGGGGACAATAAGATATAAAAGTACTGAAAAGATTGTCAGAATGCTTATTTCTCAATTCCTGTTTTTTGGCCAGATTTAATATGAATTAACAGGGAAGCATTGATTATTTTATGTTAGTTTTTGATCTGTCAGAACAGACATGTAATAGCGCCTTGAATTTACAAAACGCAGTTCCTTTCTCCTCTTTTTTAGATTGATATTTTAGTCCAGTTAGTAGATCCATGTCCACTATTAAAATGTTAATATTAACAGCATTTTTCATGAACCTATGTAGATGTTCTTGTCTGTAGTATTTATACATAGAACGTTCCCTTACGAATTAGTTCATCGAATCTTGAATGACAAACTATATTGTTCTTTCTCCTCTAATATAAATGATTTTCTGTTGGACAAAAGTTTTGATAATGTTTGATATACATTTCAGATGGCAGTTTACTACATTAATGCAAAAATTATGAAGAAATTAAGTATTTGTATGACAGTATTATTCTGGTAAATTTATTTCTTGTTCTCTGGAAAATGTTTACTTTGTTCATTCAACCGTTACTGAGCATCTAATAAGAGATCTAGTCTCTGTCATAGGCAGTAAGAATATAAAAATGAGTAAGCTATGTAAAAATGAGTAAGAACTATTTTTAGTGCAATGCTTCTTGATCTTTTTAGGTAACTAATCCCTTTCGAAATCTGATGAAAGCGAATCTTTCACCCCCAAAAAAGAAATGCACACTTGCGCGTTGCATATACACAAGATTTAGCATGTCTTTTTTGCCTTGGTCTCCTTGAAGCCCTGATGACATTACTGGGCTGAAATTTTATTTAATTTGTGTGCGCTTTTGAGGTAGAAAAGAGTCACACAAATAATTGTTTTCATAATTATGTTAAGTGTTTTAAGAACTTTGTTCAAGGTGCTATGAGAACCCAGAAAAGGAAATGTCAAAGCTAGGATACTAGCTCAAAAAGGTAGTCTAAATTGATTCCTTAGAGGTTAAGTGAAGTTTTTTGCTAGATGGACAAGAGGCTGGACATACACAAGAACAGGTGTTCAGGGAACTTTCTGAGTAGGTGTGATTATCTGCAACATAGATGATGGTTCATGGGGGAGAGTGATGTAAGGAGATGGCTAGAGGAATGATGAAATGCCCTTATATATCATACTAAAGAGTTTTAACATTATACTGTAGGTGCTAGTTTTAATTGTGGAATCTGTATAATCAAATTGACATTTTATAATAACTGACAGCAAGACAGATTAGAAGTTGAGTTAGAAGAGAATAATACCATTGGCAAGGAGTCTAATCAGAAAGCTTTACAGGCCTGGTGCTGTGGCTCATGCCTATAATCCCAACTTTTTGGGAGGCCAAGGCGGGAAGATTGATTGCTGCAGCCCAGGAGTTGGAGACCAGCCTGGAACATAGTGAGACCCTGTTTGTTTCTTTTTTTTTTTTTGAGACGGAGTCTCGCTCTGTTGCCCGGGCTGGAGTGCAGTGGCCGGATCTCAGCTCACTGCAAGCTCCGCCTCCCGGGTTTATGCCATTCTCCTGCCTCAGCCTACCGAGTAGCTGGGACTACAGGCGCCCACCACCTCGCCCGGCTAGTTTTTTGTGTATTTTTTTTAGTAGAGACGGGGTTTCACCATGTTAGCCAGGATGGTCTCGATCTCCTGACCTCGTGATCCACCTGTCTCGGCCTCCCAAAGTGCTGGGATTACAGGCTTGAGCCACCGTGCCCGGCCAAGACCCTGTTTCTACCGAAAAATTTTAATTAGCCAGATGTGGTGGTTAACACCTGTAGTCCCAGCTATTTTGGGAGGCTGAGGCAGTAAGATTGCTTTAGCCCAATAAGTCCAGGCTGCCATGAGCCATGATCACGTGCACTGTGCTCCAGCCTGGGCAACAAAGTGAAACCCTGTCTCCCAAAAAAATAAGATCATGATGATAGCCTAAGAATTCTGCTTTGAATTATTTTGATATACTAATTAGCTTAACCCTTACCTTGTTTTAAAAATTTTACTTTCAACAAGCTGCTGATTACCATAATAGCAGGAATATTATTGGATAGGTACTAGGCACTAGGAATTAATACATGAATTGCCAGCAAGAGTTAGCTAATACCTGGACCTCTTTTTAAAGTCGTATATATTATCGGCTCATTGAAAAAATGTTTAATGGAACATTCAACCATGTAGTAAACCAGACTTTAGGATTTTTTTCTTTTTTAAGATGTCTTTTGTATTTAAAAAAAAAAAATCTAGCTAGAGATTATTCTGCTTTTGTGGTTCCTAAATTTTAATTATCTTATAATTATTATTTAATTATCTTAATTAGTTTAAGAATACTAATAATCACTTAGATTTTTTGTTTGTTTCTGGAGACAGGGTTTTACTGTGTCGCTCAGCAGGACACAAACTCCGGCTCAAGCAATCCTCCCACCTCAGCCTTGGGAGCTGGGACTACAAGAATGCACTGCCACACCCAGCCTAGTAAATACCATTTTTCAGAGACTTTTAAGTCATAGCTTACTGTGTTCTCTGTATTCCAGAATTCTGCTTCATTAGAATACAGGAATTTGTTTAAAACCTGAGAATAATACATCAGATGTTCTTAGATATGTTTTTATATATCATTTATTGTCTTTTTAGAAGCTGCAAATCTTCCATTACTGGTTTCTGCATTATTAGAAAGCTGTTAGGGAATTTGGGTGGAAAGGACATGTACCCCCCGCCACCAAGTATAAGAAAGCTTTGAGGGAATTTGAATTTATATAATTTCAAAGGAGACACTCACTTTCAGAGAATCACTCATTAGGCTTGAAATTTAATAGTGTCAGCTACTGAACAGGCCGAGGTGGAAGGATTGCTTGAGCCCAAAGGGTTACAGTCAGGTGTGATGAGGCCGCTGCTCTCCAACCTGGATAGGAGAGCAAGACTCTGTCTCAAAAAAAAAAAAAAAAAAGTCTATGTATCTTTTAACTGTTATTTATTTATCTATTTATTTATAAGCCTGCAGTGGTTTCTGGTGTGCATAAGAAAATGAACATTAGCCTATGGAAGGCGGAATCAATTAGTCTTGATTTTGGAGACCACCAAGCTGATCTCCTGAACTGCAAAGATAGCATCATTTCAAATGCCAATGTTAAGGAATTCTGGGATGGTTTTGAAGAAGTTTCAAGTATGTTGGTTTTTATTTTACTATTTTCTCCATCATACTCCTTCAAAATGATAAATTCCAAATGTAACTTAACAGATTTTAAGTCTTTGAAACATCTGTTTTACGTTGTTGTCTAACAAAAAGAAACAAGTAATTGGAAACAAAATACTGGGTCCCAATACCTGTCTCTAGCACTAATTTCCTTTGACCTTAAAGATGCCGTTTAAACTGTTTTACTTACGGAGAAATGTTTGACAGTTCCATAAGCTTGTGAAAATTGAATTATTTATGTAAAACTCTTTGAAAATTAAAAGTGTAAATGTAAGATTGTAATGTTACCAAGATTTTTAAAAACAATTTTTGAGATATTACAAGTGGGTAATTTAATGAATTCTGTTTATGTAAAAAAGGAACAAAGGTTTTAATACTACATAAGTAATAAGTCAGTAAGCAAGCATTCATTAAGCATGTAATGTGCAACAATCACATCATTCATTCATTTACATTTCTTTCTCTCCAAATGTTAATAAAGATAAAAAGGCAGAAATTACCCTTTTAGTAATTAACTGCATTCTTTATAGAACGACAGAAAAACAAAAGTGGAGAAACAGTTGTTTTAAAATTGAAAGATTGGCCTTCAGGAGAAGACTTCAAGACTATGATGCCAGCAAGGTTTGAAACTTTTCATTTTGACTCGACTTTTTGATCAAGATAAAACTATCCCCAGAGATAGAATAAGTAATTGTAAATGTGACCTGTAGACTTTTTCTTCCTCAATTAAAAATAAATAACTTGAGGCTGAGTGTCATATAGTGGCTCACGCCTGTAATCCCAGCTCTTTGGGAGGCCAAGGCGAGAGGATCGCTTGAGTCCAAGACTTGGAGACCAGTCTGGCCAACATGACAAAACCTCATCTCTAGGGAAAAATACAAAAATTAGCCAAGCATGGTGGCAGGCGTCTGTAGTCCCAGCTACTCGTGAGGCTTAGGTGAGAGGATCACTTGAGCCGCGGAGGTGGGGGCTGCAGTGAGCTGAGATCATGCCACTGAACTCCAGCCTAGGTGACAGAGTGAGACCCTGTCTGACTGATTGATTGATAGCAAAACTGAGTTGGTAGCCTCAGCATTTGATTGATTGATTGATAGCAAAACTGAGTTGGTAGCCTCAGCAGTGGGGAAGTCTTTATGTTAGGGCAGTGAAGGAAAGAATGTTCATATTAAAGAGGCTGGGCACAGTGGCTCACGCCTGTAATCCCAACACTTTGGGAGGCCAAGGTGGGCAACAAGAGTGAAACTCTGTCTCAAAAAAAAAAAAAAAAAAAGAACACAGGACTCTGTTTAGGACCTCCCTTCTATTACAGCTTTTAATGGTTAGAGAAGCAGAATTGCTATTTTAGTCAGTATCACTTGAGTCAAGGAAAATTGTTACCTGTCTTATGGACCTTCTGGTGTTTTGAACAACTTGAAAATTATATATGTGAAAAGACTTATCAATGCAGATCTTTATAAGAAGGCAATGTTGTTATTCTTCAGATACGAAGATCTTTTAAAAAGTCTGCCATTGCCGGAATATTGTAATCCAGAAGGAAAATTCAATTTGGCCTCTCATTTGCCAGGATTTTTTGTACGTCCTGATCTAGGACCCAGGTTGTGCAGTGCTTATGGTAGGTACATATTCACATTTCTCCTATGTAGGAATTATATTGGATTTTTAAAAATTTTTGTTCAGGCCAGGCACAGTGGCTCACGCCTGTAATCCCAGCACTTTGGGAGGCTAAGGCGGGTGAATCACGAGGTCAGGAGCTCGAGACCATCCTGGTCAACATGGTGAAACCCTGTCTCTAATAAAAATACAAAAATTAACCAGGCATGGTGGCGTGCGCCTATAGTCCCAGCTACTCAGGAGGCTGAGGCAGGAGAATTGTTTGAACCCAGGAGGCATGAAGGTTGCAGTGAGTTGAGATTGCGCTACTGCACTCCAGCCTAGACGACAGAGCAAGACTCCGTCTCAAAAAAAAAAAAAAATTTCTGTTCAAGGATGGGCGTGGTGTCTCATGCCTGTAAATCCCAGCACTTTGGGAGGTCAGGGCGGGTGGATCATGAGGTCAAGAGATTGAGACCGGGCCAACATGGTGAAACCCCGTCTCTACTAAAAATAGAAAAATTAGCTGGGTGTGGTGGTGTGCACCTGTAGTCCCAGCTACTCGGGAGGCTGAGGCAGGAGAATTGCTTAAACTTGGGAGGCGGAGGTTGCAGTGAGTTGAGATCGTGCCACTGCACTGCATTGTACTCCAGCCTGGCAACAGAGCGAGACTCCTTCTCAAAAAAAGAATTTCTGTTTGTACAAATTGTCTGATGATTTTTAGTTTCTACTAAATCTGTTATTTTAATCCATCCTTTTTTATATTAAGTAGCATTTTAGGAATTAACAGCCAAAATATAGTTAAGTACCTGCTAATTGATTTTTTTATTAATTTGATTTTTAACCATAGTACATTTTATTATAATAGAAATGTAATTATTGAAATAATAGAGTGTTTTATAGATTGTGGCTTTTGGAACAGGTTTTTGTAATAAGGAAATTAAAATTCAAATTATAGTTAAATTATGCAGATAGAGCTAAATTGGAGGGATATCTGGTTATACTATTATATATATAAAGTATTTTGTCAAGTAAAATCTTGTTTTATACACAGGTGTAGTTGCTGCTAAAGATCATGATATAGGAACAACAAATCTCCATGTTGAAGTTTCTGATGTTGTAAATATTCTAGTCTATGTTGGCATAGCAAAAGGAAATGGCATTCTCTCAAAAGCAGGTAACTTAAAGAATAAGTAGTCTTTGAAATAACAGTTGAATAATCACATTCACTAGTATCGTCCAGAATATCAGCTTCTGAGTTAACAGTGAAGATTTCAAAAAGAATTGCAATGGATGTAGGGGCATTTTAGCCCTTATTACTTGAAGATTGAGTAATTTTCCTTTTTTTTTTTTAATCTAAGTGAAATTTTAATTTTAAAAGTGAATATTTTAATTTCTTTTCTATCATTAAGTATTGTGTTGATGAAAATACACTGTTAAGCTCACTTGTAAACATTTATTGAGGACAGGCGCAGTGTCTCATGCCTGTAATCCCAGTACTTTGGGAGGCCGAGGCGAGTGAATCACTGGAGGTCGGGAGTTCGAGACCAGCCTGACCAACATGCTGAAAGCCCGTCTCTACTAAAAATACAAAATTAGCTGGGTGTGGTGGTGCATGCCTGTAATCTCAGCTGCTCGGGAGGCTGAAGCAGGAGAACCGCTTGAACCCAGGAGGCGGAGGTGGCTGTGAGCTGAGATCGTGCCATTGCACTCCAGCCTGGGCAACAAAAGCAAAACTCTATCTCCAAAAAACCAAAAAACAAACCAACAAGAAAACATTTATTGAAGCATAGAAACTAAGTCCTAGGGTTCTAAAGATGATTAAAATATGGTTTGTGGCTCATTCTTTTTTCCCCTCCAGTAAAAAGAGGAAGAAGGGAGTCTTTTAAGTGGAAGTAACCTCTTTCTATCCAGTACATAGGTTTTCATTTCTGTCCCCTGAATTTCTTTTTGAAACCATGCTCTGTCAGTTATTCCCTTCTTTATAAAGACATAGATACAATCTTAGGCCCTTAACATTTTCTTCTCCATTGGCTTTTTTTCTGTACAATAAAAGCAAAGTCTAAGATTATTTTTTCTTTCTCGAAAGAAAGCCTCCTTTAAACCTTTTCATCCTATTGCTTCTACCCTCGTAAGAAATATTTTACCATCTCTGTCACTTTCCTTTTACATTTCAGTTCATTGCAGTCTTATCCCATACTGGTCTGAAATTACTATTGCTACTGCTGTCACTCACACATACTTGGATAATTCAGTGTATCTTTCTGGTTCATGTATTACTCACCCTTGTCTATAAAAATGGCACCATTAATCACAACCTCTTTGAATATAGTCTTCTGCTTCTGTGATGCCACTTCTGATTCTGACACCTTATGGAGTTGGAGACTTCTTTGGGGTTTCAGACATTCTCTACCTTTTCTACTTCACATGTACTTTCTGTGAAATTCTGTGGATGACGTCCAGCCATGAAATAGATCATCAATTTTATATCTGGATCCCAGAGTGGATCTATAGCTTAATGGCTAGGTGCTGGGGACATGGGATTCATTATAGTATTCACTCTACTTTTGTGTACATTTGACAATTTTATAATACCCAACCTAAAATACATCAAAACTGTAGAAACTCATTTTTACATTATGCTACTCAGCTTTTTAACTGACACTATTGACTATAATAGGTTACCACTCCCATCCCCCAGAGATTTGACAGTCAGTGGGTACACTTGAGTTATAGTCTGAGCGCTGCCACAGAAATGTGACCTGTGGTTCAGCTTATTTATCCTTTCTAATCCTGTGATGCCATGGAGTTGTATCCTTTGTATCTCATTATAGTTTGTTCAGATCTTTCCCTGTAGCACTTAGAAATTACAATATAGAAGTTAACCTGCTTTCCTCCATTACTATTCATTCATGTCCTTAAAAGCTAGAACTTTCTTCCTCATCTTGGTTTATGCATATCCCCCAGTGTCTGTTTCTAGCATATTTCTTTTGAAAAAATTTCAGGAGAATGTCAACATTTTAAATAATCCTTTGGCTCTCTTTATCTAAAAAGTTTTTGTCACTTTTTATAGGTGGTCACAAACAACGTTTTAGCGTTATAATAATGTTTGAAACACATTGAAAAATACTTAAAAGATAATGCTTTTTTCCTCCATCTGTCATGTGTCTCTTTCCTCCATGTCTTCCTGGCAAATTCCTATAATTCATTCTTTCAAATGTAACTCAGATTATCATTCACCCTAGAAGTCTTCATTAAAGAAAGTAAACTTACTCTACTCTAGCCAATCGTTCTCTTTCTTATGATGCCTCCCCCGCCTCATGTACTTTTAATTTTTAGAGCAGTAAAATTTAAAGGAAGAAAGTCAGAAAACCAATTCAAAGTTTCCAGCTTTTAATTTTGTTAAGAAAACAGATTTTAAAAACATCAACTGTCATTTTTTAAAGAGAACATTTTAAACTCTCTCTACAAGAAAGATACACCAGGCTCAGTGGCTCATGCCTGTAATCCCAGCACTTTGGGAGGCCGAGGCGGGTGAATCACTTGAGGTTAGGAGTTTGAGACCAGCTAGCCAACATGGTGAAACTCAGTCTCTACTAAAAATACAAAAATTAGCTGGGCGTGGTGGTGTATGCCTGTAATCCTAGTTACTTGGGAGGCTGAGGCAGGAGAATTGCTTGAACCTGGAAG
The DNA here is from genome assembly GCF_002776525.5 of Piliocolobus tephrosceles. Classification (NCBI taxonomy): domain Eukaryota; kingdom Metazoa; phylum Chordata; class Mammalia; order Primates; family Cercopithecidae; genus Piliocolobus; species Piliocolobus tephrosceles. The sequence continues at coordinate 59,216,952 of NC_045442.1, read as the reverse complement.
GTGGAAGTGGCAGTGAGCCAAGATTGTGCCATTCCACTCCAGCCTAGATGACACAGCAAAACTCCATCTCAAAAAAACAAAAAAGAGAAAGAAATCAGAGTAAAGGATGATTTTTTTATGATCAACTTTTTACATTGCCCTTAATTTTTTTTTTTTTTTTTTTACCATGACTGGGAAAAAACTTTGTCACAGATAACACTGGAGGAATTAACCTCTCTCTGTACCCTTTGTACTGATACGATTGCCCTTACCACAATGTGATGTTTATTTGTCTAGATTTATTAGGACCCTCTTTAACTCCATGAGCTCTTGAATGGATCTTTCTTAATTGTAATCCCCAACTTCCTAGGACAGTGCCTGGCACATAGTAAACACTTACTAAATGTTTCAATTAAGAAGTGCTTGCAGCTGGCCAGGTGCAGTGGCTCACACCTGTAATCCGAGCACTTCGGGAGGCCGAGGTGGGTGGATCACCTGAGGTCAGGAGTTCAAGACCAGCCTGACCAACATATAGTGAAACCCCATCTATAGTAAAAAAATACAAAAATTATCTGGGCATGGTGGAGCATGCCTATAGTCCCAGCTACTTGGGAAGCTGAGGCAGGAGAATCGCTTGAACCCAGGAGGCGGAGGTTGCAGTGAGCTGAGATCGTGCCACTGCGCCCCGGCACTCCAGCCTGGGCGACAGAGTGAGATTCTGTCTCAAAAAAAAAAAAAAAAAAAAAAAACTTGCAGTTAAGTTTGAATGTGAAAAAGACATTACTGTCACAAAAATTAGGAAACATCTGATATATACTTTGTAGCAGGTAACAGCTTTCTTTAAAAAGTTTTATGCAAGTGATAACGTGGTTTTGACTGAGTTGTTTTGCTCAAGATAATGGCTTCTAGTTCCATCCATGTTGTTGCAAAAGACATGATTTTTCTTTTTCCTTTTTAAAGACAGGGTCTCCTTGCTCTGTTGTCCAGGCTGGAGTACAGTGGCACAGTCTCAGCTCACTGCAGCTTCAACCTCCTGGACTCAAAAGATCCTCCCACCTCAGCCACCAGAGTAGCTGGGACTACAGGCAGGTGCCACCATGCCCGGCTAATTTTTTTATTTTTTTGTAAAGACGGGTTTTACTATGTTGCTCAGGCTGGTCTCAGACTCCTGGGCTCAAGTGATCCACTCACCTCGACCTCCCAAAGTGCTGGAGTTACAAATTACAAATGTGAGCCACCTACCCAGCAATGATTTCATTTTTATGGCTAAATAGTATACCACTGTGTATATACATCACATTTTCTTTTTTTCTCTTTCTTTCTTTCTTTCTTTCTTTCTTTCTTTCTTTCTTTCTTTCTTTCTTTCTTTCTTTCTTTGGAGTTTTGCTCTTGTTGCCCAGGCTGGAGTGCAGTGGCATGATCTTGGCTCACCGCAACCTCCACCTCCCGGGTTCAAGCGATTCTCTTTCCTCTACCTCACGAGTAGCTGGGATTACAGGCATGCGCCACCACACCCAGCTAATTTTGTATTTTTAGTAGAGATGGGGGTTTCTTCATGTTGATCAGGCTAGTCTCGAACTCCTGACCTCAGGTGATCCACCTGCCTCAGCCTCCTAAAGTGCTGGGATTACAGGTGTGAGCTACCACGCCCGGCCACACATTTTCTTTATCCAGTCATCCGTGGATGGACACTTAGGTTGATTCCTTATCCTGATAGACATTGGAGACTCAGAGGAGGGGTGGTTAAGAGGGGTGGGTGATAAGAAATTACTTAGTAGATACAATGTACATTATTCAGGTGATGATAACTAAAAACCAAGACATCACCACTAGGCAATATATCCATGTAACAGAAATTGCAGTTGTGCCCCTTAAATTTATACAAAATTTCTAAAAAGAATATTTATTTAAATGTTCACTGTCATGAACTCAGTTTTTTAAAAAGGACCTTCCTGTGATCCTACACTTACAACCAGTTACTATTTCTGTTTATATACTTCTGAAGTTTTTCTGTAGGGATTTTAGTTTGTCAACATTTTAGAAGGATGGCTTGATTTTCCGCAAAACCACAACTTTATTCATGAAACATTTGCATTTGATTATAGATTAACCATTATCAAATATGAGAGCCCCTCGAAATTAATCAGAATACATTTTGCCCTGCCATTCATTAGTAATGGTAATGAGTAAAACCTTTCACCTCCTGGAACCCTTTTACTCAGGTATAAAATAGAGGTTATCCCTTATTCTTAAGTAGGCATAGGGGCCAACTAATAAATAGTGACAGTAAGAGAACTTTGTAAGTTAGGAAATGCTATGACTACAAGTCATTGTTAGGACCACCCCTTTGGACAGGGAAGGAGGGTGGTTAAATTTTACATAGTAGCTCTTAGGTTTTCTATCTCCTGCTTTTTGGTTCGCAGAAAACAAACTGGGAAAATCACTATTGCTTTGTACCCACTTATCTATTCTTGTAGTCCTAAAAGTTATGAACATGTAACTGTGTTTGACTCCTTTTTAAGAGTACTGATCTGGCCAGGCACAGTTGTCTCATGCCTGCAATCCTAGCACTTTAGGAGACCGAAGCAGGTGGATTGCCTGAGCTCACGAATTCAAGACCAGCTGGGCAACACGGTGAAACCCTGCCTCTACTAAAATACAAAACATTAGGCGGGTGTGACGGCGTGCACCTGTAGTCCCAGCTACGTGAGAGGCCGAGGCAGGAGAATTGCTTGAACCTGGGAAGCGGAAGCTGCAGTGAGCCAGGATCAAGCCACTGCACTCCAGCCTGGGTGAACAAAAAAAAAAAAGCACTGACACTCTGCTGCTCTGACAGATCAACTTGAGAAGACTTGGCTTTCTGGTAGTCTCTGCCAACAGTTTGAAAATATGTTCCTTTGCTTCAGGAATTCTCAAGAAATTTGAGGAAGAAGATTTGGATGACATTTTAAGGAAAAGATTGAAGGACTCAAGTGAAATACCTGGTGCTCTGTGGCATATTTATGCTGGGAAAGATGTTGACAAGATAAGGGAATTTCTTCAAAAGGTATAAGTTAGTTTGCAAATAATATCTCTTCCGCTCGAGCAAGGACCTATTCATTGTTAGCGTACCTTCACTTGGCATTCAGCAATATAAGATCATTACATAATTTTTACTTCAAAGTAGATGGAGTTTTTTTGTTGAAAATCAAAGCCCTCTTTCTCTTGTTCCTCTTTGAAAGCCTGTTTCATTTGGGGGGTTTTGAATGATATGTTCCCAGTTGGTAGTGTTCCTCCATTCCCTGTTAATAGAAGACTAATCTGTTGATGAGCAGATATTAGTTGGGTGGCGAAAAGTAGCTATCTGGAGTTGCAGGATGTAAAAATAAATATTTCATGGAAACATCTAAAGAAGGTAGGATCTTTATTTTCTTTGAATCTGATAGATATTTTTGGCTGCTGACCTAGGGAATGATTCTACTCTATCACATCTGATACTATAATACTTATTGAGTAGACTCAAATTTTGAGTAATCATACTTTGCCTATAGTTGTCATATACTCTGAAAGAAATGTATATATCAACCTGAAATAATTGGTTCAAACCCTTTGCTCAGGTACTTTTTAAACTTCGTAATTATGGAGATTTCTTTTAAGAAATCTTCAGTGCTGATACATCATCTTTCTGAAAGGATATAAGTTCTGTCTGTGATCAATGTGAAGTAAAAGAGTTATAGCCTTGTTTGTTCCATCTTATCCCTGAATATTTACCTGTATTTTAATCTGAAGTATGATAATTTGTGCCTTCTAAAGCAGATTATTTAACGGATTAAACAGTCCCTTGAAATTGATTTTTCAAGCACTAGAAGGTTAGCCATGTAAAGGTATTTATACTTACCTTAAAAAAGGATCTGTAAATGTTTATGAAATCCATATATATGAATGGTTTGACTTTTGGTAAAATAAACAACCACCCTGTTCCTCATCTATGTGCTATACTTTTGAAACAATTGTAAGGAAGGAAACCAGATAGATGGAAACTTCACAGTGGAAGGAGGCAGGAAGTAGTAAACTATTAACAGCATTTCAGTGTTGCTGTATTGTTTTATATTCTTTGGCTTTCCAAATTATTGCAGAATGTTATTCTTTAACCGAAGAAGCTCATTCACTTGTTCCATTGATTCTGAGAACAAAAGACTTGTTATTACAAATAAAATTGAAATTTAACTGAACAGGATTTACCATTTCCTTACTTAAATTGGGGTGTCTATTTTAATTCATATTTCAGATTTCAAAAGAACAAGGCCTTGAAGTTCTACCAGAACATGATCCAATACGTGACCAAAGTTGGTATGTGAATAAAAAGCTCCGTCAAAGGCTGCTTGAAGAATATGGAGTCAGAACCTGTACTCTTATTCAGTTCCTTGGTGATGCTATTGTTTTGCCAGCAGGAGCACTTCATCAGGTATATACAAACTTATTTCTAGTATATCTTTTACTGACTGAAAGAACTAGTTTTGGAAAAAAAAAAATTGCTCTTAGTATAGATATAAATAGAAGACACAAATAAGAGAATTACCTGCACCAGTCTGCCTTATTAAAATGACATCCCAGTACTTGTAGAAATCTGACATAATTACCTTAAGATTTTAAATTGTTTTAACATGAGCCAGATTTCTGTTTGTATACTGTCTCTGATTTAATAGATTGAAATCTGATTTGTACGCCCTCCTACTGACATATATACCTCTGAATAGTGAGGCTTAAAAGCATTGGGGGACACAGTATACAGACTTTTTATCAGGCTTTAAGCGTACCTCCTGCCTCTCTTCAGCATGATAGCATAGCAGGGGCCTGTCTAAAGAAAGATGGTATGTAATTTATGTAACTTAATCCACAAAATATAAAAACTAAAATAAATACCTAATTTAAAATACCTAATTTTTCCAACACCAGGAAAAATGGCATAGAATAGATGGGGTGGTTATGGAGGATGGGATTAAAAGTACACAGTGGATTCCTATAGGTGGAATGGGGCTACTACTGCCCAGGTTAGCCCTTAATATTAACAAGGTGTACCAGGGAAACCAGAAAAAACTCAAAAAACTGCTTTTCCTCAAGAGTTGGTTCTCCACCTTTTCCACTGCTAAGTAATTGAGATGTAGCTGATGTATATTAGTTTACCAAGGAAATTTTCTCACATTTTATATAAGTATAGTCATTGACTGTTTAGCATTTATGACACTATTCCATACAAATACTACTTAGATGATAATAGTTGCTTAGCTTTTAGGATGATTCAGGGTCAGATTTATCATTATTAGATCTCAAATGGTATTTATGATACAGTAGTAAAAAACAAATGTCATAATAAATGTACCTTTTTCTCTATGATAACTTCCTGGAAAAAAAAATGTATTTACGTTGGGTGATTATATTTTCCCATGGACTTATGATTATTTCAGAGATGTCTTATTATTTATGATTCATGTTTAACCTGTACACCCTATACACCATTTCTTTGACTTCTAGCCTCTTAGCAGAAAACAGCTAATCTGTATTCAAATGTAAATGCCCTCAAAAGAAGAGCCTATTTAAGAGACTAGTATTATAAATCTTTTGGTACATAGGAATAATCCTTTGATAATACAAAGTAGATTCCCTTGAAGATCTTTATCCACATACTCAGTTTATCCAATGTCAGTTTTTATAAAGTTAACCTAGGTAGTCATTTTTATAAATTGAGACATAATTTGTATATAGTAAAATTTACCTTATTTAATGTATAATTCTGTGAGTTTCAACAAATGCATAGTTAGGTAACAGCATAATCAAAATATAGAACAATTCCATCACTCTGAAAAAATTCCCTCTTGCACTTTTTTTTTTTTTTGAAACAGAGTCTTGCTCTTGTTGCTCAGGCTGGAGTGCAGTGGTGCGATCTTGGCTCACTGCAACTTCTGCTTTCTGGGTTCAAGCAATTCTCCTGCCTCAGCCTCCTGAGTAGCTGCGATTACAGGCATGCACCACCACGCCTGGCTAATTTTGTATTTTTAGTAGAGATGGGGTTTTTCCATGTTGGTCAGGCTGGTCTCAAACTCCAGACCTCAGGTGATCTGCTTGCCTCAGCCTCCCAAAGTGCTGGGATTGCAGGCGTGAGCCACCATGCCCGGCCTCCTCTTGCACTTTTATAGTCAACCTCTTCCCACCCAAAGTTCCTGCAACTAACTTGCTTTTTTGTCCCTATAGTTCTTCTTTTATGAGTATGCCATACATTTGGAATCACACAATATGTACCCCTTAAGTCTGGCTTTTCTTAGTGTATTTGAGATTCATCCCTATTGTTGTGTTTATCAGTTTATTTTTTTTTATTGCTGGGTAGTTGTATGAATATTTTTTTCAATTTTTAAATCTGTACATTCACTGGCTGAAGTACATTTGGGTTGTTTCCACTTTGGGGCAGTCATAGATAAAGCTATCATAAACATTCATATACATAGTTTTATGTGAACATAGATTTTTATTTCTATTAAGTGAATACTGAATGGTGGGATTGCCTGGTGATACTATAATGTATGATTAAATTTAAGAAACTGCCAGACTGTTCTCTAAATCGGTTGTTGCATTTTCATTTCCCAGTGCGAGGTTATGTGAGTTTCATTTCCTCTGCTTCCTCACTAGTGCTTGTTACTGTCAGTTTTGTTTTTAGACCATTCTAATAAGTGTACAGTGGTGTCTCATGGTGGTTTTACTTTGCACTTTCTTAATGACTAAACATTGGGCATCTTTTTATATCTTAATTTGCCATCTGTATATCTGCTTTGGTTAAATATGTGCTCAAATATTTTGTATGTTTAGCTGCTTTTTTTCTGAGAATTGAGTGTTTCTTGCCAATTTCTGATAAGTCTTTTATCTGATAATGTATTTTACAAATACATTTTCCTGTAGCTTCTCTTTTCAAAGAGCATGTTTTTTTTTATTTTTCCATTTTTTTAAAGGACAGTATCTTGCTTTGTTGCCTAGATTAGAGTGCAGTGGCACAGTCATAGCTCACTGTAATCCCAAACTCCTGGGTTCAAGTGATCCTTCCACCACAGCCTCCCGAGTAGCTGGTACTGTAGATGCACACCACCATGCCCAGCTGATTTTTAAAATTTTTTACGGAGATGGGGTCTTGCTATGTTGCTCAGGCTGGTCTCAAACTCCTAGGCTCAGGCAATCCTCCTGCCTTGGCTTCCCAAAGTTTTGGGATTATAGGCATGAGCCAACCCACCTGGCTGGTTTTTTCATTTTGATGAGGTCCAGTTGATCAATTTCTCTTTTATGGATGATATTTTCATAGCATCTACAAAATTGTTGCCTAGCCCAAGATCACTAAGATTTTCTCTTCATTTTCTTCTAGAACCATTGTAGTTTGAGGTCTTATATTTGGGTATGCAATTTAGTTCATCTTTGTATGTAGTGTATAGTATGGATTGAGGTTCAATTTTTTGCATATGGGGATTTGGCTGTTCCAGTACTATTTGTTGAAAATACTACTTTTTAATGTTTTTCTTTTGAAAATATAATACATAAATAGAAAAATTCAAAAGTATAAAAAGTTCACAGTGAAAATTCAGTATCTCACATTTTCCCCCATTTCCTTTTATCCAGATGCAATCATTGTTACGCCAAAGAGATTTCATGCTTATATTTGTCTCCCTGCTGCTACTTTTTTGGGAAGAATGGTCTTTTAGTAGGCTCAAAGTGACCTTATTAAAAGTTAGGTTAGTTTACATATCCACTTCCCCCTCCATCTGACTGCCTTCATCTCATATGGCTCTCCTAGTTCCTCGCTAGCCATCCTATCCTCTTTGCTACTTCCACACACACCAAGTATGTTTCCTCTCCAGGGCTTTTGTGCTTGTTAAGCTTTTTTACTTGGAATCGTTTGTCTCTCAGGTATCTGTAAGACTTACTTCTTCACAATTTTTTAGACTTCATTTAAATTTCACCTTCTTGGTGAGGTCTAGTTTAAAGCTGTAAATTGTGTCCCCCAACTTTCTGTCATCTTTTCCTGCTTTATTTTCCTCCATTTGAGTTGTCACCTTAAAATATGCTTTATAATTTACTCACTTTGCTCATTGTCTTTTAACCCCCACTAGAATGTAAGCATGATGAAGTAAGAGATTTATCTTTTCCATTGCTCTCTTCCCATGCCTAGAATAATGCATTTAATGTTTGTATTATTAATAAATCTCTATTCTGAAGGCCTGAAAATATGTTCTCAATAACAACATGTTTTTGCACAAGGGTAGATGAAAACAAATTTATGGCTTTCTATAATTTATATATATTGGGCTTTTTGTAAAACATGTAAATGTTTACTTCTTCCTATATGTGCTTTCTCTGGCTACTTCCAAAAGTTTACTTAGGTTGGAACTCACTTTATGACTATACACATTTTCTTTGAGATAGATAGAAAATTCACATAGATTATAGAAATATGATTTCATCTATAAAAAATGTTATATCTAAATACACCAAGGCAGCATATATTACCTAGACTGACAAATTATATTCTGAGCTCTGCCACTAAATTGCTGAGTGATCCAAAACAAGATCTAATCTCTTTGCTACATATTTTGGCACAGAAATTGCCAGCTATACAAAAGGGAATTGCCACCTTTCCTCTCCTATGTGTGTAATGACAACAACACAGCTTTTTATACTCTGTTGAAAGGATGTTGTCCATAATTCATAATTGGTGGCAATGCAATTTTAAGAGAAAATAAGTAATAAGTGTTTACAATATTAACCTGTGTTTGAGATGCATTATTACTTACAGCCTGTTTAGGTCTTAGAAGTTCTGAAAACTGTTCATGACTTCACTTCCAGTAGGCTATAGGTGGCCCTCAGAATAATCAGACTCTAAATCAGTGTTCTGACACTTTAGCATCAGTTAGAATTTCATGGAGGGCTTGATAAAGCAGATTGCTGTACCCCACCACCAGAGTTTCTGATTTCAGTGGGTCTGGGGAGGGACCTGAAACTGTAGATTTGTAACAAGTTTCCAGGAAATGCTGATTTTATTGTCCAGGGACCACACTTTGGAAACCACACAAATAGGAATCTCATGCAAACCCAAGGCAACTATCAAAAAATTTTCAACCAAGTGATTCTGCATGACAGGGGCCAACAGTGATAGGGAAGAAACAAGATTCTGTTCTTTGGCCTGTCAACAATGACCATTGCCAGAGCCAAATTGAGAGAAGAGTGGGCTGTCTGTTCAAGGAAGCTGAGGGGTATAATCTTAGCAAGCTGAGGGAAAGCAGCATAGCCACAGTCCTGTTTATATGCTAAGAACTATTCTAGAATAGGAGACTTACAAATCTTCTCTTAGTAACTGGGACTCAGTCTGTGAAACTCTTGTACATCCCTCCACAGAGCAATGACACTGACCTCCAGGATTCTGTAGTATTCTGAGGTTTAGAGTGGCCTTTACTTAAAAACAGCAACCGTTTTTTGTTTTTTGTTTTTTTAAGTTAACACATAATCTTTAGTAAACTTTGCCCAAAAATACTGAGTTTAATTGATTGTGTTTGGTTATTTATCATGAGTTTAGAAAATTTTAAAGTTGTAATTCTCTGTATTCTTATGACCAAAAGGACTTCTTGGCAAAATCTTTCCACACTAAGTTCTCACAAATAACTGAGTGAATAGCAATCACAGTGTCAATAATCCTACTGTGAATACAAATTATATTTTCTTAACATTACCTATTTATAACTGATGCTTTTAGGCAAGTATGAATAAGACAATGTCAAGGAAGTGAAATATAAATGACTCAAATGTGACAAAGAAAAGGGATAATCAAAATGAGAAGTTGAGTTGTGTTCTGCTTTAAAACTGAACCTGGGCTCTTCAAAGTAACCCTCAAGCCTTTATGCAAAATATATCAGGTAGGGGTCATTAGGAAACCTAATAGCATCTTGTAAGCACTAATAAAGGTTACTGTTCTAAAAGTCATTTTAAAACAACCATAAGCTGGCAAAGACTGACAGAATGAACTTTTTCAGAACTCTGGAATCTAATCGAAAACTTACACAGCAACCAAGAGACTGCTTAATGAAGAAAAGGGCAGCTGATTTTTGGCATTTAAGGAAATCTCTTGTTAGGGCACTGGCTGACCAATGAGATAGTGGAACAGAGACTTCAGTGACCACACCCAACAAGGAATACTGCCTTTGCAAAAACAGTTTGGAAAGTCACTAAACAAGTGGATGACTGCAGCCCTCAGGAATCAACAACAGCAAACTGAGGCAGGGAGAGATTATGATTACACATTGTAATGTTCAGATGCCCAGTTTTCAATAAAAAGGTACAAGGCATACACAGAAAGAGGAAAGTATGGCCCATTCAAAGGGAGAAAATAAATTGGCGAAAACCTTCCCCGGGAAGCCCAGACATTGGACTTACTAGACAACTGCCTTAAATATGCTCAAAGAGCTAACAGAAACCAGGAAGATGATGGATGAACAAAGTGAGAATATCAATACAGAGAAATTGTATTTAAAAAGAACCAAGTATACATTTTGGAGCTACAAATGATTTTAGGACATGCTAGAGCTAGATACACCAAAAGGTTCTTTCATGCTAAAACTTTGGAAAGACTTACTCTCCTTAAGTTCAGATAAATGAAAGATATAAGGAGAGAGGGCATTTGGAGACTGTGTATGCTGGTAAGAGAGTTAATAAGCAGAACTGTAAAGCATCTGTTAGACAAGACACCGCAGGAGTTGGGCTCCTGTTGACTTGCCATTTATTGGCTGATTTGTCTTGGGACAGGCGCTGAACATCTCATCCATAGTTTCCTGCTCTGTGAAATAGAGCATCTGTTCTACAGACACATTATGAAGAGCCAGTGAGACTGTACAGAAATGCTGAAAATATGAGGCATCCACTATGTTCATCCTCCAGAGGAACCAACAGCCTAATGATTAAAGAAAGAGAATGTTTACTTTACTATGCTACCAAGTTATCAATAGAGGCACAGTGCTTGAGTTAAAGAACTCTGCAGACTTCAGCAGCTGTTCAGGTGGTCATTATGCCCAGAGGAGGAATTCTAGCCCCTCTGGAATTCCATCACCCTATCATCAATTAGATTTTTTTTCCCCCAGTCTCCATTTCCCACTTACTATCTCCTTCATCTCACTCCCAATTAAATTTATTTTGCATACTTAAAATTAGAATAACTTTAAATGCTTAGTTTTTCAATTATTTCTCCTTTCCCAGGAATTTTTGTGACATTTTTTAATATCAAGAGAAGACAATCTAGAAATCCCAGATTGGATCAGCTTGGGCCTTCCTTTCTTGTTTTACTGGCATTAATAGAAAGCAGCTCTAATAGTCAAGTGCAAAGTCAGTTTGTAAATGCTGAGCAAATAACAGATAAGACTATTGACTGGCTTCTTGGGAAAACTGTTTAGTCAGGAGAAAGAACACTGTTGAAAAACTGTTGTGCTGATGTCACCGGTGATTGAAGGGGTATCTTTAATTGGCTAATTTGAAAGAAAGTCACAAAAGAAAGGCACGAATAACCAAAATCCTGGGATATTTCTGAAACTCACTCGAGGTCATTAGATCTGTCTGGAACTACATTTTCCATCCCAGTTCCTAACAAAAGTTTCATTTCCTTTTCTTTATTCTCTGATGTAAGAGTTAACAGTGAAATGACCAAAATCCTGAAAACCAATGGAGCAACAATAAACATACTCAGATAGATTGCCTCATAAATTCTTTCAAGTTAGTTTTTAAAAGTAACACATTTTTTAAAAGTCCACTTGGCAAAATTAATAATTTAATATCTGGTTATCAGCCTCTCCAAAGGATTCCTGGAAAAGTTATTTTCTTTTTATCATTTAAAAATATTCCATTTACAAAGTCACTTTACATGAAGCTTTTCAGTGACATAACTTTCTCATAAAATGTGGTCTTCTGCTTTAAAATCCATTTGATGTTTTGGAGAACGTAAATTCTCCAGCAGAATTGTCTCTTGTGTTTATTGGTTTTAAATAACTCGGCTTTTCTTTGCTCCACCTCCTAAAACTTGTATTTCACTGTTTTTCTTTTGGGGATAGGTTCAGAATTTTCACAGCTGTATTCAGGTAACTGAAGATTTTGTGTCTCCAGAACATCTTGTGGAGTCATTTCATTTAACACAGGAACTGAGACTTTTGAAGGAAGAAATCAATTATGATGATAAACTACAGGTAAGAGTTGGGTGTTCTAGGTCCTGTTCTGCAGGCTTTTTATATTCAGAAATATGATACATGTAGAACAGCTCAGGCAGTCATTGCCTAGTTGGGTCACATTAGGGTGACAAAGATTAACACCAACGTGTATTTAATTGTGTGATTTATAGTGTCCCTTTTGGCTTAACATTTTTCTTATATTTGGCTCTCCTAAGCCCCTATTAAAATAGTTTTTTTTTGTAAAATCTGGAAGTTGTCATTTTTTAATTTCTATCCAACTGAAGTGATTAGAAATATCAACATCTCTTTCAGGTTAAAAATATTTTGTATCATGCCGTCAAAGAAATGGTGAGAGCCTTGAAGATACATGAGGATGAAGTAGAGGATATGGAAGAAAATTAAGTGTGATCCAGTTTGATATGTTTAGATCATTGAACTGGGATTACTTAACCTTGAATGATGATATGTATGCACACTGACTTACGCTTCATAAAACCATCAGTGCCAAGAAATTCTCTTTGTAGTAATTACTTGTTACTGACACTGCAGCAGTATAGCCTATGTCACAGCTCCTGTGATTCAATGTTAGCTATAAAACAAACAGAATTTTAAAAGCAGCACTATATAGCTGTTTTGTATTATAGTGTATATGATGTTTGTGAAAATGCCAGATTTAAAATGATGTATTTATTTTTGGTAAAAAATAAAAAATTCTATGCTATATTGTTGATCAAGTGTAAATGTGACCTTGTACAGTTTACTAAAATTACTGATATTTTTCACTACATTGAGACAGTTACTGTGAGAATAGGACACAAACACCAGCTATTGCCTGCATCTGGGAAATTGCTGAATCGCACAGCAGTCATGTCATAATCAGAAAATTACTGCCAAATAATTGTAAAATTTGTAAAGTATAAAGTATATAAAGTAGATACTAAATACAGACATTTCAATATTTTGTTGAAGCTATTGACTGTACAATTAAACATTTTCAAAAGGTGTAATTTATTTAAAATTGTCTCATTTTGGTAAAATTTATGTGAACTTTTAAAGCTAAATATTAAACTTAATATGCTATGTAAATATATACATATATACATTTAATGATGTATTTTTTTAAAACATTGGCTTGCTTTTGTTAAAGTGCAAGTGTTACATATGGCTTTGTACATTAAAGTTGAAAGGGGTTTTACATTTTCCATTAAAAGGACTTTATCAAAAATTGACTTTTTCCAGAGTTCTCCCTCTGTTGACAAGCATACCACTGGGGGCAGAGAAGAGCCCGAAGTCAGTCATCCTGGGTATAAATATGAGTTCTGCCACTTACTGTATGACCTTAGCAAGTTTTAATTTGAAGTCTTGGTTTTAATAGCTGGCTGCTATTGTCAGTTGGTTGCTTGAGGCTTACGTATTCGTAACTCTTTAAGTTGTTGGAAAGATGTAGGTCTCCACTGACACCTGCAGGATATTGAGAGGATAGCCTTTCCTTCTAATCTGAAAGCATTTAGCTTAAAAGAAGAAAGTGGGAGTCCAAGTTGTAACACCTTGCAAGTTGCTTATACTGTTTTTCCCTGTGTCACCATCGTTTAGCTCCATGTAATCTGTTATGCCACCCTCCACTTCAGGCAAGGTTCAGCCAGGAATGTGAGCAATTACATTTCACGTGGATTACCTACATGTGGCATTTCACATTAATTACCTACACTCATCATGGGATGGATAATGACTACTTGGCTAGAAAGAAAAATTGGCCTGAGGAATATTTCAAATGATTTTGTGAACCACCTTTGGTGAGCTTTTGACTTTCTTAAATACCATTTTTCCATATGTGCCTCCGCTGATAAAGTGGCTTCTTTTGCCTAATGCTTTCATATGTTCCATCTGATTTAATTTTGATATTAAGTGAAAGCCAAGGTGTTAATTTTGGAGTAGAGCACCACCTGCTGGTCCCCTAAAGCCTGCCAGGATCCCACAGTCTGTGGCAATTGTTTTTCCTCAAAAGCTTTTGCCTCTTGCTCTTGCATGAGCCACCTTTTAACCACATTTACAACTTATTCTGAATAGCTGAAGCTAACGAAGATAAAGCCAGGCAATGTGGCTTCTTTCAATGCAGACCCACCTTAATGAGAGTATTCTATCCATAGTCGAAAGAATATTCTATCCATAGTCTGAATTCCATGCTACTGACCTAATTCCTTGTAAACCTGGGGTGAAGGGAGAGGACCTTAATGCTTACATCCTTAACGACATTTGTAGGCTTTTTGGAAAGCTGGAGAGTTGATTACTGATTACTCCCTAATTACTGGAGCAATTCCTCTGGCCTTTTTCTCTCCATCCTTTTGGTTGGGTCTGATGCTCCTCAGGATTATGTCTTGAGTATGTCAGCTCCCTCCAGACAGTGGTATGGTGTTACCTTAAATGTGTAGAATAATTTGAGAAACAACAAAGCCTTTATAAAAGGAAAGTCGTGGTGAGTACTTTAGTTCTTTCCCATTCTAGTGTATAATGGTTTTTTGAGACAGTCTCGCTCTGTTGCCCAGGCAGGAGTACCGTGGTGCAATCATAGCTCACTGTAGCCTTGAACTTCTGGGCTTAGGTGATCCTCCTGCCTCAGCCTCCCGAGTAGCTGGGACTACAGGCACACATCACTGTGCTCAGCTAATTTTTTGAGACTGAGTTTCACTCTGTCACCCAGGCTGGAGTGCAATGGCGTGATCTCGGCTCAATGCGACCTCCAACTCCCGGGTTCAAGTGATTCTCCAGCCTCAGCCTCCCGAGTAGCTGGGACTACAGGCGTGTGCCACCACACCTGGCTAATTTTTGTATTTTTCATAGAGATGGGGTTCTCTGTGTTGGCCAGGCTGGTCTCGAACTCACTCCTGACCTGATGATCCACTCGCCTCAGCCTCCCAAAGTGCTGGAATTACAGGTGTGATTTTTAAATTTTTTATTTTATTATTTTCTTATGCATGTATTTTTTTTTTTAGTAGAGATGAGGTTTTATGTTACCAAGGCTGGTCTCTATCTCCTGAGCTCAAGTGATCTTCCCACCTCAGCCTCCCAAAGTGCTGGAATTACAAGTGTAAGCCACCACACCTGGCCCTAATTGATAATGTTTTTACTGGAATATGGATTTCTTTTCATGAATAATCAATACATGCATTCAAATGCATTTCTCCTCGGCCACGTGTCTGGGGACTGTAATACCCAGAAAAATCAGTGTCTGGTTTTCTGTCACTTCCCTTTTTGGTAGATAGGTTATGGATTTAATAACATCCGGGTAAAATTAATAAGCTTCAGAAAAGTGCTGTTACACCTTTACTTTGCTCTGTGCATATATACTACAGATCAATAGATTCAACGTGTTCTATTTCTAGATGCCATCTTATCACAGATGCTCACAAATGAGATCAGCAGTCAGCCATGGGAGAGGAAAAAGTGATTTAGTTATTCTATATAATGGGTTTTGTTTTGTTTTGTTTCGTTTTTTTGAGATGGAGTTTGCTGTTGTCATCCAGGCTGAAGTGCAGTGGCATGATCTCGGCTTACTGCAACCTCCGTCTCCCGGGTTCAAGGGATTCTCCTACCTCAGCCTCCCAAGTAGCTGCAATTACAGGCCCACGCCACCATGCCCAGCTAATTTTTGTGGTTTTAGTAGGAATAGGGTTTCACCATGTTGGCCAAGGCTGTTCTTGAACTCCTCACCTCAGGTGATCCGCCCACTTGGCCATCCACAGTGCTGGGATTACAAGTGTGAGCCACTGTGCACAGCTAGTTATCATTCTGTATTCAATACAGTATTCAGTATGAATTGGGATAACAAGTTGGCCAAGACACAAGGTTATGTATGCTGCCAGTCCTGTCACCAGGATGCAGACTCAGACATTTCCAACTGCAAAAGTTATGACATGGCCTGGTTATGCAATTATTATATAAACCTACATAGATATGTTTTGAAACCATATAAAAATGTAGCAAATGTTAGTAGTATGCGAAGTACTTTGGCTCCCACAGTAATCGTCCTGGTTCTTTTAATGAAAAGTAATTGACTTTTAAATAACAATGAAATGTTGGCAGGCTCCAGGTCACTGGCTGCATGCCTTGTAAGTTCCCTTTCTTGGCTGGGGAGGTTTTCACAACTGGCTGTAGCTAAAACAGGATTGTCCTTTCTGTGTCTTGTCTGTGAAAAAGACCTCAGCCCTAGGGCCAGTGGAGGGTATACCAAGGACATACATTGTACGGATGGGTTAAATGGACTCCACTTTGAGAGAAAGGGCATTATGAGTACAGAGGCCAACACTGCCTCACCATCCCTTAGTCTTTGACCCAAAGATGTGGAGAGCTGGATGAGTAAACAAATACACTTTGGGAGACCAAGGTGGGTAAATCACGAGGCCAGAAGTTTGAGACCAGCCTGGCCAACATGGTGAAACTCCTCTACTAAAAATATAAAAATTAGCTGGGCCTGGTGGCACAGGCCTGTAGTCCCAGCTACTGTCTAGACCGAGGCACAAGAATTGCTTGAGTCTGGGAGGCAGAGGTTGCAGTGAGTGAGCCGAGACCGTGCCACTGCACTCAAGCCTGGGCGACAGAGCAAGACTTTCTCAAAAAAGAAAAGAAAAAGAAAAAATGAGAAGGAAGTGTAAGATCAGATGCGAACTGACTGCTTTTCCAAGAAGAGCCAGTGTGGTCCTCTGGCAGCATCGTAAGGATGGTAACTGACAGGTGGGGCTACTGTGGAATATGGAAACAACGGTTCAAGGTAGGTGATACAGGTTTGCTTTAGTAAGTGGAAGAAGTTCATGACAAAGACAGGGATCACTGTTCCCAGCGGCACATGCAATGCCCTACATAAGTGTAAGATAGAACTATCTTGGGCCAGGTGTGGTGGCCCACGGCTATAATCCCAGCACTTTGGGAGGCTGAGGCGGTTGATCACCTGAGGTCAGGAGTTTGAGACCAGCCTGACCAACATGGTGAAACCCCATCTCTACTAAAAATACAAAAATTAGCTGGGTGTGGTGGTACAGGCGTGTAATCCCAGCTACTCAGAAGGCTTAGGCAGAAGAATTGCTTGAACCCGGGAGGCAGAGGTTGCAGTGAGTCGAGATCGTGCCATTGCACTCCAGCCTAGGAAACAGAGCAAGACTTTGTCTCAAAACAAACAAAAAAACACCTTGTATTTACAACTTACTCAAAAGTGCTAGGCAGGCACTGGTGATATGATGATTTAAAAAAAAAAGATGCTGAGGACTGGCCTATCTATGCTAAATAGTATATAATAGGTATATACAAAGTATTTGGAAAAGGTGTAATAAATTTTGCCTGGGGTTAGGGAAGTCTTCGGAAAGGTAGTATTTGCACAACCCTTCAAGTAACAAAAAGGACAGAGCAAATGTGTATATATTAGATCTCCGGCATTTTTGCATAAACACATTCACTGAGACTTCTATACACTTTTCAAGAGTGATTTAGAAAGTCATTCACTCTTAATTTCTTGTTCTAGAAGGGCAGCAGGGAAGGAGCTGCATCTTGGACTAGCCATTATAAGAGGTGAATGTCAATTAGACAAATTCCTATCATAGTTGTCTAGTAAACAACTACCAGGATGTCATAGGCAAGTCAATGTAGTCTCATCTCTCCCATTCTATAGATAAAATATAATCACATTATTTTCACATTCAACATCTAGAAGATACCGTGATAGCCTGAGGCGCTTTTCTTATCAGTGAATTTAGGCCGGGTGTGGTGGTTCATGCCCATAATCCTAGCACTTTGAGAGGCTGAGGCCCGCAGATTACTTGAGGTCAGGAGTTTGAGACCAGGCTGGCCAACATGTTGAAACCCCATCTCTACTAAAAATACAAAAATTAGCTGGGTGTAGTTGTACATGCCTGTAATCCCAGCTACTTTGGAGTCTAAGACAAAATAGCTTGAACCCAAGAGACAGAGGTTGCAGTGAGCTAAGATCACACCACTGCACTCTAGCATGGGTGACAGAGCCAGACCCCACCTCTCAAAAACAACAACAACAACAACAACAAAAACGGATTGTATAGCCAACCTAATATATTTATTTTATCCCCTAATTTATTTGGGAGTGGGTAATACATATGTGGGGACTCATCTCCAAAATTTTTGAATAACTAGAATTTACTCCTGTTTTGCAGAGACAAATTACGTTGAACAAGAAAATATTAAGCAAACATTTCATATAGAAAGGAAAAAGGCCAGCCTATACAACCTTTTAGGAAAATGAATTCCATTTCAGTTTCTAAAAATCACTACACCATGAAAAGTTCCACAAATACAAACCACAGGGCTTATATGAAAAATGGTATTAGGGCATAGCACTTTAAAACTTCACCAGTGACACATTTAAAAACAGTGGGTTTACACATAAACATTTAAGAAATATAATAAACACTACAAACAAATATGGCACTTTACCTTGAGGAAGACTCAAAGTGTGCTTGTGGAACTGGGCCTCAGAAGGGTTGCGGTTTGTGATTTGACTTCCTGTGAAAGTAAGGGCTATCTGGAATAGAGGGAAAAGAAGGTGGGTTATCTGGAAGGTGGGCTATCTGGAATCATAGGGAAAGGAAATATGGATGGGTGTAGTTCAATGTCACTGTGAAAGACTATCTATTGGAGGTGTATGTGTGTGCTTTATGTGTTTCCCTGCAGCTTGGTTCAAGAGGTGCAGTTTTCTGCGTTCATTTTCTTGCAGAATGAATTGCCCCCTGAGCAAATAATATATTATATTGGAACAAATTTGCATGTTCAAAACTAACAGCTGAATTGACTTGTACACCAAGAGATTCTTCAAATCAAAACTTTCTAAAACCAGTGAAACCATAGGATTTCAGAAACCAATTCTAGAACATTAAGGATTTGGCATATCTGTTGAATTGGTATCATGTGACTTGATCCATTATTTCTCACATTCTCTCCCAGAGGATAAATAAAAGTAGCAATTTAGCCCCTTTAGATTGAGTCCCATGACAGATTGTTGTAAATGTGTTCCAAATGTACAAGCTCCAGAAATTACTTAGTCCTGGAAAATTGCTGCTTATCCCTGGGCCACTGTAGTCTGCTTTCCTGTATGCAACCTGAGTTAGGAGTCTACCTAAGTATTCCAGTCATGCCTTTCCAACCTTTAGCAGGTGGCTGGATTTTTCAAGTCAGCTGAAAAAATTTTGGTCAACTGAAAAATTCTCATAGTCTTGTGTTCCTACTGTTTAAACTAAGTTAAGCTGAAGTTTTCTGTGATATCCAGTAAGCCAGAAGCCACTACTGTCAACTATAGGGAGAGGGGTTTACTTAAAAGGTATACAGGGGTGACCACTAATTGATTTGAGTTCAAATTATTTCTGATGCTTAAAAACCTCAGGGATTTTATTTATTTTTTTTCCCCAAACTTATCAAGATAATATGAGGACTAAGAAATGTAAAGAATGGGGGGAAGGGAGGTACCTGGAGGGGGACACCTGTAATTCCCCCACCCAGAGGTGATCGTGGTTATTGGCTTGCTTCTGACAAATCTTTTCTATGTATGCCAATCTACAGAGCATAGATCATTATATAAAAATTGGCATACTGTTTTTTCTGTCAGCATATCAATATGCCAAACACTTAAACTGAACATTTCTAATAGCTTCATAGTCCCACACAGATTTATCATCACAAAACCATGGGCAAGCAATGTAAGTCTGTATCCCTCCATTGTGAATTGTGAGCCTATTTGTCATTGCCAGCCTTTCAATAAATGAGCCTGCCTTTCAAATATCCAACCAATACCTCAAGTACTGTATTCAACCAACTTTAAAGACCAAGACAAGTGCCATTCTGGAATTTACCGCAATGCCCAAAATGTGGATATTTCAAATAGATGAAAATTACCTAAGAATGAAAACTGGTCTATGACCCTCTTGCCCCACTTAACATCTTGCTGCCTCCATAGAGTTTTATTTAGTTTCAACACTGAAACCAAAGGATTTTGTGGCAATGTTTAACTTTTTTTTTCTTGTCCAATCACCAGCTTAATGGAATGTTTAATATCCTTCTGTTTCTTCTGTTAACATCTGGCCTTCCCTGAACAGCCATCTCCTCCTAAGAATAGGGAAATATCTGATATCAGGCCCTCCAAAAGATCTATTAGTGGCAACGAAGACCCTGGGACTTAATAACACTCTGAATAGCAAGACTTTTCTTTAGGGAATTTCCTTGGAGGAAGCCTAGGGCTAATTGTTGTTTGGTTCTTCCAGTCAACCAAATCAAGAGTCCCTTCCTGGAAACTACCTTTGCGCATCCCTTAGGAGGCTTTGGTCCCTGAGCCCTATCCCACTCCCTAATTAACCTGTCTCCTTTGTCTTCCTGTACATACTGGAATCTGTGTTTGGCAATTTTAAAGACATTCTCATTTGTATTCTTGATTCCTTCACCCTTTATCCTTCTGTCATATCTGGACTACCCCTCCCACTTTTTTCTTTTTTCTTTTTTTCACAAATAGCACTTTTTATTTGACACTATTTGAAGTCTGAACTTTAAACAGATTCTTGGACTGGTGGTTCATATGCATCAGCTCGTTCCACTTTAGCACCTGTCTCGTCCCCAGTGGCTTTTCCAGAACTCCTGCCTTCACCATGAAGCTCCATGAGCTTTCCCAATTCAAACCTGGGATTCTTCAGCAGTTTTACTTTTCTAACGAAGACACCATGGAGAGGATAAATAGATTGGCAAGCCTTTTCTATGTCTTTTCCAGTGCTGTCTGGAATCAATTTATTGACCACTTCTTTCAAGTCATTTGTCTGCACCTCTCGGGTCATGATTTCCATCATCTTCTTCTGGATTTGGCGGACCTGTTGGTACTGAGCATAAGAGGTCTTCCGTATCTGATTGTTGCGTTTTTTAGTCAAACCAACACAGAACAGATGAAGCAAGTAACCATCAGTAGTCTTGACATCAACATGAGCTTCAATCATTGTCTGCCACTTTTTGACCATGGAATACATTTTGTCACAGGTAAGATCCACGCCATGGAAGTTAGGCAGTTTTCGTCCTGAACATCTTCAGTAATCAGCTTGAATTTTCTAAACGCAATTTCATCATTCTGCAAATCAGCAAGACTCACTTAAAACATACAACGCTTGAGACCATCAGATGCAATTTTGGTTCCTTGGGTCCTGGTGATGTCTTTCCAATATTTCTTATATTGGACATAGCAGGTGCTTTCACATCATACCAATCTTTCTTAGAAAATGGATCAGCCACTTTCTTCTTGGCTCCCTTTTTGCCACCTTTCGTAAGGTGCTTGTTCTTGCCAACCACCATGGGCTGGTCAGAGAGTCAAAAGGGCCTTCCCACTTTTTTCTAATGTAGTGCGCCCACATTAGAGAAACAGGCTAAGACCACAAAAACTAAACTCGCCTTCACTTGGATTCTTTTGGCCCTAACTTTGAGGGCTTATTCCAAATATTTTCCATTCCTCAAGTCCGGAACCTGATCTTGGCCCCTTCATCTTTAGGAAATAAAAAGCTAATCCACTTGAGCCTCCCTCAAATTTCATCTCATATTGTCCTACTGTATGATTCTGACCAAGATTACTTACCTCCCTTAATTCCATGCCTTTGTTCCTGCTGTTCTAGAAATACAGCCAGGTGTACTGGCTCACGCCTGTAATCCCAGCACTTCGGGAGGCCCAAGCGGGTGGATCATGAGGTCAGGAGTTCCAGACCAGCCTGGCCAACAAAGTGAAACCCTGTCTCTACTAAAAGTACAAAAATTAGCTGGGCGTGGTGGCGCATGCCTGTAGTCCCAGCTACTAGGGAGGCTGAGGCAGGAGAATCACTTGAACCGGGCAGGCGGAGGTTGTGGTGAGCCGAGATCGCACCACTGCACTCCAGCCTGGGCAACAGAGCTAGACTCCATCTAAAAAAAGAAAAAAGAGAGAGAAATACCTAGAAAGTCATTTCCCCATTCTTTGATCCCAGACACTTTAATGGAGGTGAGAAGTATACCAGCTACTTTGTATTTTTAGTAGCATAAGGCAAGATGTTTATAAACCACTCTTACTATGAGACATTTACCAGCATCCAACTAAGGACTTTTTTTTTTTTTTTTTTTGAGAGACATTTTCTACTCCTGTCTTCCCGGCTGGGTGCCGTGGTGGGGTTTTGGGTCACTGCAACCTCCGCTTCCCAGGCTGAAGCGATTCTCCTGCCTCAGCCTCCCGAGTAGCTGGGATTACAGGGGCCCACCACTACCACCCGGCTAATTTTTGTATTTCTAGTAGAGATGGGGTTTCACCATGTTAGCCAGGCTGGTTTTGAACTACTGACCTCAAATGATCCACCTGCCTCAGCCTCCCAAAGTGCTGGGATTACAGGCAGGAGCCACTGTGCCCAGCCTTTATTAACTCTTTGTGGCCCACCACACCTCCTTCCCAGGTCCTGAGCAAACATCAAGTTGATTCTTTTCTAAAGAAATTGGTATTGGTTCAGGCCTGCTTTGGCTGCCAAATTCTCCAGATCAGCAAACCCTTCTCCCCGGCTAGACCAAGTCTTGCTAATGATAGCTTTCAGCCTAACCTCCAGGCACTTCCAGGCCCACTAAGGGTCAACCTTCTTGAGATTAAACCCAGGCAGCAAAACCTGAAAGGTCCTATCAGACAGGAAACTAGTATGCAAGACTACAGTTCCTGCCTGCACTAACCTGGCCCAGGCTTCTTAAAGACACTTTCTTTTTGAATTAGTTTTCCATATCTATTCTAGACAGGAAGTCAAGTAACACCTCAACAGATTCATTCTTCCATGTCAGTCATTGGCACGGCCTAGCCTTGAGTCGACACCATAATACCCTTCCTGGCTAATGGACCCAACAAGAACCAGAAGTTTCTTACTGTCCACCAGATGGCAGTGTTGGTTAGCAGTAGCTCTGAAAAGGACCAGATTGCACCTGGGATACAACAAATAATCTGAGGATGCCCTTTATGCTTTTTTTAAACAGCCACGCCATCCACTCCCAGAGATCTTTGATTAGACTACATTGGGATTATGACACAATATAATGATATTAAAATTAAACACTTTTGATCTTTACATAACCTATGATTTAGAATGAATCAATAAATAACAGCTACTATTAGTTTACACCCTGATGCTTCAAATAGGTTATAAACACCCTGTGGCAGACTGCCTCACACAAGTATTCATCTTAATCATTTTCAAATAAGATTCTAACCACAACTGCTCACAAATGAAGGGTTACCATTAAAAATGGACATGAAGCTTTTTTCTATTGAGTGTAAAAACAAACTCAAGTCTCACCAGATGGTCTCTGAATAAAGAAAAACCAGGCCAGTCGTGGTAGCTCATGCCTGTAATCCCAGCACTTTTGGAGGTTGAGGCAGGAGGATCACTTCAGGCCAGGAGTTCAAGACCAGCCTGGGCAACATAGTGAAATTCCAACTCTACAAAAAATTAAAAAATTAGGTGTGGTGGCACACCTGTAGTCCTTGGTACTCAGGAGGCTGAGGTAGGAGGATCCCTTGAGCCCAGGAGATCAACGCTGCAGTGAACCATGATTGACCCACTGTACTTCAACCTGGGCAACCGTGAGACCATCTCAAAAAATAAAATGACCTTTAAAAAAAAAAAAAAGAAAAACCAACACTTTTTTTCTCTCAACTAACTCTCAGTACTTCACTTCTAACACCAGATGTGAGTTTTTTTCCCCACACATCAATTCTGTGGTAGGTGATCCTACAAATTTAACTCAACTCTGGCTCTACCTACCTGGAGGTTAAGGGCTTGGTCCCACAAGACTACCCTTAATTCAGACCCAACCACAAGTCCCAGGTTCGACCTGTTATTCTGACCAACCAGCTGTAAATCTGAGGGTCCCACAACACTCCCCACTGCTGCCTAACCCCTTTGGATTGAATCCTTTGCTTGAATGGCTCAGGGAAACATCTTATTTACATTTAACCATTTATTATGAAAGTACTTATCAGAACAGCTAGATGGGAGACAGACATAGGGCAGGGGCATGGGGTTTCTGTGTCCTCTCAGGGCACACCAGCTCCACATGTTCAGTAACATGGACGCTCTAAGAATCATGTAGTTCAGGGATTTTTATGGAGACTTAATCATATGGGCATAATCAATTGTAACTCAATCTGCAGCCTCTCTCCCCTTCCAAAGGGTGGGGTGGGGCTGAAAGTTTTAAGCTTCTGATCATGGGTTGGTCTTTGTGGTGACCAGTCCCTATCCAGGGGCCCACGGAGAGGCATAACATTAGAACAAAAGTTCCTACCAGCCAGGAAATTACAGGAGACTTGGGAGCTCTGTGCCAGGAACCAGAGACAAACAGCAAAATATTTCTTTCTTCTTATAAATCACAATATCATAGTCTCCAATGCCTCCTTGGGAAGCAGAAAGTAGCAGAGGTACAGTGGTATACTGTGTACATGAAAATCAGGTCCCTTGGCACAGAAGGACAACTAGACAACCCAGTCCCAGTGTGGCCCAGTAAACGCAGTACAGTCTAAATGGTGATCAGGCCTTACCTTCCTCTGGGCTCTGCTCCCAGTCTGGTACATCACTTCATGGAACTCATAAGCTTCTGGACCTCAGGTGGTTTATATACAAAATGACATTGCTTAAAGACCCTAAAAATTGTAACATCCAAAATATATTAAAACAAAAAGGTACCCACAGACTTATAAAAGCAGAAAGATAATGTACTTACCATTTTGAATTGGCTTATCTACAGACAAAACATTTTCATTATTCCAATAACCTTGATAAAACACCTGGGATAGACACGGTTTTGAAGGAACTGATGATTTTGAAAATGTAATTCCTCCTATCCCCCTTTCTCTTAAATATGGTTCCTAGGTAGTATGCATTACCTGTGGTTAAGCTAAAACTGTTCCTACACACTATTTACGAAAGAAATGTTTCTTTTGTTGTTAGTCTGTGAAAAGCTGACAATGAGAACTCGGAGGTAGGCTTTCTGGGCTGATTGAGACAGGGTCTTGCTTTGTTGCCCAGACTGGAGTGCAGTGGCATGGTAATGGCTCACTGCAGCCTTGAACTCATGGGCTCAAGTGATCCTCCCACCTCAGCCTCCCAAGTAGCTAGAACTATCAGCATGTACCACCATACCTCATTTTTTTTTTTTTTTAATGTAGAGACAGGTTCTCACTACGTTGTCCATCCTGGTCTTGAACTCCTGTGATCAAGCAATCCTCCCATCTCAGCCTCCCAAATTGCTAGGATTATAAGCACAAACCACCACACCTGGCCTTTCTGGACTTTTTAACGCCCAGTTATCTGGATTCAACAGCAAGAGGCCACTGCTGAATAATGGACAAGAGGCCGCTAAACTTCCTACACATGCAGAATGCACTATTTAGAGGAAGTAAGCTATTCACACGTCCCTTTCGGTGCCTTATGCTAGACAAAGACACACCACCACCTAACAACCCCAACCAGGAGAGGGGCAATTAGTGTAGAGGCTAGGTCTTAAGAATGAATGAAACAAGTGGGGTTTTGGTGTTTGCTGGGTTTGATTCAGTATCTACTCTATAGAAGACATGGTGCTAGGATGCTGCAGAAGTACCACATACTCCTGGTCAAAAGGCACATAAATTCTAGTAACAGATTCTAACACAAAACTTCAGAACCAGATTAAACGAGCATATTAAATACTGTAAGTTTCAAAGACAACAGAAAAGTAAAATTAGTCCAAATAAATACATTAGTGGAAATGCAAAGAAATGGGCCCTAGAAAATATATATCAAATTGGTAAAAGTAATGGCAGGGAAGGGCCCTGGAAGGAGGTGGTAGTGGTAGAAAACGGGGGTAAGTTAGAAAAGTGTTCATGTCACAGCCGGGCGCAGTGGCTCACGCCTGTAATCCCAACACTTTGGGAGGCCAAGGCAGGCAGATCACGAGGTCAGGAGTTCAAGGTCAGCCTGGCCAACATAGTGAAACCCCAGCTCTACTAAAAATGCAAAAATTAGCCTGTTGTGGTGACGCATGCCTGTAGTCTCAGGTACTCAGGAGGCTGAGGCAGAAGAATCGCTTGAACCCAGGAGGCAAAGGTTGCAGGGAGCAGAGACCGTACCTTTGCACTCCAGCCTGGGCAACAGTGAGACTCTGTCTCAAAAAAAAAAAAAGTGTTTGTGTTAAATGTAACAGAGCTCATCTTTTAGAGAGAAATGGCTAGGCTAATAGAGTCATGTGCCATAGAACATTTCAGTCAATGATGGGCCACATGACAGATTATAAGACCATACCTTTGTTTAGATACACAAATACCATTGTGTTACAACTGCCTAGTGAGTACAGTCCCATGCTGTTCAGGTTTGTAGCCCAGGAGCAAGACTATACAGCCTAGGTGTGGAGTAGGCTCTGCCACCTAGGTTTGTGTAAGTCCACTTTAGGATGCTCACATGAAAAAATCACCTAACAACATTTTCCTCAGAACACATCCTTGTTAAGCAACACATGACTTATTTTTGGCATAAGCTTTTAATGTCAAGTTTTATGAGCAAGGTTAGGCGAGTAAAATGTTCTGAGTCTAGGATATTAAAACACTGAGATGTTCAGCAGAACAGAAATTATAGTCAAACAGAAAAAATAGTAATAAAAAAACACTGAGATAAACTAACTTTTTTTTTTTTTTTTTTTTTTTTTTTTTTTTGAGACAGAGTCCAGCTCTGTTGCTCAGGCTGGAGTGCAGTAGCGTGATCTCGGCTCACTGCAACCTCCGCCTCCCTGGTTCGAGTGATTCTCCTGCCTCAGCCTCCTAAGTAGCTGGGACTACAGACACATGCCACCACACCTGGCTAATCTTTGTATTGTTAGTAAGAGACAGGGTTTTGCCATGTTGGTCAGGCTGGTCTCGAACTCCAGACTTCAGGTGATCCACCTGCTTCGGTCTCCCAAAGTGCTGGGATTACAAGCATGAGCCACTGTGCCCAGGAAATTAATGTAACTTTTAAGAGAGTATAGAGCTCAAAATAATTTAGCAGGCTAGTTTATTTTTTGTTTCATCTGCAACAAGATGAGGCAGGAAAAAATACGATTTCTCCATGGTCACTTCTACTGGTTTTTTTTTGAGACAGAATCTCACTCTGGTGTCCAGGTTGGAATGCAGTGGTGTGATGACAGCTCACTGCAGCCTCAACCTCCCAGGCTCGAGTCATCCTCCCACCTCTGCCTCTGGAGTAACTGCAACTACAGGCGCGCCATCACTGCACCCAGCTAAAGTTTTTTTTGGGTACAGACAGGGTCTATGTTGCCCAGACTGGTCGCAAACTCTTGGGTTCAAGCGACCCTCCCATCTCAGCCTCCCAAAGTGTTGGGATTACAGGTATAAGCTACCACACCTGGCCCTATTTCTACTAGTTTCATCACTGGATTTGTGAGCCTAGCCCAACTTCCTCAACCCAATTGTCCTCAGAGGAGGCAATGTATTTCTCACTTCTGTAATTCCACACAGCAAATCCAAGCGTTCAACATGCCCAGTAGCTTGTACCCAAATGTTCTGCTTATATTCTCCTCTTCCCCTTCTTTCTCATGGAACATCATCCAGCTTGGTAAAGAGAATCCAAAGCAGCACTTCCTCACACTATGCTCTGACAGGGTGGCAGGTGCCCAAGGGACAGCTCCCTCCAGCCTAGGGCAGCCCTGCGCATTTTCCATGTGGTGGTCAAGAAAAAGGTTGGAAACAACACATTTAAACCTCAGGAACTTCTGTACTCTCTGTCACCCTAGTCGTAAGGGAAATGGACTACCAAACACTGGAAAAAAAAAAAAAAAAATCCTTGACACACAAAAGTAATCATCTAACCACAACTGTTCAAAGTTCACGATGCAGAGAGAAGCCTCTCAGTGCCTTGCTTTTTAACTATCAACCACATTCAACAAAGGTATAAAACACAATTACTTTATTGGTTTCTTACAATCAAATACTGCCAACTAGCATTACTTCCACTCTTGCATCATTAAAAACAAAGGGTATTTCCTCCTTGGTATTTTCAAATGATGCACTATACAATAAACAAAGTTAGAACTTAAAATGCACCCTGATTAATTATGTAAACTGGTAATTTGTTTTAAAAAAGCATAATAATTTGGTTCCTTTCTTCATAAAATGGAAATTTAAATATTTCTTCTGATAGTCTTGAGGTTATTATGAGTAGTGCAAAGTGTGGCACATATAGTTTCATCTAGAAGGGTGTGTATCTTACACACCTTATTTAAACAAACAAAATGTGCATTAACAAAATGCATACAGTCAATGCATGATAGAAAGCATGTTTCAAATATAAGGCAGCCCCTCTGGCCACCATATTATTTAGGTTTTGCATTATCATTTATGGCATTACAGATTAATTACACATAACTTTTATACATTTTAACCCTGAAGATAAGAAAAATAACTGTTGCTTGAAAGAAATTATTCCAGGTAGCCATTTGGTTTGTATCAGGAGAAACCGAACCTCCATGAGTTTAGTGTCTGCCAAGTCGGAATCATTAGCTCAAGTGAGTGAATGAGATATGCGGCGCATTTCACAGTGACTGTTTCCCAAGTCCTGGCAATGCCTCTGCTCCCACAGTCCACCAGATGAAGCATTTCCGGGATGACCCTTCTATGTGGTTTTCCCTTTTCATTTTTTTTTTTTTGCTGGATTAATGATTACTGTATTATTTCCTCTTTTCCCCTTTTCTGTGGCCTTCCATTTTAATTACTCATAAATCCTTTCAGAATATCCTCAGAGAGCTCCATAAGGGGAAGTTCTGGAGATGGAAAATCCAAGGGAGGAAGATTGGGGATTGGAATGTCCTTGGCTTTCCCGGTATTTGCTGCGAACTTCTGCCAGGTTGAGGAGGCTGTAGCAGTTTCTGAATGTGGTGGCAAGCTCCATAACTCTGATGTTTCTACAAAATCAGCATCTACATCCAGCTCCTTTTCTATTGGACCTTTTAGAAGTCTGGCCTTTTCAGCCTTTAGTTGTTTATTTTCTTTCCTTAATCTTTCATTCTCAGCCACAAGGAACTCCACATGCCTCTTCAAATCTGCAATTTTGGTTGCCTGCTCCTCTATAATTGTTTTATCATCTTTTGGGGCTTTGCTTCCAATACATGGCTCTGCTGGCTCATTCTTTTGCTGAAGTAAATATAGTAGTGTGTCTGGATCCCTGTCAAAGATCCCCTGAATCTCAGGCAGGCATTTCTCCATAGAAGGGCTGTACTTCTGAGAAAGGGGGCTCTGGCCCTCTGCATCCTCTGCAGAGGGTTTGTGAGATGCCTGAAGATGGGCAGCTACATCCTTATCTGTGTTCTGCTGGGCTTTCAATCTTTCTTCACGCTGGGCCCTTTTCCATCTCTCTTGGACGAGGAGGAGCTGTTTCATATGGCTATCCCTTTGCAATTCCAGTGAAAGATGAGCCTATTACATAGAAGGAAAGGTAAAATTTGAAGAATTTTAACATTTTAAGTGTCTTAGTAATGTCCAACATATACTACTCCAAAATCCTCCTTTCTGAATAACCCAACACTTACAATTTACATACTATGTTTCATAGTATGTAAATTCATTCAGAAAGTTCAAAGTCCTATTCCCAATCAATACACTAAATTGGATGTTTTCCTCAATGTGCCTGACCCCATGTGTAATGGCATTTGTACTCAAAATTAGAAATCTTTCCTCTGTAGACATACTAATTCTACGAACAGCTAAGAAGAAAGTCATCCTTATCAACAGTGTGTTTGG
The DNA here is from genome assembly GCF_002776525.5 of Piliocolobus tephrosceles. NCBI lineage: Eukaryota > Metazoa > Chordata > Mammalia > Primates > Cercopithecidae > Piliocolobus > Piliocolobus tephrosceles. The sequence continues at coordinate 59,186,967 of NC_045442.1, read as the reverse complement.
ATAGTTCAAAGCATGCCTGTATCACAAGCAGATTCCATACTTTCAAAGGCAGTGAAAGGGACAGAACACAACTTTAAAGTTCCCTTGGTTCACTTTGAGAAACTAGTGGCTTTCCCTGCCACTGATATACCTCATAGAAATGATCTCCTTAACTGATACTTTTACAATAAAAAGTTTTAAACAAGATATTTTATATGTATTTATTTTAGAAACAGGGTCCCTGTTGCTGAGGCTAAAGTGCAATGGTCCAGTCATAGCTCACTGCAGCCTTGAACTCAGGTGTTCAAGTGATCCTCCCACCTCAGCCTCCCAAGTAGCTAGAACTACAGGCATGTGCCACCATGCACAGCTAATTTTTTAAAATTTTTGTAGAGATGGGGTCTCACTATGTTGCCCAGGTTGGTCTCGAACTCCTGGGCTCAAGTATGATCCCCCTGCCTTGGCCTCCCAAAGTGCTGGGATTGCACAGGCCACCATGCCCAGTCTTATGAATAAATGTATCTTGAAACACTTGGCAGGGCCTCCCCAAACACAGAAGACAATTTAAAGCAATTGGTGAAACAAATTTAAAAGTACCTGAACTGCTTAAGAATTCAAGCAAAGACAAGTGGGAGACGGGTCACATTTAAATTATCTTTGACAAGCAAAGTGTAGTCCAGCTGGTTTCCTCTTGGCCAGGCCTGTTTACTGACTGTGAGCTTATGATCAAATAAGAGCTAATGATCAGGAATGGTCCGAAGAAGGCTCTCTAAAAGGTACATCTGGCTGGCAATCTGAGATCTGTGAGTAACCACTAGAAAAAAAGAAGTTTCTGCATTCCATGTCTGGGGCATCGACTGTAGTTCATTTAGGTTTAATTTCGGTTGTGAAGTGCTCTTCCCTTGCCCATTTTATGTATTTTTGACTATAGCATTTTGAGAGGGACACAATGCTTTGCTATACACACAATTCAAGCCTCTACAAGAAAACCTTTCTAACCCTTGCTGAAAATATTGGGAACGTGTCTCACCTGCTCAGACTGTGTTAGCTTCATGGCTTCAGAAAGATACGCTGTTAAAAGAAAAAACAGGCATGTTAATATGTGTCGCTGTTCTGTAATTAACAGGTAAAAGGAAGAGTTTTAATAATCCTATGACAAAAAGAACTGTTCTGACAAATAATTCTGATACAACTGGGGATTTTTTAAAAAGAATTCTTAACTTCCCCCAAAAGGATGTCAGTGGCAATAAAATGAAAATATTCCCTACCCTATCTTGAAGGTTTTGTTATTTAAAACTCCTACGGATTTTATAATTCAGAAACTGAAGATGGCCTAATAGGAAAAATAGGTTTAGGGAAGATTAAAATCAAACAAGAACCTATCCACACCCTATTACTCATTATACGCACAAAAACATCATGAGATTATCAAAGACCTTTTATCCATCTGAATACCTGGAATCTATCATTTTGGACTCCTATATAGAATCACTTTTCATGAACTGTCTCTGAGTTAAGCTATCAGCCTTACGGTTAAAAGCCCTAAGAACCTGTTGACATATTTACTGTGAGGAAGTTACTGAGGACAGTATAATGTCATTTATGAAGACCTTCAAAAAACTTCTCTTAGATCCTTGGTGACTATTTGTTTGAATTTTAATAGCCAATGTAAAAATTATTCTTTCCTCTTTAGGATGACTGCTAGAAAACTTAAGGCAAGTTCTTTTTTTTTTTTTTTTTTTTTGAGACAGAGTCTTGCTCTGTCGCCCAGGCTGGAGTGCAGTGGCCGGATCTCAGCTCACTGCAAGCTCCGCCTCCCGGGTTCACGCCATTCTCCTGCCTCAGCCTCCCGAGTAGCTGGGACTACAGGCGCCCGCCGCCTCGCCTGGCTAGTTTTTTATATTTTTTTAGTAGAGACGGAGTTTCACCGTGTTAGCCAGGATGGTCTCTATCTCCTGACCTCGTGATCTGCCCGTCTTGGCCTCCCAAAGTGCCGGGATTACAGGCTTGAGCCACCGCGCCCTGCTGGCAAGTTCTTAAAAAAAAAAATCCAAGAACTAATGGTACATTTTGTGAACTATACTACTAGTCCTTTCCCACTTTCTCTCTCTATGGATGTCCTTATCTATGTATCTTTAGTTACATTTGATATTTTATTATACATTCATCGGTAAGACATTTTATAACCTTTTGGGAACAAGGTTAGGTATAAATAACAAGTTCTGTATTATCAATGAATTGCCCATAATGAATCTCCATTTTTATCTTGCATCTCTCATACCTATATTAAGTCCCTCTTTTGCCTTTTTGCAGATACAAGGCATTGCTTTCTGTCCAGTCTTAATCCAAATAATTTAATGATTTGATGTCATAACTTAAGAGTTCCTGCCTGCTAGGTTCTACTGTAGTCCTTAAGATACAATTATATCAGTGGTCCCCCCCAGGCTGGTATTGGTCTATGTCTTGTTAGGACCTGGGCCACACACACAGCAGGAAGTGAGCAGCACGCAAGCCAGTGAAGCTTCATCTGTATTTACAGCCACTCCCCACTGCTTGCATTACCACCTGAGTTCTGCCTCCCATCAGATCAGCAGCGGCATTAGCTTCTCACAGCACAAACCCTACTGTGAACTGCACATCCAAGGGATCTAGGCTGCACTCTCCTTATGATAATCTAATGCCTAATGATCTGTCACTGTCTCCCATCACCCCTAAATGAGACTGTCTAGCTGTAGGAAAACAAGCTCAGGGTTCCCACTGATTCTACATTAGAGTTGTATAATTATTTCATTATTTCTATTATTACATTGTAAAATATAAAGTGCACAATAAATGTAATGTGCTTGAATCATCCTAAAACCATTTTCCCCACCTCAGGTCTGTGGAAAACTGACTTCCACAAAACTGGTCCCTGGCAGCAAAAAGGTTGGGACTGCTGAATTAGATGCTCCCTCTCCAGGAAAAAGGAGAGCCAGGGCCAGGTGCAGTGGCTAGCACTTTGGGAGGCCAAACAGGAGGATTGCCTGAGCCCAGGAGTTCCAGACTAGACTGGGCAACATAGCGAGACCCTGTATCAATTTGAAAAGAATTAAAAGAAAAAACAGAGTTGGTTATATAGTCTTTGCTCCAGCCATGCTTACCATAATTACATCCTTCCAACAACACTTTGTCTTTTTTCCTGTAGTAAGTCTGTACAGCTGCATACTAGTTTCTTTTCCTTTTGTTCATGTTTAAATCTGTGGAGATGAATGGGTGCGGTGGTTTACACCTGTAATCCCAGCACTTAGTGAGGCCGAGGCTGGTGGATCGCCTGAGGTCGGGAGTTCAAGACCAGCCTGGCCAGCATGGTGAAACCCCAGCTCTACTAAAAAAAAAAAAAAAAGAAAAGAAAAAAAAAAATTAGCTGGGCGTGGTGGCAGGCGCCTGTAATCCCAGCTACTAGGGAAGCTGACGCAGGAGAATAGCTTGAACCCAGGAGGTGGAGGTTGCACTGAGCCAAGATCATGCCATTGCACTCCAGCCTGGGTAATGGAGCGAGACTCCAAAAATCTGCAGAGACATTCTGTCTGCTCTGCTATTGCTCTGATACACTGTAGACAAATTTTCTTAGACATCCCTTCCATCTTGCCTGCGTGTATTTGTCTCCCTGTTTGAACTACAGTTTGCTTTAAATCCACTTTCTTAACAAACGAATAGTTTTCACAAAACCAAGCTTTAACCAACTGAAATGCCTCCCCTCTTTGTAGAACCTTGAAATTGTATGACATAGGAGGCTACCAAAGGATATCCCAAAGCACAAAGAATACAACAAGAATCACACTGTCATTTAAAGTATTCCCCACATTTAGATCTTATAAATGGGGCATTTTAAAGTTATTTTTAAAGAAGAAAAATTATTTTAAATCTGATTCCATGTTTATGGATTTCTTCCACAGACTCACAATAGATACAAAAGTATAGCAACACAGAAAAGTAGAAAAAGAGTACCTATCTCAAAAACTGCTAACAATTCTGGTTAAACTACTTCCTTTAATTATGATACGAGCCTAAAATGTAAAGTAGATATTAAGTAAATGATACAATAAAGGAACTAAGGAAATCTGAAGAATGTCTTAAAATAATAACATCTGGCCGGGCGCAGTGGCTCACGCCTGTAATCCCAACACTTTGGGAGGCCGAGGTGGGCGGATCACTTGGGTTAGGAGTTAGTTTGAGATCAGCCTGGCCAACATGGTGAAACCCTGTCTCTACCAAAAAATACAAAAATTTGCCGAGTGTGATGGCGTACGCCTGTAGTTCCAGCTACTCAGGAGGCTGAGGTAGAAGAATCACTTGAGCCTGGAGGTGGAGCTTGCAGTGAGCTAAGATCATGCCATGGCACTCCACTCTGGGTGACAGAGCAAGACTCCGTCTCAAACAAAAGCCAAAAAACAAAAAATAATAACATCTATTACTCTTCTATCAGGAATCTGTTAAACTGGTCCCAAAGCATAGAAGGTGCAGCAATATACTGCCTCTGAATAAGGATAGAATCATTTTCATGTTATCACAGTTTCAAAAGGCTTAGGTCAAGATTTGTTTTCAAACAAAATATTGATCAAATCCATACAAATACTGTGTACTCTGGGGCCCGCTCATCTTCTGAAATGCTCATTTTGAGTTCTAAGCACTGTTAATGGCTATTAACTTATTTAAGGTTTTGTTCTTCTGTTGTGTATGAAAGAAGAGAAATTCACTTAGGGATGTGCTTATCTGGCAAATGAATGCTCACATGCTCAGTTTCATTTAATTTGGCCATTCATTGTCCACCTCAAGAGATCCTACCTTTCCTCAAAAGGAAAGAGACATCAAGCAACTTCTTATTTCAGCACATTTACAATACAAACACCACAAAGAGGCTATAAAGTCCTTAGCTAGGTAATCTCAGGGTATGTTTTTAGTCTCAGAATCTCCTCTGATCTTTGACAGCTGGACACCCAGGCCCCCTCTGTTTGCCCTTAAATTCTCTCATTTCAGCCTTTCCTTCCTATTAGTCTTTCTTAGATGTTGATCTTTTCTTGCCTCATCTCTAAAATGATTTCCAAATAAGTTGCTTCCTTACAGAATACACCTACATCCATACCTTCCAAGACCAGTTATAAGCCCTAGAGATGCAAGTCAATTTCAAAAAGTGAGCTCATTTCAACCACGTCAATTTTCAACTCCATTCTAAAACACAAGTTGAAACCCCCAATCAACCCAGTGGGATTTACTAATCACATTAAGTTCTATCTCTATAATTTAAGCTAATGTGATCTAACAGATTGTCTTCTTTTTCTACTCCTGAGAATGTCACAGAATTTAGACTGGGGGTGGGAAGTGGTTAACTGAAGCCCAACATCAGTTTTAAATCTTCAAAGACAAGGATTAGGTTACGACTAAAACTTCCTTCTTCTTATATATTCGTAACATCCCATAGCTCAGTGCATAACATATGCTGAATCACTCCACTTAACATATGTTATATATATGTAACCATGACCATTTTGGGTTACATAAGGTATTGTTTCACTGGGGCATCCATATAAAACATGGTTTTCTTAAATAGTTAAACATGGTACATCTTTGTAGTGACTACAGATTTAACAATCTGATTCATAACAAAATATGGTTTAGGAAAGATTTAAAGAGCACTAGTTGACATCTTTAACACTGTACAAAGCCCTCTCACCATAAAAACACCCAAAGATTTATGGGATATCTACTGTATGCTCGGACCTACAGCAGATACCTCCAGTACACTTCAGTGGCAAAACTATTTCTTTTTTTAAAAAAGTGGGGGTGGGAGGCTGGGGGACGGATAGCATTAGGAGAAATACCTAATGTAGACGAGGGGTTGATGGGTGCAGCAAGCCACCATGGCACGCGTATACCTCTGCAACAAACTTGCACGTTCTGCACACGTACCCCAGAACTAAAAAAAAAAAAGGGCTTGGCGCAGTGGCTGACGCCCGTAATCCCAGCACTTTGGGAGGCCAAGGTGGGTCAATCATGAGGTCAGAAGTTCGAGACCAGCCTGGCCAACATGGAGAAACCCCGTCTCTACTGAAAATACAAGCCAGGTGTGGTGGCACACACCTGTATTCCCAGCTAATCAGGAGGCTGAGGCAGGAGAACCACTCAAACCCAGGAGGCGGAGGTTGCAGTGAGCCAAGACCATGCCACTGCACTCCAGCCTGGGCAACACAGCAAGACTCCATCTCCAAAAAGAAAAACAAACAAACAAAAAAACTTAAAATTTTCTCTGAAAATTACTAACTTCTAAGCAAAAAACACTGTAGTGAGAAGACTTATCCAATCTACTGCCCACCTTGCAGTCTGTATTTCACAAGTAAAATATCAAGGAAGGGGCAGCCTCTGTCAGGAAAGAATATGGCTCTGATCATCATACTGGCCCAGAGGGAAAGGAACGTGCCTGCCAGCAGAAGACTTCAGGGTCTGCCCTGAGAAAGATGACCTGCACTCATTTTGGATGTGGCATGAGTAAAACATCCTTTCCCCAAAGATTTTTAAATTTTTTTATTTCTATTTTTATACTTACCACTACACTAACGAGGACCCAAAGTTTTTCGGTTTGTTACTCAGCCAACAGAAACTGGTCTAAGCAAAACAGGCCCCCAAGATCTATTTCTGAGTTCAACATATGCTAGGTTGCTTGACTGACTAGGGTAAAATTAGGTCTTTGATAAGAAGCCAACAATTCTGAAATGAAAGCTATCATCAGCATGTTACTATAGGCATGCATGTAGAGATGAGATATTCAGAAGGGAAGCTAAAAAAAGACCACAGGAAAAATCTCCCACATTTTAGGTAACAAAAGTCTTCAGCAAGTTTTGCATTATCAGCATGTTAGAAAACAGAAACTCAGTGAAAATGAATTGGTTGGAACTGAATTGAATTACTATTTTGAGAACCTGAAATGGTAAATTACTTGAAACCCAAACTCCTTTTTTATAATAACTAAGATAAAATGGCAGACTTGTTACAATCAGCTCCTGTTTTTAGGGATCTTGGGCTCAGAAGGCTGTGTCCAGGAATTGTTTACTGCATTTATGCCATCTTCATGGTTTAGAAAGAAGATTGGATTAGCAGGAGCTGGGAAATCCAACACACTTACTTGAAAAATAATCAAAGCTGATATTCTGGTGAGTCAGCAGTATCAGTCTTGCATATGAAAAGCAACACACATTATTACTATTGTGACTTTCTGCTCTTCAGTTTTACAGAGTACTTAATAACACTCACCTGCAGCCTTTTTGTGACAAGAAATAGCCTCTTCGTATTTCCCTGCAGCTAATAAACGATCTGCTCGTCTGCTCTGTTGATGAGCCTAGAAGACAAACATCCCTAAGTTGCTCCGGATCATAAAATAAAACACGATTTCTCTTAAAAAGCAACTACCTTTTAAGAAGATAAATAATACTGTTTGTTGCCACATATCAAATCACTATTACAGCTCTATCTGTAGCTGGGGAAATGTAATGGGTAGAGCCTAGAACTACAGCATCTGAAAGGAACTGGCAACTTCTTTCACTTCTACCATAAGCCCTCTCAAGGTTAACACCAGGCACTTAACTCCTTAATTGACTCACATTCTTCCACTCTTTGGAGATTAACCAAGAGTTACAATCATAGATTGTTATTCAAAATGTCTAGTTTCTTGATTTTTAACAAGCTCCTTTCAAAACAAGAGCTATTTTGTAGATACTTTCACTAATCTGTACAGTCTAAAAACTATAATCAGGAAATCACTCATCACGTAGTAAAACCCAAGCTTCTCTTCTATCATGTCATTCTTTCAACATTAAAGTTACTATGTTTTTAAAATAAAAAATTTGGACATTGCGCAGTTGATGAATTCATGATACCAACATCTAATATTACAAAGATTGTTCTAAAGATATCTCATCAAAAGAACAAAGTCAAAAAAATCAGAAGTTCTAACAGCAAATATTGTAACTGCTCTTGAATTGCAAAGGAAAACTGATAAATAAGCAGTCACTGGCCTCCTTACACTTTAAGAATCTCAAAAAGAGCTTCAAGGCCAGGTGCAGTGGCTCACGGCTGTAATCCCAGCACTTTGGGAGGCTGAGGCAGGCGGATCATCTGAGGTCAGGAGTTCAAGACCAGCCTGGCCAACATGGTGAAACCCCATCTCTACTAAAAATACAAAAATTAGCTGGGCGTGGTGGCTCACGCCTGTAATCCCAATACTTTGACCAGCCTGGCCAACATGGTGAAACCCCATCTCTACTAAAAATACAAAAATTAGCTGGGTGCGGTGGCTCACGCCTGTAATCCCAGCACTTTGGGAGGCTGAAGCGGGCGGATCACGAGGTCAGGAGATCAAGACCATCCTGGCTAACAGGGTGAAACCCGGTCTCTACTAAAAATACAAAAATTAAAAATTAGCCGGGCATGGTGGCGAGCGCCTGTAGTCCCAGGCTACAGGCGCTGAGGCTGAGCCAGGAGAATGGCGTGAACCCCAGAGGCGGAGCTTGCATTGAGCTGAGTTCGCGCCACTGCACTCCAGCCTGGGCGACAGAGTAAGACTCCGTCTCAAAAAAACAAAACCAAAAACAAAAACAAAAATTAGCCAGGCGTGATGGCGGGCGCCTGTAATCCCAGCTACAGAGAAGGCTGAGGCAGAGGTTGCAATGAGGCCACATCACGCCACTGCTCTCCAGCCTGGGTGAAGAGAATGAAACTCTACCTCAAAAAAAAAAAAAAAAAAAATGCTTTAATATACATTATTTCAGCTGCTTTAATTATGACTTTGTGAATGCATTTTCCTCTCTTACATAAGGAGGCCCAAAAGACTGGTGGGGGTCGTGTAATTTACATAAGATTATACATTTAACTAGCAAGGAGAAAGGCAGAGATCATCAGCTAAAGTTTTCTACCTCATGTAACGGTTTTCCTCAGTAACAAACTCACACATGATTTAGCAAAGCTTCACAGCTTCACAAAAAAGCGAAAAGCATTGTACACCCATGTTCATAACAGCATTATTCACAACAGCCAAAAGATGAAAGCAATACAGATGTCCATCAACAGATGGAGATGGATAAATGCAGTATATACACACAAAGGAAAGGTACTGTCTTTAAAAGGAAGGTACTTCTGACACATACTACAACATGGATGAACTGTGAGGGCATTAGACTGAATAAAATAAGCCAGTCATAAAAGGACAAATACTATACAAACCAACTTACTGGTTATCTAAAGTAGTCAAACTCATAAAAATAGGAAAGTTGAATGGTGGAAAAAATCGTCATTGAATGGGGGAGGGGGAAACGGGGAGTAGGTATTCAAACAGCATAGTTTCAGTTTTGCAAGATGAAAAAATTCTGGAGATTTGTTGCACAACCATGCGAATATACTTAACACTACTGAACTGTACACTGAAAAATAATTAAGAGAATAAACTTTACGTGTTTTTTACATCACTTAAAAAAGGTGAAAAGTGGCCGGGTGCTGTGGCTCCTGCCTATAATCCCAGCACTTTAGGAGGCCAAGGCAGGCAGATCACTTGAGCTCAAGAGTTTGAGACCAGCCTGGGCAATATGGTGAAAACCCATCTCTACAAAAACTACAAAAATTAGCCGGGTGTGGCACTCGCGTCCCAGCTACTCAGGAGGCTGAGGTAGGATGATCACTTTGAGCCTGGGAAATGGAGGCTGCAGTGACCTGTGATCGCACCACTGCACTCCAGCCTGGGCAACAGAGTGAGATCCTGTCTCAAAAAAAAAAAAAAAGGGCCGGGCGCGGTGGCTCACGCCTGTAATCCCAGCACTTTGGGAGGCCGAGGTGGGCGGATCACGAGGTCAGGAGATCAAGACCATCCTGGCTAACACGGTGAAACCCCGTCTCTACTAAAAATACAAAAAAAAAAAATCAGCCAGGCGTGGTGGCGGGCGCTGGTAGTCCCAGCTACTCGGGAGGCTGAGGCAGGAGAATGACGTGAACCCGGGAGGCGGAGCTTGCAGTGAGCAGAGATCGTGCCACCGTGCCCCAGCCTGGGTGACAGAGCAAGACTCTGTCTCAAAAAAAAAAAAAAAAAAGGTCGGGCACAGTGGCTCATGTCTGTAATCCCAGCACTTGAGGAGGCCAAGGCAGGTGGATCACCTGAGGTCAGGAGTTTGAGACCAGCCTGGCTAACATGGTGAAACTCCGTCTCTACAAAAATTAGTCGGGCATGGTGGTGGGTGCCCGTAATCCCAGCTACTCCAGAGGCTGAGGCGGGAGAATCACTTCAACCCGGGAGACAGTGGTTGCGGTGAGCTGAAATCGCACCATTACACTTCAGCTTGGGCAACAGTGAGACTTGGTCTCAAGAAAAAAAAAAAAAAAAGTAAAAAAAAAAAACAAATCTGTCAGCTGAAAAATGATTTGTCTTGGATGCTTTTAAAAGACATGTCCCTTTGATGCTGCATAAAATACTTCACAGAATCACGTTTGCAATTGAGATTATAAATATTCTGGGCATGTTTACAAATCATACTCAGTATAAAATACCGGTGAAGACAAAAGTAGAAAACAGCACTTCCAGCAAATGCATTGCTGTTTGCCTTCCCCCCCCCCCCCCCCCGCTTCTATTTTTGTAAGAAACAAACAAGCAACAATCTTAAAGACAAGATTGGTGCCTTTCAATTAGAGGATTTCAGATACTTTTTATTCTTTAAGTAGTAATCACATTTTCCTCTAAGTCTTAACATATGCCTGGGAACAATAGGTCACAAGAAATGACTGGGTAGGGTGGGCGCAGTGGCTCACACCTGTAATCCTAGCACTTTGGGAGGCTGAGGCAGGCAGATCACTCAAGGCCAGGAGTTCAAGACCAGCGGGGCCAATATGGCGAAACCCCATCTCAACTAAAAGTACAAAAATTAGCCTGGCGTGGTGGCACATGCCTGTAATCCCAGCTACTCAGGTGGCTGAGGCACAAGAATTGCTTGAACAACCTGGGAGGCGGAGGTTGCAGTGAGCTGAGATCATGCCACTGCACTCCAGCCTGGGCAACAGAGCAAGACAGTCTCAAAAAAAAAAAAGACTCGGGGCTTAAAATGAATGAATTTTAACCTGGAGACTCGGACTGAGCAAAAAATACATTCTGAACACATGAGCATTTTCTAGTACCCACAAATTACACAGATCTTTTGGGAACAGAATGTACATGATGAAGAAAGCTAGTATGTACAAGCAGTTATGATTAACCTAATTTCTCTAATGAACATGTTTTGATACTATTAAAGCAAGTGGTATTAAATCAAAAGGCTCTAGGTTTTAACAAAAATACAAATCACCTGGTTAAAATACAGATTCTAAAAGGCCAGGCGCGGTGGCTCACACCTATAATCCCAGCACTTTGAGAGGACGAGGAGGGAGAATCGCTGGAACCAGGGAGGCAGAGGTTGCAGTGAGCCAAGATCATGCCACTGCACTCCAGCCTGGGCAACAAGAGTGAAACTCCATTTCAAAAAAAAAAAAAAAAGATTCCGATTCAGGAGGTTTGGAGCACGGCTTGAGACTCCACCCAGGAAAAGTCAAAGTTTCTGGCTTATGGATAACACTCTAAGAAGCAGGGATGAGATGTTATTTCAGGTTACTTCATTCTAACACCTTTTTTCTATCTGTGTGTCACTGATGACTTCAATCACTTTCTATCTTATACTATGGATATTTACGTAGCTCCATAATTAAACTTCAAACTCTGTGATGACAGAATAAACTGTTAATTGAACACCAAAAAAATAAAAAGTTCTCAAACAGTGAGAGCAGGTCTTCATGGCTCTCCCAACTCCCTTAAAACATCCCCATGTAGAGTCCAATCTCTAATCAGTCTGCCAATTTAGGAGTTAAATCTCATTATAGTTTCAGATTATTGCTGAGCTCAACAAAAACACACCATCTCCTCTGGTGTTTTAGCACCAGAGCAATCAAATTTCATATTTTAAGTACAGTTCCTACTATGTTCTTACTAGATACACAGCAAACACAGACTCGATAGAGCTCAACTGCCAACATTCTAATCTCAGTTTGACCACATATGAGACACAGGAGCCTGGCTTTCCCAATTATCTGCCTCAGTTTTCTCATCTCTAAAATGAGAGTTATTGTCTGCTTATGTAAATTTGATGGCACCAAAAACAAAAGAGTTTGTGAAAATTAAACTAGATGAAACATCACAGTGCTTAGAATGGTGCCTGGTACTGGTACATACTCGATATATCCCTCGTTAAGTACTACAAGACAATAGAAGTGACGGAAGTACCTGCCATCAAGAAGTTGACAATATAGTTGGGTCTAGACTAAATTGCATTTTTTTTTTTTTTGAGATGGAGTCTTGCTCTGTCGCCCAGGCTGGAGTGCAGTGGCGCGATCTCGGCTCACTGCAAGCTCCGCCTCCCGGGGTTCACGCCATTCTCCTGCCTCAGCCTCCCGAGTAGCTGGGACTACAGGCGCCTACCACCTCGCCCGGCTAGTTTTTTGTATTTTTAGTAGAGACGGGGTTTCACCGTGTTAGCCAGGATGGTCTTGATCTCCTGACCTCGTGATCCGCCCGCCTCGGACTCCCAAAGTGCTGGGATTACAGGCGTGAGCCACCACGCCCGGCCTAAATTGCATTTTTAAAAAAATTTTCATCTTAATCATTTTTGAGACAGGGTCATGCTCTGTTGCCCAGGCTGGAGCAGAGTGGTGCAATCATAGCTCACTGCAGCCTCAATATCCTGGGCTCCAGCAATCCTGCCACCTCAGCCTCCTGAGTAGCTAGGAATACAGTCACATGGCACCACACCCAGCTAAGTTTTATTTTTTGTAGAGGTGGGGTCTTGATATCTTGCCCAGGCTGGTTTCAAACTCCTGGGCTCAAGCAATCTTCCTCCCTCACTCACCCAAAGTGCTGGAATTATAGGCATGAGCCACTATGCCCAGCTAAATTGCATTTTTTATAAACTGAAGATTTTACAGAAAACCGATCTTGGTGGTGGTTATTTTTAAAACAACTTTTACAGTTTACACATATTAAAACTGGTCTCTCTTTAAATACTGTTCTTGGCAGAATCACAGCCATTAAAAGTAATAGGCTGAGTCCGGGAGCAGTGGCTCACATTTGTAATCCCAGCACTTTGGGAGGCCGAGGCAGGCAGATAACGAGGTCAGGAGTTTGAGACCAGCCTGGCCAACATAGTGAAACCCCGTCTCAACAAAAAATACAAAAATTAGCCAGACATGGTGGCGCCCACCTGTAGTCCCAGCTACTCGGGAGGCTGAGGCAGGAGAATCGCTTGAACCTGGGAGGCAGAGGTTGTGGTGAGCCAAGACTGCGCCACTGCACTCCAGCCTGGGCAACAGAGTGAGGCTCCATCTCAAAAAAAAAAAAAAAAAAAAAAAAGGCTGGGCACGGTGGCTCATGCCTATAATCCCAGCACTCTGGGAGGCTGAGGTGGGAGGGTTGCTTGAGACCACCATAGGCAACACAGTGAGACCCCATCTCTACAAAAAATTAGAAAAATTAGCTGGGTGTGGTGGTGAGCACCTGTAGTCCCAGCTACAGGAGGGACTGGTAGGAGGATCAGGAGCTCAGGAGGTTGAAGTTACAGTGAGCCGTGATTACGCCACTGCACTCTAGTCTGTGGGACAGAGGAAGATACTACCTCAAAAAGAAAAGGGTAATAAGTCCATAAATATGTTTCTCTGGTAATTCAAAACAAGTTATGACATTCACAATAAAACAGTCCCACCTCTCTGTACTTCCTAGGCAATCCATATGGATTCTGTGGGACTCCTCGCATTCTTTTTTTTTTTTTAATTGTTTGATGGGTTACGTTAGATTGAGGTCTACAGCTGTGGTTGCCCATTATTTCTGACAGATGATTCATTTTGTAAACAGCTGACATAAACTTATGGTACTGATAACTATAGACAGAACTGTAAATATATTTTCTCTTATGATTCCCTTGCTTTTTTTTTTGAGATGGGGTCTCATTCTGTCACCCAGAGGCTGGAATGTAGTGGTATGATAACGGCTCACTGCAGCCTCAACCTCCTGGGCTCAAGTGATCCTCCTATCTCAGTCTCTCAAGTAGCTGGAACCACAGGCATGTGCCACCATGCTCAGCTATTTTTTTTTTCTTTTGGTAGAGACCAGGTTTCACTATGTTGCCCAGGCTGGTCTTGAACTCCTGGGCTCAAGCGATCCACCTGCCTTGGCCTCTCAAGTGCTAGAATTACAGGTGTGAGCTACCATACTGGGCCCACATTCTTGTATTACCTTGTCGTCTGGATACCTAAAGTATCCCTTCTCCAGATTTTCAAACTTAGGAGCAGCAAATATCAAGAAAGTCTAATTAATGTGACATTCAGAGGCTAGCCAGGTAGAAATATAGATTTGCAGAAAGCAGGAGTGAAGCAGACAAGCCTGAAAAGGCAAAAGAGAGAGGGAGAGTCTGATTAAGTCTGACAGGCTCCATATGTTCATAAACCAAGCTACATTATACCCCTGCCCTTCCTGCACCCTTCTTTGCAGTCCAATAAATTATCTCTTTTGGCTTAAGCTAATTTTAAGTGGGTTTTCATCAACTACAACCAACAAAAATCCTAGCTACAACAACTAGGTTACTAAGTGACTGCCATCACTGAAAGTACCTTTTACTTCCACATGCTAACTGCCCCAAAAATACATGTTCAATACTACCTTCTTTCCCAAAAGAAAACAGTATTCCTTTCTATAACTTTCAATTTATTTTTTTCTGTGTCCTTGGGGAAAGCTGTTAAGTAAAGATGAAAAGGAACACTAGGCCAGGCGTGGTGGCTCACGCCTGTAATCCAGGCACTTTGGTTTGGGAGGCTGAGGCGGGGAGATCACAAGGGCAAGAGTTCAAGACCAGCCTGGCCAACATGGAGAAACCCCATCCATACTAAAAATACAAAAATTAGCCAGGCATGATGGCACGCGCCGCTGGTCCCAGCTACGCAGAAGGCTGAAGCAGGAGAATCTCCTGAACCCGGGAGGCAGAGGTTGTGGTGAGCTGAGATTGTGCCATTGCACTCCAGCCTGGGCAACAGAGCGAGACTCTGTCTCAAAAAAAAAAGAAAAAGAAAAAGAAAAAAAGAAAAGGAACACCATATGAACACTGTACTGAAAAGGCAGCAGAGGAAAATCTAATATTCACCTGACCTTATGGTAGGGTCTTCAGTTGAAAGAGAAACCTCACTCACTCGCCCTTTCCCAATCAATGTGTGTCTCCTACAAACAAGTAGCAAACAGTTATCTCAAATCAATAAGCACTGAATTGACTGTCTAATATAATGCAATTATACTTAAGAGCTCAAGTGTTGGAGAATTCCAGAAAAGACTTTTTTTTTCCCCCCGAGACAAGGTCTCACTCAGTAGCTCAGGCTGCAGTGCAGTGCAGTGCAGTGGTGTGAGCTCAGCTCACCACAATCTTCACCTCCTGAGTTCAAGTGATTCTCCTGTTTCAGCTTCCCAAGTAGCTGGGATTACAGGCATGTGCCACCACACCTGGCTAATTTTTGTTTTGTTTTGTTTTTTGATATGGAGTTTCACTCTGTCACCCAGGCTGAAGTGCAAGGGCACGATCTTGGCTCACTGCAACCTCTGCCTCCTGGGTTCAAGCAATTCTCCTGTCTCAGCCTCCCAAGTAGCTGGGATTACAGGCACCCGCCACCACACCTAGCTAATTTTTATTTTCTGTAGAGACCTGGTTTCACCTTGTCGGCCAGGCTGGTCTTGAACTCCTGACCTTAGGTGATCCACCCACCTCAGCCTCCCAAAGTGCTGGGATTACACGGGTGAGCCACTGTGCCCAGCCCAATCTTGCTTTCATATCCTACCATGATCACTTCATCTTTAAATAGGGGGGAATATCTCATATTTAGCTACTAAGAAGAAGATAAAATATATACATAACATGTCCGATGCCAATCCCACCACTTAGCAATAACTGCTGGGTATCTCTTAGTATTCTCTACCTCCTTTTTCCAGAGTGCTTTCATTATGCCTAGCTCAGCTTGTAACAAAGAAATAAATTTTCCTTGGAATTTTTCAGGGTACAAAGAAGAGATTCAAATCTTTTTACCTTGAAGATTTTAAGGCCAATATAATTAAAATGGGATAGTTATAAGGACTCCAGGTATGCACAAGGCCATTCCTTGGATCATGATATCTGATAACTTTTCTTACAGAAGCTGGAAAGTAAGAGGCTTCATTAACTACCTCATGTGATGTGAGAACTGACCACTCTGGAGGGAAGCTGTTACTCAACAAACATTCTCAGCACTCTTAAGGGCTAAACACATAGAAAACGATTGTGGCCAGGCAGTCACATGGACCCTGTCCTTTGCAGCGGAGGTAAGCAAAACATGAGCAATAGTCATGTATAAAGATCTGACATCACTTTCCAAATCAGCAGCAAACAAACCAAAGAACTAGAAATTATCTCACATAAGTTTTGACATTTGTTACCAGTAGTTACATTGACAAAATTAAGTGTATGGAAAGAAGTATCTAAATATACACTAATTTTATTAAGTTATAATTTTTCCATATTTAAAACTGACAGGCTGGGCACAGTGGCACACGCCTGCAATCCCAACACTTTGGGAGGCTGAGACAGGAAGATTGCTTGAGGCCAGGAGTTCAAGACCAGCTTGGGCAACACAGCAAGACCCCAACTCTACAAAAAGTTTTTGAAAAAATTAGCTGGGCATGGTGGTGCAAACCTGTAGTCCCAGCTACTGTGGAGGGCTCAGGCAGGAGGATCCCTTGAGTGTGAGCAACAGAATAAGACTCTGTCTCTTAAAGAAAAATTGACCAAAAAACCCTGATGAAACAAACTTACTCAGAGTTCAAAGACTAGCTATTGTTTTTTTTTTAGTGGAAGTACAATTTTTCTTTTGACAAACTTCAATAACCAGACAATTAGAATCCATTACCTCTATGATACATATTAAAATGAATTTATTTCAAACTAGTCTCTTCCAGATCTTAAAAATTCACTGTGAGGAATTTCTAAGGCCCTTACTGCCAAGCCTAACATAAAAGAATCAATACTGGAGCAGAGGTAATAAATGCTAACACAGAATCTACAGTTCAATATAAATGAGAACCACATTGAAATGAACATGATGAGTACAATATGGCAGCATTGGTAGAAAGAAGTCTTGATATCAAAATAACTAGTGATTCATAAGGTATTTAAGTCACTGACCTAAGTAATTACCTAATTATCTCAGCTTAGGCTTATTTATCTGTAAAACTGGAAAACTCATCTTACTAAGTTCCGAGGATGTTCTGAGGACACATGATTACAAATCCATGTACTGTGATGAGTCCTTATACAATGAATTTGGATGACACTATGATGTCATTAGACACAGCTTACTGCATTACTAACTCTGAGTATAGAAAAAGAAAAAGCTTGTATAATACTAGCGGAATTTTCAAAGACATTCAAATTATAGCATTGAGAACTATCTCTCATCTTGAGTCAACTAGATACTAAGTTAGGTGTTCTCACATAAAAGAATGTCAGAATTTTCATAGCCAGGCGTGGTGGCACATGCCTGTAATCCCAGCTACTCAGGAGGCTGAGGCAGACAAGTGCTTGAACCCGGGAGGCGGAGGTTGCAGTGAACCCAGATCGCATCACTGCACTCCAGCCTGGGCGAAAGAACGAGACTCTGTCTCAAAAAAAAAAAAAAAGGAATGTCAGAATTTTCAAAAACCCCATCTTATAAAACTGTGAGTGACAATTCTGAGTGCCAGAGGCCTGTAATTGGTACTGATTCAAGTAACTGTCAATGTCTGTCCTATTGTTACCTTCCAATAAACAACTATGCTGGAAATCAAATCTTTCAAGACTCAAATGGTTTAAGAATTCAAGGTGTTGGCCGGGCATGGTGGCTCACACCTGTAATCCCAGCACTTTGGGAGGCCAAGGCGGGTAGATCACGAGGTCAGGATATCGAGAACATCCTGGCCAACATGGTGAAACCCCGTATCTACTAGTGGTGCGTGCCTGAAATACCAGTTACTCGGAAGGCTGAGGCAGAAGAATCGCTTAAACCAGGGAATAGGAGGTTGCAGTGACCTGAGACCGCTCCACTGCACTCTAGTCTGGTGACAGAGAGAGACTCCGTCTCAAGAAAAAAAAAAAAAAGAATTCAAGATGCCAAATTTCTGACACTTGCCCACATAAATTTTATGGCTGGAATATGGAGTTACACTAGCCTGCTTAAAATGACTGTCGACATTCACTCCGTTTTATAAAGAGAAGGATTTAAATAGTATTGTCACCATTTAACTAATTTTTCCTAAACTGGTAGTGATTCTGCAGTTCCATCTGCAATTGTCACCCAGTTCCAGTCTCCTCATAAAACACCACACATTTGTGGGACAGTTGGCAGGGGTTATGCTGCAGCCAAATAAAGTGAAGCTACCTAGAACTGAACCAATGGTCATTTGGCAAGGACATCTGAACTCTGAAGCACTTTGTAAACAGCTGATTATTTCTAGTAATACTCCTATGAAGTTTCAGTACTGAGCCATCCATTATATTTCATTGCAAACTATTTGTCGCCTTAAAAACAAGAAAAGGGCAAGACAGTTCCCTGGCTGAGTCAGAGTCGCGCTCTGTCGCCCAGGTGGGAGTGCACAATCTCAGCTCACTGCAACCTCCACCTCCCGGACTCAAGCGATCCTGCCACCTCAGCCTCCCCAGTAGCTGGGACCACAGGCTGGCGCCACCACGCCTGGCTATTTTTGTATTTTTGGTAGAGACCGGGTTTCGCCATGTTGCCCAGGCTGGTCTCGAACTCCTGAGCTCAAGTGATTCACCTGCCTCTGCCTCTCAAAGTGCTAGGATTACAGGCATGAGCCACCGCACATGGCCAGTTCCCTGGTTTAAAAAAACTCACAAATGTAGTCCAATTAGTCTTAAGTGTAAATAACTCTTACCTACCACCTGGGGCAAGACCCAACTTAAAACTGGGAGGGGCGCCTCTCAACAGTTAACCTACTACCGGTGATTTCGTCTGAGAATCTTAGGCTTTTAAAGCTCAAGTCCAAACCTTTATTCTACAAACAGATTTTAAAGTAAGGGCTTATGGTCTGGTAATAATCGCTAATTCTTGCACTGTACTATGTACTCAGTACAGTTATAAGTGCTTTACATCTATTTACTCCTTTAATCCTCCCAACGAACCTGAAGCAGAGTGAAGTCAAGTAGTTTGCCCAAGATAACACGTAACACAGCTACCAAGTGACAAGGTTAGAATTCAAATCCAAGCAGCAAAGTTTCAGAACCCACAGTCTTAAACCATCAGACTCTACTGTTCTACTAGGGCTCAGAGTTCTAATGTGAGAAACGAATCCTCTATAGTGCTTTTTTTTTTCAATCCCACCATCGCAAAGAATTGCAAACCTGTGACTTAGAAGTTCTTCCTGCGTGCATCCTTAAGTAATCTGACTTTTGCATCCAAAATGGGTAACCTCTCTGGAAAACTAAAAGATGTAATGGCCAGTCTGAAAAGAACTCATGTTTCCCGTTAGTGGGATTGTTTTGTTGTTGTTTTTTTTATTGCAACACCTGAAACGCCTTAAAACACAAGTAAACAAGCTATCAGCCATTTTCCTGAGAACAGCAAACACCTATTACACTTTCATGATGCCTAAATTGATGAATCTGAGCTAAAAACAGGAACGGCTGTCTTTTTCCCAGCTGTCTCTAATATATTTGGAAGACGGTAGACTCAGTTTATGCATGTGAAAGTATGTGAGAAATGAGGGGGTAGTGGCGGGTGAGGAGGCTATTCATTCCTCCATCTCTCCAAAGCGTGGCGACTTAGACTCAGACCCTCCTGCTAGAACTCAAAACCAGTATCACACACCATTTCTGCCTTGGACGGCTTCAGTGCCTCTCCAGGCTGTAGGGAGGTGGCTACGTGGCGCTAGGAGGACTTCCCCCAGCCAGAGAGGAGGTGGCAGCCCCAGCTGGTGGCATCCCCTCGCCCGGGGCCCCGCGGCAGGGGGCGCCAGGAGCTTCCCGGGGATCCCCCAAGAGGGCAAAGTCTGAAGTGACTGGCCTGGAGCCGCAGCTGGGCCAGGGCCTGCCTAGCACCCCCTCACAGCCTCTGCGACCACCCCTGCCAAACCAACCTCCCAGCCTCAAGGGCTAGCCGACTCGCCCGGGCCGGCGCCGGGCTCCTGAGGCAAAGGCACCCAAGACGGACGCTATATTCTGTGGGACACTCACCAGGTTGAGGGGTCCTTCCATTACTTCCATAGACCCCGGGGTAAGCGGCGGCCTTAGGAAGGGGAGTGGTGGCGCCGGGGAACATGGAGGGGACTGCAGGGGAGCGCGACGCAGCCGCAGAGACTGCGGCCCCTCTCTGCGCCCCAAGAGCCAGCGGTAGGCGCTGAGTGAGCAACAACCTCACCACTTCCTCCTCCGGCGCCGCGCCGCGGGCCCGCCCCCTGCGCCACCGCCGCGGCCACGCACGGCGCCATGACGTCACACGCGCAAAAGGCTGGTTCAAGGTGGGAGTGAGGACAGGCAGTGGGTGGGGCCCAGGGAGGGCGGGGCACCAGCTAGCGTACGCCTGCGAGCAGTCAATCTTTCCTCTCACGAGAAGCGTTAGTTCATGTTCTTAAAGTCTACTCTGACGTCACGTAAGAATTGAAATGGCTGTCTTCTGCAATTGGCTTCTCACTTTTCTTTTTAGACTGACTTTTCCTTAAATCTGCTCATCGTTACACCCTTACTTGTACTCCCATCCACACCTTTATCCTTGTACAGGATTCACTTTTTCAAAAGGCTGATTGGAGCAATTCCAGACCATGCACTGGATTAACCCCCCTAGAGGTCAGCAAGCTTGAAAGATTTAGGGTTCTGCCCTCAAGTTGCTCACAAACTGATAGGGAAAATGATTTTGGTCTAGCCAAATACAACACTTGATTCATTTAACAAGTATGTGCCAAACCAAAGCTAAGTCTGTCATGGAATTCACTGACAAATAGTTGTGATTTATGCTGGAAAGGGAACACATAGGGAGCTGTTTTACAGTAACCGAGGTGGAGTTGGGTGGTAAAGGAAAGCCTCTGGGGAGGGCGTGAGACTTTTTTTTGAGAAGGGGTCTTGCTGATGCAATCTCCACTCACTGTGACCTCCCTCTGCCCGCCCCCTGCCCCAGGCGATCCTCCCACCTCAGCCTCTTAAGTAGCTAGGAACTACAAGTGCCCAGGCCAGGTTAATTTTTTTATTTTTTGTAGAGATGGGATTTCGCCGTGTTGCCTATGCTGGTCTTGAATTCTTGAGCTCAAGTGAACGCGAATGATCCGCCCTCCTGGACCTCACAAACTGATGGGATTATAGGCATGAGCTACCGCACCTGGCTAGGGGTGTAATCTTTAAGATGAAACCTTAAAATGCCAGTTAAACAAAGACACTTCTCGACAAAGGAAATGTCTTATGCCTCAACTTTAAAGGCGGGGAGGTGGGGCTGGGGGAGCTACAGCATTGTTAGGATGTAAGAGAGAGGCAAAAGAAGATACCAGAGAGATAGAAAACTTCCAAAATATAGGTGGCCTTGTAGTGCACAATGAAACATTTGAATTTTACTCAAAGTGCATTGGGAAATAAGTAAAGGATATTAAGCTAGAGAATAATCTGCTTTAATTTACAGTTTTGAAAAAATTAATTTCCCTGTAATGTGAAGAATAGATTGTGGAAGGTCTAAGGGAAAAGAACCAAGACAAGCTAGTTGATTGACTAATTATGGGAGCTTAGACTGGAATGGAGGTAGGGAAGATTCGGTCATGCATCCACTCTTTACATAGTTATTGTGTTTCTACCATGTATCAGAAACTTTGGAAGAGAAGTAGATATATTCAAGATATATTTTTGGGCATCAAGTTGAGCAGAGTTGGTGAGGGACTGGAAGTAAAGCATATAGAAAATGGAAGAATCAAATCTTGTATTTAAACAACCAAGTGGCCTGGTACACTGGCCCACACATGTAATCCCAGCACTTTGGGAGGTCGAGGACAGCAGATCACTTGAGGCCAGGACTTCAAGACCACCCTGGCCAACATGGTGAAACGTCATCTCTACTAAAAGCACTAAAATTTAGCAGAATGTGGTGGTGCATGCCTGTAATCCCAGCTACTGGGGTGGCTGAGGCAGGAGAATTGCTTGAACCCGGGAGGCAGAGGTTGCAGTGAGCTGAGATCAATCACACCACTGCATTCTAGCCTGGGCGACACAGAGAGACTCTGTCTCCAAAAATAAAAAAATTAAATTAAAAAAGTAAACAACCAAGTGGACAAGATAGTGAGAGATAGGACTAGCTGGATTTCCTAGGCCAACTAAGAATTCCTAAGCCTAGCTGGGGAAGGTGACTGTACCCACCTTTAAACACAGGGCTTGTAACTCAGCTCACACCTGACCAATCAGGTAGTAAAGAGGGCTCACTAAAATACAAATTAGGCTAAAGCAGGAGATAAAGAAATAGTCAAATCATATATTGCCTGAGAGCACAGGGGGAGGGACAATGATCGGGGATATAAACCCAGGCATTTGAGCAGGGAGTGGCAACCCCCTTTGGGTCCCCTCCCATTGTATGAGAGCTTTGTTTTCACTCTATTAAATCTTGCAACTGCACACTCTTCTGGTCCATGTTTGTTACAGCTTGAGCTGAGCTTTCGCTCGCTGTCCATCACTGCTGTTTGCTGCCATGGCAAACCTGCCGCTGACTTCCACCCCTCCAGATCCAGCAGGGTGTTCACTGTGCTGCTGATCCAGTGAGGTGCCCACTGCCACTCCTGATTGGGCTAGAGGCTCACCATTGTTCCTGCACGGCTAAGGGCCCAGGATTCGTCCTAACCAAGAGGGAGTCTGATCAGTTGGTTGGGGGGCCTCAGGATTTTATTTTTCTCACCTCTTTTTTCATCACACCTCAGGCCTGTTAACTGTGTCTGAGAGGTAGGTGGTGATGTCAATGCTTACAGTGGGATATGGCCAAACTGCAGGTCTAGGATAACATTTGGCTTATGCTACTGCTCAGAGTCTGGTTTTTAGGTCTCCACTGAAAGAATCAGAAGACGTAGTCGGTGAATTCTGGACATATAGGTCTCCCACAAACTGTCATTCACTCTCCCCGAGTCTCCTCGGTGGTAGTAGTTTAGTACTAACCCTACCTCCACCAGACCTGAGGCCCAGCTCAAAATGACACTGCCTCCATGGTCTTCTGTGGCCCAACATCTAAAAGAAACCTCTGCTCCCTTGGCACTACCTTTACTTCCCTTCAACATTACTTTTTGCCTTATTTATAATTTCATACCTCAAATGGGTACTCAGCATTACCCACAAAATAAATGGTTTCTCTCTTAGGTTGACTTTCCCACTCTGAGGCTTTCTTTTGTTAAGTTTAGTGTAAAGCTGCCTCTTACATACTTTAAGTTTGGCCTAAGTTTCTCCGTAGTGAACTGTAACCTCACTGGATGTGTAAACAAACTGTAACCCACTCTTGTAACAAGGAGCTGAGTCTCAGCCAATCACCGCAGCCATACTTCAACCATTCACAGGTAGCCAACCGTTCGAACTGTGTTCAAGTAAGGTAAACACCCAAAATTTAACCAATCCACCTGTTTCTGTACCTCCTTCCTATTTTCTGTACATCACTTTCCTTTTTCTGTCCATAAATTTTCTCCCACCACACAGCAGTAGTACAGTCTCTCTGAATTTATTGAATTTATTCTGGATCAGGGGGTCTGCCTGATTCAAGAATCATTCTTTGCTCAATTAAATTGTGTTAATTTGTCTTAAGTTTTCCTTTTAACGTTTTTAGATAAACTCTATCCCCTCTGTTCTCAGTTAATAATTTTACTTCATGCTTCATTTTTTTTTTCTTTTTTTCTTTCTTCTTCTTTTTGTTTTAATTATACTTTAAGTTCTAGGGTACATGTGCACAACTTGCAGGTTTGATACATAGGTATACATGTGCCATGTCGGTTTGTTGTACCCACTTCATTTTTTTTAAATCAATAATTGGGCTGGGTGCGGTGGCTCATTCCTGTAATGCCAGCACTTTGGGAGGCTGAGGCGGGTGGATCACCTGAGGTCAAGAGTGCAAGACCAGCCTGGCCAACATGGGAAACCCTGTCTCTACTAAAAATACAAAAAAGTGTCTGGGCAAGGTGGCTCACGCCTGTAATCCTAGCACTTTGGGAGGCCGAGGTGGGTGGATCACCTGAAGTCAGGAGTTCGAGACCAGCCTGGCCAACATGGTGAAACCCCGTCTCTGCTAAAAATACAAAAAAAAATTAGCCATGCATGGTGGCACACACCTGTAATCCCAACTACTGGGGAGGCTGAAGCAGAAGAATCACTCCTGGGAGGCACAGGTTGTAATGAGCTGAGATTGGGCCACTGTACTCCAGCCTGGGCAACAAAAGCAAAAGTCCATCTAAAAAAAAAAAGCAGTAATTGGCTTCAAATCCCCACATTTTCTCCATAAGTAAACTACACAAGTACTTTTATATGTCCATCTTTTCTTTTTCCTACTTGTTAAAATGGAGGAAGCATCCTTCCTTCCCATGGCCAGTTTCTGTACTTGGGCTCTGAATTCCATTCCTCCTTCATATTCTCAAGGAACTTCATTGATACTATGGAGGAATATGTATCAATGGATACATATGTATGGAGGATACTATGACTAAGGAACTTCAGTCATCCTATCTACATCACCTATTATCTTCCTATTGCATATTTTTATGTATCTCACTTTGATTCCTTCCACCATTGTCCCATTTTTATCCTCTATGGAATGTCTTGGATTTCCTTACTTCACTGGCTCTGCCTTCCTCTTCTCCCATATGTCTAATTGCTGGCTCCTCAGCAGCAGTTCCGGGTCTGCTGCTCTTTTCTGCAGCAGAAAATGAAATGTGGCCAGGCGCTGTGGCTCACGCCTGTAATCCCAGCACTTTGGGAGGCCAAGGCGGGCAGATCATCTGATGTCAGGAGTTTGAGACCAGCCTGGCCAACATAGTGAAACCCCGTCTCTACTAAATACACACATACAAAAAAAAAATTAGGTGTGGTGGCACGTGCCTGTAGTCCCAACTACTCAGGCAGGCTGAGGCAGGAGAACTGCTTGAACCCGGGAGGCAGAAGTTGACTTGAGTCAAGATCCTACCATTGCACTCCAGCCTGGGCAATAGAGGGAGACTCTGTCTCAAAAATAAAAAAGAAAAGAAAAGAAAAGAAAATTAAATGTTCTCCCTATTAAAATTAACGTCTTTACCTCAACCAAGCTTGTCCAACCCACAGCCCACAGGCCACATGTGGCCAAGGGCAGCTTTGAATGTGGCCCAATACAAATTTGTAAACTTTCTTAAAACATTATGAGGTATGTATAATTTTTTTGTTTTTTGCTCATCAGCTATCATTAGTGCATTTTATGTGTGTCCCAAGACCTTTCCATGTGGCCCAGGAAAGTCAAAAGATTGGACATCCCTGACTCAGACCTTTCCTGAGTTTCAGTCTTGTATATCTACCTGCTTACCTCACATATCCACTTGGATGTGTGAAAATAATTAATAGGGAGGCTATTAGGTTGAGGTGGCTCTACTTGGGTCTTGGACTCCTACTTAAGCAAACTAAAACCCAATTCAATGTAAACAGTAAGACAAAATTACTGGGCGCTGTGGCTCACTCCTGTAATCCCAGCACTTTGGGAGGCTGAGGAAGGTGGATCACCTAAGGTCAGGAGTTCAAGACCAGATTGGCCAACATGGTGAAACCCCGTCTCTACTAAAAATACAAAAATTAGCCAGGCGTGGTGGTGGGTGCCTGTAATCCCAGCTACTGGGGAAGCTGAGGCAGAAGATTGCTTAAACCCAGGAGGCGGAAGTTGCAGTGGGCCGATATCACACCCTTGCACTCCAGCCTGGGCAACAAGAGCAAAACTCCGTCAAAAAAAAAAAAAAATCGAGCAAGACAAAACTTCACCAGTTAGAAACCATGAACCGGCCAAGCACGATGGCTCACGCCTGTAATCCCAGCATTTTGGGAGGCCGAGGTGGCTGGATCACGAGGTCGGGAATTCAAGACCAGCCTCACCAACATGGTGAAACCCCATCTCTACTAAAAATACAAAAATTATCTGGGTGGAGTGAGAATATGCCTCAAAAACAAAAAACAAAAAAGAAAAAAAAAAAAAAACCACCAACCAATCTCTCACTAGGGACTCTCCACTATACCATACCCAAATAGGTCAAATGCTTAGCTATAGCCAATCAAGTAATTACTTCCACATTCAGCCAATAAAATTTCACTGCTTCTGCTGCTGCGGGGAGCTCTCTGAAATTTTGAGTGCTGCCTGATTCACCAGTCATTCTTTGCTCCAATAAACTCTTCTACATTTAATTCGTCTAAAGTTTCCCTATTAACAGATGTTGGCTGGGCACAGTGGCTCACACCTGTAATCCCAGTAAGAGGTGAAGCCGGCTGGGCTTCTGGGTTGGGTGGGGACTTGGAGAACTTTTCTGTCTAGCGAAAGGATTGTAAATGCACCAATCTGTGCTCTGTGTCTAGCTAAAGATTTGTAAACGCACTAATCAGCACTCTGTGTCTAGCTAATCATGTAGGGGACTTGGAGAACTTTTCCCTCTAGCTAAAGGATTGTAAATGCACCAATCAGCGCTCTGTGTCTAGCTAAAGGTTTGTAGAGTGCAATCAGCACTCTGTAAAAATGAACCAATCAGTACTCTGTAAAATGGACCAATCAGCACTCCGTAAAACGGGCCAATCAGCTCTCTGTAAAATGAACCAGTCAGCAGGATGTGGCTGGGGCCAAATAAGGGAATAAAAGCAGGCCACCCAAGCTAGCAGCAGCAATCCGCTGGGGTACCCTTCTGTTCTGCGGAAGCCTTGGTCTTTTGCTCTTTGCCATACAGCTTGCTACTGCTCATTCTTTGGGTCCACACTATCTTTATGAGTTGTAACACTCACCGCAAAGGTCTGCAGCTTCACTCCTGAAGTCAGTGAGACCACGAACCCACCAGGAGGAACAAACAACTCTGGATGTGCGACCTTTAAGAGCTGTAATACTCACTGCGAAGGTCTGTGGCTTCACTCCTAAAGTCAGCAAGACCACGAACATCTGAAGGAACAAACTCCGGACACACCATCTTTAAGAACTGTAACATGCACTGTGAGGGTCCATGGCTTCATCCTTGAAGTCAGCTAGACCAAGAACCCACCGGAAGGAACCAATTCCGGACACACCAGCACTTTGGGAGGCCAAGGAGGGTGGATCACTTGAGGCCAGGAGTTTGAAACCAGTCTGGCCAACATGGTGAAACCCTGTGTCTACTAAATACAAAAATTAGCTGGGCAATGTGGCTTGGGAAGCTGAGGCAGGAGAATCCTTTGAACCTGGGAGTTGGAGATTGCAGTGAGCTGAGATGGCACCACTGCACTGCAACCTGGGTGACAGAGCAAGGCTCATCTCAAAAACAAACAAACAAAAATAGATGTTAAATCTTTCATTTGTGTGTGCCAGATATTTTGTATTACTCTTTCCAGATCCAGTCTCTACCTCTTACTACCCTGCTCCCTGCCCTTGGAGGCTGATTTTTATGAATTACATCAATGGGTTCCCTTGACTTCTGGCTTCTGGTTGGATTTGGCCCATGGAAGTCAGAGGAAGAGGAAATAAGGTGATTTCCTTGGATCCTCCCTGCAAGGTCACCTCAGTCTAGAGTGTCCTCGATTAAAGGTCAGTGCTTCTTCAAACTATACATTTTTCTCATTTTGGATTTCCCTCTTATTCATTTCTTTTTTTTTTTTTTGAAACAGTGTCTTGCTCTGTCTCCCAGGATGGAGTGCAGTGGCGCAGCCTTGGCTCACTGCAACCTCCGCCTCCTATGTTCAAGTTAGTGACATGCCTCAACCTCCAGAGTAGCTGGGACTATAGGCATGCGCCACCATGCCTGGCTAATTTTTGTATTTTGGGTAGAGATGAGGTTTCGCCATGTTGGCCAGGCTGGTCTTGAATTCCTGGCCTCAAGTGATCTGCCCGCCTCTGCCTCCACCCTCCAAATTGCTGGGATTACAAGCGTGAGACACTGTGCCTGGCCCCTCTTTCTTTCTTTATCGCCTAGGAGTTACTGCTTTTTCTCATGTAAATACCTAAACTCTGGCCATGCCTTTGTAAAATAGTCCCTTTATTAAACCCTTCTAGAATTATTTTGAATATGTCATTGACTTGCTTTAGATACAATGCCTCTGGTAGTCTGAATAATGGTCCCAAAGATATCCAGGTCCTAATCTGTGGAAGCTGAGAATGTTACCTTATGTGGCAAAGGGACTTTGTAGATATGATTAACTTAACCTTGAGATAGGAAGACTAGCCTTAATTATTTGGTGGGCCCAGTGTATTCACAGGGTCCTTACTAGAGGGACGTGGAAGGATTTTAAGAGGAAATGACATGACAAAAGCAGAAGGAGCTTTGAAGCTGCTGTGGTGCTGGCTTTGAAGATGGAAGAAGGGGTTGTGAGTCAAAGGAATACAAAGAATGTAGCTCCAGAGGCTGGAAAGGAAGGGGGCAAGGCCTTGCTGTATACCTTTGTTTTGGTGCTATGAAATTATTTTGGACTTCTAGCCTCCAGAACTGCTAGCCTCCAAATTTCTGTTGTTTTAATCCACTAAATGTGTAGTAACTTCTTACAGCAGCCATAGGAAATTAATACAGTGCCCAAGATACAACTTTTGATTTCCTATACAAATTAGCTCCTTCCTATTGTTACCAGTGGGTCTTTGTTCTTAGAGCTCCCAAAATGGTGGTCGGCCACTTCCAAGATGGCAGTAAGCCTTTTGTTCTCTGACCTGGGGTTCTTGGCCTCATGGATTCCAAGGAATGGAGGTAATACAGGTGTGTGGTCTTAAGCCTCTAAGCTTGTTATGTGGTATAGAAAACTATTGCAGACTCTTCAAGAGAATAGAATTCAGAGCCAGAGTTTTCTTGAAAAACAATAATCATGGCCATACACGGTGGCTCATGTCTGTAATCCCAGCACTTTGGGAGGCTGAGATGGGTGGATCACGTTTGGTGGGTTCAAGACCAACCTGACCAACATGATGAAACCCCCCAGCTCTATTAAAAATACAAAATCAGCCGGGTGTGGTAGCGCATGCCTATAATCCCAGCTACTCGGGAGGCTAAGGCAGGAGAATCACTTGAACCCGGGAGGCGGAGGTTGCGGTGAGCCAAGTCCACGCCTTTGGCCTCCAGCCTGGGCAGCAAGAGCAAAACTCCATGTCAAAAAAAAAAAAAAAAAAAAAAGGAAAACAATAGTGAGTAGTGAATTCATGTCATTGCACTACTCAATCCACAGAGGCTGCTGCACAGCAGGTTTAATACCTCTAAGGGCAACTTCAGCAACTACTCAACAAGGAAGGAAAGTATGATATATTCAGGTACATGCCAAACACACTGACGTGTGAGAACCACTTCATCAGGATCAGCAAAAGGGGAGAAAGGATGGAATTTTACAACCATGTCCAGATGGTGATGGTGGGCATAGCACCCACCAGTGCCATCCTCTGCCATTTGATGTCATGCTGTTGGTCAATCAGTCACAGGCTGTGAAGAGCATGCTGGACTTGGCCAGGCTATTAAGGGAAGATATTATAAACCTACAGTCTTAGTCTATTTTGTGCTGCTGTAACAGAATACATGAAACTAGGTAATTTATAAAGAACAGGGATTTATTTCTTACAGTCTTAGAGGGTGGGTAGTCAAAGGTTGAGGGGCTCACATCTGGCGAGGGCCTTCTTACTGAAACTATGCCTATAAACTTTACGAATTAATCAGGGAAGAAGGAAAGGGGAAAAACAAAAATGCCCCAAGCTTGCAGCACATTCAGCATGAATTATTAGGTCAGCTTGCTCTCCCTAACCTGCTGCCTCATAGTTATTTGCTGCCTATTGTCTCAGAATCACCTAGACCCTGTTACAAGATTATAGGTCCCCTTAAATGCTCCATAGCAGCAGAACCCAACTATTTTGACATCAGAGACTGGTCTAGTGGAAGACAATTTTTCCACAGACCAGGGTTGGGGGGTGGTTTTGGAATGAAACTGCCCTACCTCAGATCATCAGGCATTAGATTTTCATAAGATAAGATATATAGATTCTCATAAGATAAGATAAGGAGCCAGTAACCTAGACCCCTCAGCAACCTAGATCATGGGCAGTTCACAGCAGGGTTCATGCTCCTATGAGAATCTAATGCTGCCACTGATCTGGTGGAGGCAGAGCTCAGGTGGTAATGCTTGCTTGCCCACTGTTCACCTCCTGCTGTGCGGCCTGGTTCCTAACAGGCCATGTACCACTACCAGTTTGTGGCCTGGGGGTTGGGGACCCCTGCTCTATAGATAACAACTTGAACATTATAAAACATTAAGTTTTCCTCTTTGAGATATTCTGTCAAGTCCTGCATACCAGTGAAACTACTGACACCAGCTGGTCTGAAGGACCTGACAAGAAGCTGACTCACCAAATAAAGCAGTTGCTATGTCCTGATTATTTCATTCCTTTTACCACAACTAATGACTTCCATTTTCCAGCCCCCTCATCCCCCGTGATTCCCTTAAAAACCCCAGCCCAGAAGTCCTTGGGGAGATGGATTTAAGGGCCTCCTCCCATCTGTTTGTCCTGTGCACTGTGATCATTAAACTCTTTCTCTGCTGCAAACTCTGCTGTCTCAGTCTGTTACTGCACATCCGGCATGCAAACCTGTTGGTCCTAAAACATTGCTACAGCATCCCATGGGGGAAGGTAGAAGGGCAAGAGAGCATGCATGCAAGAAAGCAAGAGATCAAACTTGTGGCCTCAAGCCCTTTTATAACTGGTCTAAGTCCATTCATAGGGGTGGAGCCCTTATGACCTAATCACCTCTCAAAGGTGCCACCTATTAACACTGTTGTGTTGGGAATTAAGTTTCCAATATTTGCTTTTTGGGGGACACATTCAATCCATAGCACCTACAAAGATTTTAAAACTATCTAGGTTTTGGCCAGGAATGGTGGTTCACGCCTGTAATCCCAGGACTTTGGGAGGCTGAAGCAGATGGATCACAAGGTCAGGAGTTCAAGAGCAGCCTGGCCAACATGGTGAAATCCTGTCTCTACTAAGAATACAAAATACTAGCTGGGTGTGGTGGCACGCGCCTGTAATCCCAGCTACTCGGGAGGCTGAGGCAGGAGAACTGCTTGAACTTGGGGGGCGGAGGTTGCAGTGAGCCAAGATCATGCCACTGAACTTCTGCCTGGTGACAGAGCAAGACTCTGCCTTGGAAAAAACAAACAAACAAACAAATAAAACCTCTCCAGGTTTCTTCCCTTGATATTTGGGAAACAGTAGCTATGCCTGAACTTGCCACAGTGTGTTCTTTGTTTTGCGTTTTTGTATCCCTTCAGATACATGGAAGACTTCTTTAGTTATCAGAAAAAGCCATTCATTTTCTGAGACCACCAGTGGAGGGTTGCACTAATCCCTAGGCAATCCCAACTAGAGACACAATGGAAATGCCTATTATTAAATGAGAGACACGAAGAGCCAAGCAGTAAGGCTTCTGAAACTCAGAAAAATGGGACCTGGGTGCTTTGAGAGAGCATCTTAAAGCTGGTCCTGCAAAGCCTTTGGTGCTCTCCAAGCCTCCCCAGGAAAATGTATTTCATATCAAAGAGCCCAAGCCTAAATGGGCCAATACTGAGGTATTTGCCACATTGGACAGGTTCTTGATTCTTCTCCAGAATGTGCCACAAGGCTAAATTTCACACATTCCTTGGATATAAGCTGCTCTAATCTCAGAGTCAATATTGTAATTATCTTTTTACCGTCATGATAATCCAGTCTCTCCTTGAACTATTCAAATCAAGGCAGACCAATCTGTGGTAGGATATATTTTAAAATTCTAACATTTGTATATTTGACATTGAATTTTTCTACTATTAGAAAGTCTTTCATTTGTGTGAATTGTAATCTGTCTTCCCATGACTGCTATGCTCTTAAGTTTTTGTTGTTTTTTTTAATAAATCACTATAACATATGTGTGTGCAACCAGGCACAATCTGTTCCCTGTATCAAAATGCAAAATGTGTATATCCTTGACTCAGCAATCACCATTGTAGAAACCTTCTCTACAGAAATACTAGCACAGATGTAGAAAATAAAGGTATGTGAGGTGCCTTAATAGTGCCCTCCCTAGTTTTGGAATAGTTCAAACAAAACTAGCCAGACCATTTGACAGGCCTGCTAGAGAGAGGGATTCCTGCATCAAATGGAAGCTTAGATTGATGACCTCAAAAGTTTGTCGGGTTATAAGCCCTTAGTTTGCTCATTTATGGGAAGAGAGTGGAGCAGACCGTCCTGGTCCCACTTTCTGCTTTCTGAGCTTCTCTGCTGAGCAGGAGATAAAGATGAACCTCCATTATGCAGTAGAAGAGGGAGTCCAACGCACCTGCCACACATATGATGTTTGCAGACTGCCCAGTGAAGCCTCCCAAGAACACTGTAGTCACAAAACCTATAAGGCCTGCC
This sequence comes from Piliocolobus tephrosceles, assembly GCF_002776525.5. Taxonomy (NCBI): domain Eukaryota; kingdom Metazoa; phylum Chordata; class Mammalia; order Primates; family Cercopithecidae; genus Piliocolobus; species Piliocolobus tephrosceles. The sequence goes on along the minus strand of NC_045442.1, from coordinate 59,154,315 downwards.
ACAGGACAGTAATAGGGACAACAGCAGGGTTGGGAGTAGCAGGGGGAGCAGCAGGCCCCAGGGCAGTGCTGGGTGCTTGGCTACAACCAAGTCCACATGCCCAGAACAGATAGCACAGCAATGTCAGGAGCAGCCAGCAAGGGCCCAGGAGGAAAAGGAGCCAGGATGGTCACAGCAGGACCACCAGCACATCCTCAGTGGGTGTTAAATTAGCTGTGCAGGTGCTTCATGCATATGCTTGGAGAGTATGTCTAGCATGTGGGCAGGGGCTGCCAAGGGATCCCCAGAAGGCAGAATGAATGTGGTGACTACAGTCGTAGAGACCACTAGCAGGAGTGTTGTGAAAACAGCAAAAGGGCCAGTAGGAAGATCTCTCCTTTCAATCTTATAGAGTAAAGGCTGCATCTGTAGGTCTGGATCTGAAAATAATAATAATAACAACAGAATAAAGGGTCCATAAATGAATGCGATGATAGAGAGTTTCCCAGGTCAGTGCTGATGTTCAGATGGAAAGATAGGAAACAAGGGGAAGGTACAGAACATAGAACTCTAAATTGGAGAATCCTCCATTACAGGAGATGTGTGAAGGTAGCAGCAGGACAAATGAAGATAAACAAATCTGAAAATTATCTTCCTGCCAGTCGTTAGCCATGAGACCATTAGAAATTATAAAAAGGGCTAAGCATGGTGACTCACACTTGCAATTCCAGCATTTTGGGAGGCCAAGATGAGAGGACTGCTTGAACCCGGGAGTTCGAGGCTGCAGTGAGCTATAATTGGGCCACTGCACTCCAGCCTGGGTGGCAGAGCCAGACACTGTCTCTAAAAAGTAAATAAATAAATTACAAAAAGAACAAGGGCAGGAGCAGCCCAGGAGGCACCAGCCACAGCTTCTCTACTCACAAGAGCTTCAGGCACCATCCCACCATAAAAGATTCTAGGACATTTCACCATTGGAATTGGGAAGCTGCTCTACAAACTAGTTCAGATTCTGTAAGTAAGATATCCAGCAGGATAGGCTCTTTCTTAAGCTACTGCAAAGCCAGTGCTACTACAAGAACAGTGTGGCCCCACTACACGGTAGAGAGAGGGACATGATGTCTAAGACTAGAGAGGGCAGCAACCTGGGGGCTCTCTGGAGACCGCAGAGGGTAGCCAGGGGCTAGAGATCATTGTATCGGGATATGAGACCAATGAGGTAGATGATAATCTTTGAAGCTGAGCCTGTTAAAGAAAAACTAGAGCAGGATGCTACCATTGGGATCTGGACTTGGGGGAGTATCTTTTCTTTTTTTAAAAAAAAAACAGGATCTCACTCTGTCACCCAGGCTGGAATGCTATGGCACAACATTGGCTCACTGATGATGTGACCACCTGGGCTCAAGTGATCCTCCCATCTCAGCCTCTGAGTAGTTGGGACTACAGGCTTGTGCTATCACTCCTGGCTAATTTTTGTATCTTTTTTGGTAAAGATGGGTTTTCGCCATGCTGCCTAGGCTGGTCTTGAACTCCTGAGCTCAAGCAATCTGCCTATCTTGGCCTCCCAATGTGCTGGGATTACAGGTATGAGCCACCGTGCCTGGCCTGTTTCTCTTTTTATATATGCACAAGAGTGATATAAGATAAAAATATGCCTAAGTCTGGAGAACCAACCCCTTTCATTATGTATAAAATAAAAATTCTAAGTGGCAAAAACAAGGGCTTAACTTCAGAGAAAAAAACCGGTTTGCCAGCAGAGCCAGCATGTAAGCAATGGCCATCTTTCCTGTGCAGAAGGCCCACCTTCCTTCTGCGTCATTCCCTGATATGAAAGGATCTGATAAGTCCTTCCCCATTTCCAACTTCATCATGAACAAAAGGGAAGACTGCCTTTAACTTTAAATGGAAACTAACTACAGGATAGTTTAGTTGTTTATTTTTAAGACTGGTGTTGGCTAGCAAGCTCCGTTTTGCTTCAGGCTGATTCAAGTGTTTTTTCTACAATTAAATTATTCTATTTCCTGAAACTTTTAAATTATCCCTATTTCCCAATACTAGTGGTTTAACTTTGTACTGTATAATACTTTGCACGTTTCCAAGCACTTACATGTACATTCCCTCTTTCAATTCTAATGGGCTCAAATTAGGGTCTGGTCCAATGTCATAAAATTAATAAATGGCTGAGCTAGGTCTTGAATCTAGCTCTGTCTGGCTATAAGCCCAGTTATTTTTCCACGACAAGCAGCTAAATATCTATTGGAATGATTGGATGTTGGTAATAATAGAAATAGATGGTTAGGGTAACCCATTGCAATTACATATGTTATTTTTGGTTTTTCTAGGTTCACAGTCCTGAGTACTAAGAGGTTCAGGCTAAAAAGAGAGTTGCTATTGTTAGTGACTCTATTCTCCTCCAGGGTATTTTCCAAGAACTATTCACAAACTAGACTGGGCAGGAACTGGCCATGTGAGAAGGCGGAGGGTAGCTGTGAGGTCAGCAGGCTCTAACTCCTCGGACTCTGAGCCAACTTGTCCAGTTGCTTCAGCCTGAGCCAGGATGAACAAAGCCAAGTTAGGCAGGAGTCAGGCATCCTATTCAACCAAGTTCAACAGAGGAGAGTCCAAGGAAAGCAGAATTTCAGGGTAGGTTTTTAATTCAGTAAGCTGACACTTGGGAAAAGACAGTCAAATAAATGCAGAAAGGCAATGATTCAATTGACTTTGTACTAGGTTAGTGTTTCTCAAATAAGGAAGCTGAAGCGAGCGCTCCAGAATCCTAATGTCCTTGGACCACTCAGCTTCTGGTGCACCAGTAGGGCTGCCTTTTTTCTATCTATAAAATATAACTTCGGCTGGGCACTGTGGCTCACGCCTATAATCCCAGCACTTTGGGAGGCCAAGGCAGGTGGATCACAAGGTCAAGAGATCAAGACCATCCTGGCCAACATGGTGAAACCCTGTCTCTACTAAAAATACAAAAATTAGCTGGGCATGGTGGCACTTGCCCGTAGTCCCAGCTACTCAGGAGGTTGAGGCAGGAGAGTTGCTTGAACCCGGGAGGCAGAGGTTGCAGTGAGCCAAGATCGTGCCACTGCACTCCAGCCTGGTGACAGAGCAAGACTCCATCATCTATCTATCTATCTATCTATCTATCTATCTATCTATCTATCTATCTATCTAT
>NC_045442.1:59137548-59151145 GCF_002776525.5 Piliocolobus tephrosceles | reverse complement strand
TATCTATCTATCTATCTATCTATCTATCTATCTATCTATCTATCTATATAAACTTACCTGTTGATCTATGCTGGGTTGGACATGAGGGAAATCCCTTTCACCTACATTTTCTTTCCAGGCACTTCAGGACACTGAGACATGCTAATCAAATCCTTTCCACCCATTATATTCACTACCCCCAATTATACAGACCTCAAACTTCCAGCTCTACCTCTTCCTCTGACTCTTTGACGGAAAATGCTAGTCAATCTGTACTTTATTTCAAATAGGGTGGTCACATACTGGGAAGGGATCAACAAAATCATGAGATATTAGAAGATGGTAGAGTATGGTGGCCTTAAGTAAATGTCAGTGAGAGGACACTTAGAAATGATTGAAATCACAAGGCATAAATTCAGCAACTGCTCTTAAGTTTTCTTTTCTTTTCATTTTTTGAGATGGAGCCTCTCTCTGTCCCTCAGGCGGGAGTGCAATGGCATGATCTCGGCCCATTCCAACTTCTGCCTCCCGGGTCCAAGCGTTCCCCCTCCTCCTTTTTCTTTTTTTTTTTCTTTTTTTTTTTTTTCTTTTTTTTTTGAAACGGAGTCTCGTTCTGTCGCCCAGGCTGGAGTGCAGTGGCTGGATCTCAGCTCCCTGCAAGCTCCGCCTCCCAGGTTCACGCCATTCTCCTGCCTCAGCCTCCCGAGTAGCTGGGACTACAGGCGCCCGCCACCTCGCCTGGCTAATTTTTTGTACTTTTTAGTAGAGACGGGGTTTCACCGGGTTAGCCAGGATGGTCTCCATCTCCTGACCTCGTGATCCGCCCGTCTCGGCCTCCCAAAGTCTCCTGCCTCCTGAGTAGCTAGGATTACAGGCACCTGCCACCATGCCTGGCCAATTTTTGGATTTTTAGAAGAGAAGGAGTTTCGGCGAGGCGCGAGGCTTACGCCTGTAATCCCAGCACTTTGGGTGGCCAAAGCGGGCGGATCACGGAGTCAGAAGATCGAGACCATCCTGGCTCATACGGTGAAACCCCGTCTCTACTAAAAAATACAAAAAGAAATTAGCCGGGCTTGGTGGCGGGTGCCTGTAATCCCAGCTACTAGGGAGGCTGAGGGAGGAGAATGGCGGGAACTCGGGAGGCGGAGCTTGCAGTGCGCCGAGATTGCGCCACTGCACTCCAGCCTGGGCGACAGAGCGAGGCTCCGACTCAAAAAAAAAAAAAAAGAAGAAGAGATGGAGTTTCCTGCCTCGGCCTCCCAAAGTGCTGGGATTACAAGCGTGAGGTACGGTGCCCGGCCTCTGCTATTAAATTTTCTAAGAGAAATTTGCTTCCAGCCTCCTTTTAAAAGTATTTTCCACAGTTACCAAGATTCTTCAATCCACCGTTGATATATTTTGTTTCTCCTTTGTTCCATGCCGCCTGCTGCCGTCCCTCCTAAATGATACTAGCACAGAAGATATCTGTTTGACATACTGGGAAGCCATATGAGGGCTTCAGGAAAGGGAAGGGTCAAGTCAAACAGCACAGGAAAAATAAGAATTTTACCATGAATTGAATTTTCTACCTTTCATTTTCATTGTATTCTTTATTTCTGAGGTGATCTTTTAAAATATTTTCTCCACTCTTCTGTGGAAGGAAGGAAGGAAGAGAAAGAAAGAAAGAAAGAAAAAGAAAATATGACAAATGCCTTTTACCTCCACCCTGACATGTTTTCATCATGCGCTGCTGATACTCAGTCCAGAAGCAAGTACGGGAAGAATGATGCAACCTCAGATGTTAGGACATCAGGACTGTGGCCAAAGAATTTTCACAACATACATGGAGCCTGGCCAGGCTTCAGCTTTGGCTAGACACAGGTTATTCTACACGGAGCTCTCCCTTGCCAGTTCTAAAATCTGCAGGGCTCTGACTTTCCCAGCATGATTGCCATATATATCACACACTCTCTCTCTCTCTCTCTCTCTTTTTTTTTCCAGTTCAGTGTTTTGGGGAAGGGAGCAAAGTAATTAGAGAAATCACCAATTGGAAAAGTTTTGGTTACAATATTGAAATAATTTGCAGAATCCTCTAGACTTCTTCCATCATGATGAAGCAAATATTCTTGGCTGTCTTTAATAGGATGTTTACCTTGTAAATGTATAAATGATTAATTTTTTTTTTTTTTTTTTTTTTTTTTTAGAATCTCGCTCTGTCACCCAGGCTGGAGTACAATGGCATGATCTCGGCCCATTGCAACCTCTGCCTCCCGGGTTCAAGCGATTCTCCTGCCTCAGCCTCCCTGGTAACTGGGATTACAGGTGCACACCACCATGCCTGGCTAATTTTTGGATTTTTAGTACAGAAGGGGTTTCACCATGTTGGCCAGGCTGGTCTCAAACTCCTGGCCTCAAGTGATCTGCCTGCCTTGGCCTCCCAAAGTGCTGGGATTACAGGTGTGAGACACTGCACCTGGCCTAATCCCTTTTGGATAGGTGCATTCTCATTAATGACTTACATTCTTCCCCTTTTCTTATGCACCTTACCACACAGATTTGAATAAATTATAATCCTTGGTTCATGACCAATTGTTGTCAGTGGTTCATGCATGGTACCTTTTGTTTGTAGTTAATTGGATTTACGATGTAATGAATATCCACCACTATTCCAAAACAAAGCTGATGTGAACATTCCTGTACATGTTTTCTTGAGTTCATGTGCATGCATTTTGCTAAGCACTTATATAGGCTAGAATTGCCGCATCAAGGGTTATGTATATGTTTGGCTTTAGCAGAGATTGCCAAACAGTTTTTCAAAATGCACTACCACCAGCAGTGAATAAAAATGCCACTTGCTTTAAATGGTTGTCAATACTTTGTATTCTTTGTCTTTTAAATTTTAACCATTTTACTGGGTATGAAGATTGTCTTACTCTTTAAGCCCTTAAAAGCTGACTTCTGTTCCCATTACTTTATACAGTTAAAGGAGGTGCTTCTGAAGATATCTCTATTAAGCTCTTGATCACCAAGTTTGATGACTTTTCTTTAATTATTGTCCTTCATCTCTCAGTAATATTTAACACCACTTTCTTCTTGAAACTCTATTTTTTTGACTTCTATCATACAGCATTATTCTAGAAGATATGCACATCATTTATCCACAATTCCAAAATCCAATATACCCTGAAAACTAATTTTTTTTTTTTTTGAGATGAAACCTTGCTCTCAAGGTTTATTTTATTTTATTATTATTATTTTTTTGAGATGGAACAAAGCTGGAGTGCAGTGGCGCGATCTGGGCTCACTACAATCTTTGCCTCCCAGGTTCAAGCAATTCTCGTGCTTAGCCACCCAAGTAGCTGGGACTAGAGGTGCTGTGCCACCATGTCCAGCTAACTTTTGTATTTTTAGTACAGACGGGGTTTCACCATGTTGGCCAGGCTGGTCTCAAACTCCTGACCTCAAGTGATCACTCCCTTGGCCTCCCAAAGTGCTGGGATTACAGGTGTGAGCCACTGCATCTGAATTTTTTTTTTCTTTTTTCTTTTTTTTTTTGAGACAGGGTCTTGCTCTGTTCCAGGCTGGTGTGCAGTGGCAAAATCATGGCTCACTGCAACCTCTACCTCCCAGGCTCGAGTGATCCCCCTGACCTCAGTCTCCCAAGTAGCTGGGACTATAGGCATGCACCACCACTCCCAGCTAATTTTTAAATTTTTTGTAGAGATGGGGTCTCACTATGTTGCTTAGGCTGGTGAAATTTTTATATACTCATTTAATGGCACACTCATCCTGAACTGTCACAAGACTATTTTTGGTCCTTCTTTAACCCACTTATGAACATTCACAGGATTCATCAGAGCTTGATCAATGTGTTTGACTGTGAGATACTTTCCCAGTCCCTATTCTATAATATAGAGTATAGGCACTATATTGTCTTCTCAAATCAGTAAATTCCAAATTCTCAAATATTTCTGACTGACTCGGAGTTTTGGGCAAAATCTTATGGACTGTAGTTGAAAAAGCATAGCCCTCAGAGTCTGAGGAAACTGGGCATGCAGCCTACTTCACTTAATGTCTCGAAACGACAGTTGTTGTTGCTTCTTATTTCTTTCTTTTCTTTTCCTTTTTTTTTTTTTTTTTTTTTAATTGAGATGGGTTTCACTCTTGTCACCCAGGCTGGAATGCAATGGCACACTTTTGGCTCACCGCAACCTCCGCCTCCTGGGTTCAAGCGATTCTCCTGCCTCAGCTTCTCGAGTAGCTGGGATTACAGGTGCCCACCACCAAGCCTGGCTAATTTTTTATATTTCTAGTAGAGATGGGCTTTCGCCATGTTGGCCAGGCTGGTCTCAAACTCCTGACCTCAGGTGATCCACCCACCTCGGCCTCCCAAAGTGCTGAGATTACAGGTGTGAGCCATCGTGCCTGGCCTGTTGCTTTTTATTTCTAAAAGAGGGACGAAAACAGCTAGCTGATAAGGCTGTGAATATCTTCACTTGCATGACTCCCATATCTACAACTCAATGTACTGTATCGAACACTGAGTTTACCATCCGGCCCTCCCCCTGACCATCTGCTTTTTTGTTTCCTATCTCAGGGCATGTCACTAACTGCCCAACCACTGGCTCAACTCAGAAACCTAAGCATCATCCTCAGTTTATTTCTTATTTTCCAGTCGTTTAGCAAGTCCTACTAATTCTGAGTTCTGAAGATTTCTCAATTCTATATGTTTCTCTCTATTCCCATCCTACCTATTTTATTATAAAAACCTAACTTGTTATTCTATTTCCAGTGTTACTTTTTTTCACTTCACTCTCCACACTAAAGCCAAAGTGATCAGTGTAGACATGGTTCTATCAGTCTCTTGCTTACAGAGTTCCACTGGCTTCCTATTGCCCTGAGTCAAAGCCCCAATTCTATCATGACTTCCAAGGCCTTCCAAGGTTCTCTGTTGAGCTCTCTGGAATTATCTAGAAAATACTTTTGGTTTTGGACAGGTGCGGGGGCTCATGCCTGTAATCCCAGCAGTTTGGGAGGCCAAGGCAGGCAGATCACCCGAGGTCAGGAGTTCAGGACCAGTCTGGCCAACATGGTGAAACCCTGTCTCTACTAAAAGTACAAAAATTAGCCAGGTGTGATGGTGGGTGCCTGTAATCCCAGTTACTGGGGAAGCTGAGGTGGGAGAATCACTTGAACTCGGGAGGTGGAGGTTGCAGTGAGCCAAGATTGTGCCACTGCAGTCCAGCCTGGGTGACAGAGTGAGACTCCATCTCAGAAAAATAAATAAATAAATAACACTTTTGGTTTTCTGATGTGTCATACTTTCTTGTTCTCTGGCTCTTGACCAGCCTTTACTTGCAGTCTGAAGCACTCTTTTCTCCACTCGTTATTTTTATCTTTAAATGTAATTGTTTCACAAATTTGCATGTCATCCTTGCACAGGGGCCATGCTAATTTGCTCTGTATCATTCCAATTTTTAGTATATATGCTGCTAAAGTGAGCACCTTTTCCCCACTCTTTTTTAATTTTAATTTTTTTTTTTTTTTTTGGAGATAGAGCCTAGCTCTGTCACCCAGGTGGGAGTGCAGTGGCACGATTTCAGCTCACTGCAACCTCCACCTCCCAGGTTCAAGCAATTCTCCTGCCTCAGCTTCCTGAGTAACTGGGATTACAGGTGCCTGCCACCACGCCCAGCTAATTTTTGTATTTTTAGTGGAGACGGGGCTTCACTGTGTTGGCCAGGCTGGTCTCAAACTCCTGACCTCGTGATCTGCCCTCCTCAGTCTCCTAAAGTGCTGGGATTACAAGTGTGAGCCACTGTACTTGGTCCTTTAATTTTAATTTTAATTTAGAAACGGGGGTCTCACTATGTTGACCAAGCTGGTCTTGGACTCCTGGCCTCAAGCAATCCTGTCATCTCAGCCTCCCAAAGTACTGGGATTATAGGCATAAGCCACCACACCCACCATTCCCCACTCTTTACCTGGCTAATTCCATGCAAATTCAAACCTTACCTTGGATGAGATTTCTTTCTGGAAACCTAACCTGTTAATGGATTGAATTATGGTCTCCCAAAATTCACAGGTTTAAGTCCTAACTACTAATATGACTATATTTGGAGGTGGGGTTTTTAAAGAGATACTTAAGTTTAAGTGAGGTCATAAGGGTGGGGTCCTAATCTGATAGAGGTGATGTAATTGTAAGAAGAGGTAGAGAGGCTAGGCAAGGTGGCTCAATCCTGTAATCCCAGCACTCCCGCTTCAGTGGATCACCTGAGGTCAGGAGTTCAAGACCAGCCTGACCAACGTGGAAACCCCATCTCTACTAAAAATACAAAAATTAGCCAGGTGTGGTGGCAGGTGCCTCTAATCCTAGCTACTCGGGAGGCTGAGGCAGGAGAATTGCTTGAACTCAGGAGGCAGAGGTTGTAGAGTGGTGTGATCTCATACCACTGCACTCCAGCCTGGGAGACAGAGTAAGACCCTGTCTCAACAACAATAACAAGAAAAACTGGTAGAGACACCAGGGGTATGTCTGCACAGATGTAATCACCCTGTGAGTTCTTCTTGCCCATAGCAAAGACAAAACTAGTTCACTGAGAACATGCTATTGCAGTAAAGAAAGAGTTTAATCAACATCAGGCTGGCCACGCAGGACATACAGTATTACTCAAATCAGTCTCCCCAAAGGCTCAGAGGTTAGGGTTTTTATGGACAATTTGGTGGGGGGTAGGGGGTTCTAGGGAAAGGGTGCTGATGATTGGTTGGGGATGAAATCACAGGTGTGTGGAAAATAGTCTTTATATGCTGAGTCTGCCAGTGGGACCACAGGACCATTTGAGTCATTAGTCATGAGTCCAGGTGGGGTCAGTATGGAAAACATCTCAGAAAACCAGTCTTAGGTTCTACAATAGTGATGTTATCTATAGGAGCAATTGGGGAAGTCGTAAGTCTTGTGACTTTATACCACATGGTGGTACCTCTGAGCAGTAAGGGATTATAGGAACTACACCTACATTTTATCAAAATTCATGTCATTCCCTTAATCCTAATCTTGTGGCCTTTCCTTAGTCTTACAAAAGCAGTTTCAGCCCCTGAACAGGGATTGGATTCATTTTAGGGACTATTGTCATCCTTGCTTCAAAGTTAAACTAAATTGCTCCCAAAGAAAGCCTGGTCTGCGCCCAGGAATGATCAAGGATAGCTTGGAGGTCAGAAGCAAGATGAAGTCAGCGTTGTCAGATTTCTCTTACTGTCTTAATTTTGCAAAGGTGGTTTCACAGAGAAGGCCATGTGAGGAGACAGTGAGAAAGCAGCTGTCTGCAAGGCAAAAAGAAAGACCTCAGGAGAAACCAGCTTTGCCAGCACCTGGTCTCCAACTTTCAACCTTTAGAACTGTGAGAAAATAAAGTTTTGTTCTTTAAGCCACCTAGTCTGTGTTATTTTGTTATGGTTGCCTTCGCACACTAACACACAATCTTTTGAGGTGGAGTTTCGCTCTCGTCACCCAGGCTGGAGTGCAGTCGTGTGATCTCGGCTCACTGTAACCTCCACCTCCCGGGTTCAAGTGATTCTCCTGCCTCAGTCTCCAGAGTAGCTGGGATTACAGGTGAGCACCACCATGCCCAGCTAATTTTTGTATTTTTAGTAGAGATGGGGTTTCACCATGTTGGCCAAGCTGGTCTCAAACTTCTGACCTAAGGCGATCCGCCTGCCTCAGCCTTCCAGAGTGCTGGGATTACAGGTGTGACCTAAGGCGATCCGCCTGCCTCAGCCTTCCAGAGTGCTGGGATTACAGGTGTGAGCCACTGCGCCTGGCCCCTAACACATAATCTTTCCTATCTTCTCATAGTGTGCCTTAGAACTTTTACCACATGATATTGTAGTTATCTGTTTTGTCCTTTATGTCCTCCTTTTAGACTGGAAGCCATCCAAGAGCAGAGATTTGTCTAGCTTCTTCACCACCATAACCCGAGCACTTGCAAAGTAGCTAGAACATTGTAAAGAAAAAAAACAAACTGTTTTTCTCTCTACACACCCGACACAAAACACTTCTGTGAAGAGATGTGTGGGTTTTTCGCCACACACCAAGCAATTCTCCAGCAGATGCCAACTGGGTGTCCTGTAATTCAATTCCATTCTGACACTGTCTACCTGGAGATTGGGTCAGATCCCACAGGTTAAGGGTTCAGTCCCAAAAGCCTGCCCTGCTTCAGGCACTAGTCCTAAGTCCCAGGTTTTGTCTTGTGTTTCTGGTTGGCTGATTACAAATTGGGTTCCCACAACCCTCCTTCCCCAGGATTTGGTTTAATGGTTTATAGCATAAAGAATATAGGTCTGGGTACAGTGGCTCATGCTTGTAATCCCAGACTTTGAGAGATCAAGGCAGGCGGATCTCTTGAGGCCAGGAATTTGAGATCAGCCTGGCCAACATGGTAAAACCAGGTCTCTACTAAAAATACAAAAATTAGTTGGGTATGATGGCACACATGTGTAATCCCAGCTACTCAGGCAGTTGAGGCAGGAGAATCGCTTGAACCCGGGAGGCAGAGATTGTAGTGAACCAAGATAACACCACTGCACTCCAGTCTGGGCAACAGAGTGAGACTCTGTCTCAAAAAAAAAAAAAAAAAAAGAAAAAGAAAAAAAGAAAAAATAGATAAAGGATACAGATGAACAGCAAGATGAAAAGATGCATAGGGTATGATATGGGGAGGGATAGAGACACCCTCCTTGTGTAACCACACAAGGGGTTTGTTCACCTTGCACGCTGCCCAGACAGAGCCAATTCATCAAGACAGGGGAATTGCAATAGACAAAGAGTAATTCACGCAGAGCTGGCTGTGCAGAAGACCAGAGTTTTATTATTACTCAAATCAGTCTCTCTGAGCATTCGGGGATCAGAGTTTTTAAAGACAAGTTGGTGGGTGAGGGGAAGCCAGTGAGCCAAGAGTGCTGATTGGTCAGGGAAGAAATCACACGGAGTCCAAGCTGTCTTCTTGCACTGAGTCAGTTCCCAGGTGGGGGCCACAAGATCAGATGAGCCAGTTTGTCCATCTGGGTGATGCCAGCTGATCCATCAAGTGCGGGGTCTGCAAAATATCTCAAGCATTGATCTTAGGAGTAGTTTAGGGAGGGTCAGAATCCTGTAGCCTCCAGCTGCATGACTCCTAAACCATAATTTCTAATCTTGTGGCTAATATTAGTCCTGCAAAGAGGCAGTCTAGTCCCTAGGCAAAAAGGTGGTCTGTTTTGGGAAAGTGCTGTTATTGTCTTTGTTTTAAACTATAAACAATAAACTGAGTTTCTCCCAAAGTTAGTTTAACCTATGCCCAGGAATGAACAAGGACAGCTTGGAGGGTAGAAGCAAGTTTGAGTCAATTATATTAGATCTCTTTCACTGTCTCAGTCATAGTTTTGCAAAGGCAGTTTCACTATTACTCAGGAAATTCCAAGAGTTTTAGGAACTCTGTCATAGGAACCTGGGACAAAGACCAGATGTATTTCTTATGCCACATACATTATGGGCACTCAATTAATATTTTTGAAAATAATAAATAAATTAGTGAAGTAGCACATGTGAATGTCCTACCATAGTTCTCAGTACATATCAACAGTAGGTGTAACCAGGCTCGATGGCTCACACCTGTAATACTAATCCCAGAATTTTGGGAGGCTGGGGCAGGTGGATCACTGAGATCAGGAGTTCAATCAGGACTGGCCAACATGGTGAAACCCCGTCTCTACTAAAAATACAAAAATTATCCAGCCATGGTGGTGGGCACCTGTAATCCCAGCTACTCGGGAGGCTGAGGCAGGAGCATCGCTTGAATCCGGGAGCTGGAAATTGCAGTGAGCTGAGATCGTGCCATTACACTCCAGCCTGGGCAACAAGAGCAAAGCTCTGTCTCAAAAAACAAAAAATAAAACAGTAAGTGTGAGATCACTTTTTTTGTTTTTGAGACAGGATCTCACTCTGTTGCCCAGGCTGTAGTGCAGTGGCATGACCACATGCCCAGATGGTTTTTAAGTTTTTTGTAGGGATGAGGTCTTTCACCTGTTTCTGATTGCTTTTGCCTGTCACCAGCTCCCTCTCCGACCCGGTAAATGTGGTTGCAGCTTGATATCGCTGTGTTGCCCAGGCTGGAGTGCAGTGGCACAATCTCAGCTCACTGCAACCTCTGCCTCCCAGGTTCAAGCAATTCTCCTGCCTCAGCTTCCAGAGTAACTGGAAATATAGGGGTCCGACACCATGCCTGGCTATTTTTATATTTTTAGTAGAGATAGGGTTTCACTGTATTGTCCAGGCTGGTCTTGAACTCCAGACCTCAAGTGATCCTCCCACCTCGTCCTCCCAAAGTTCTAAGATTACAAGGATAAGCCACCTCGCCTGGCCCCCCAGTTCCATCTTCCTTCTAACTTGCAAGCTGTCTTTGTTCATTCCTGGGTGTACGGTGAACTAACTTTGGGAGGAACTTAGTTTATAGTTTATTATTATTATTATTATTTGAGACAGAGTTTTGCTCTTGTTGCCCAGGCTGGAATGCAGTGGCGCAATCTCAGCTCACTGCAACCTCTGCCTCGTGGGTTCAAGGGATTCTCCTGCCTCAGCCTCCCAAGTAACTGGGATTACAGGCATGCACCACCACACCTGGCAATTTTTTATTTTTAGTAGAGACGGGGTTTCACCATGTTGGCCAGACTGGTCTTGAAATCCTGACCTCAGGTGATCCACCCACCTCTGCCTCCCAAAGTGCTGGGATTACAGGTGTTAGCCACCACGCCCAGCCAATGGTTTATAGTTTAAAACAAAGGCCCTTTCCCAAAACAAACCCTTTTCTTGCCTGGGGACTAGACGGCCTTTGGAGGACTAACAAATTAGCCAAAAGATTAAAAATTGTGGTTTAGGAGTTATGCAGCTGGAGGCTACAAGATTCTGACCCTCCCAAATTGCTCCTGGGAATAACATTACTATTGTAAAGCCTAAAATCAGTGCTTGAGATATTTTGCAGACCCTGCACTTGATGGATCAGCTGTTACCACCAGATTGATAAACTGGCTCATCTGATCTTGTGATCCCCGCACCAGGAACTGACTCAGCGGCAAGAAGACAGCTTCGACTCCCTATGACCTCATCTCCAACCCAACCAATCAGCAGTCCCGGCTCACTGGCTTCCCCCAACTCACCAAAAGATGTACTTAAAACCTCTGATCCCCAATGCTGGGGGAGACTGATTTGAATAATAATGAAACTCTGGTCTCCCACACAGCCGGCTCTGCATGAATTATTCTTTCTCTATTGCAATTCCCCTGAAAAATTGGCTCTGTCTAGGCAGCAGCCAAGGTGAACACATTGGGCAGTTACAAGCCACTGCGCCTGGCTAAAAATTATGTTTTGAATAGGTAATACATTTGCATGCTTCAAAAATTCCAAAGGCCAATTTCCCTTGCTGGAGGCATCTTTTGTGGACTTTGAGAGATATACATATCAATCCGTACAGGAAGAAAAGTATAGTGTGCACTATTCTCTACCTTTCACTAAACAATGTATCCTGGAAATCTTTCTATATCGGTACAGAAAGACCATAGTCAAACAGAAGTTTTTGCATGTTGTCATTGTCTTATCTTCCTAATCTACCGTTCTTTCCTTAATCCATTCTAATATGGCTTCTGTATCTTCTAATGGAATCACTATTTTCTTTTTTTTTTGAGACGGAGTCTTGTTCTGTTGCCAGGCTGGAGTGTAGTGGTGCCATCTTGGCTCACTACAACCTCTGCCTCCCACGTTCAAGTGACTCTCCTGCCTCAGCCTCCTGAGTAGCTGGGACAACAGGCGTGCACCACCATGCCCAGCTAATTTTTGTAATTTTAGTAGAGACAGGTTTCACCATGTTGGCCAGGATGGTCTCCATCTCTTGACCTTGTGATCCACCCACCTTGGCCTCCCAAAGTACTGGGATTATAGGCATGAGCCACCGCTCCCGGCTTAGAATCACTATTTTCAAGATCATTAAAGACCTTCCATTGCCAAATCCAGTAGTTGTGTGCCAGTCCTTATCCTATTATACTTCTTGACAGCATTTGATACAGCAAACCCTACCTTCCTCTTAAAACAGTTTATTGCCTTGTGGAGAATAATTTTCTGTGAAGAGAATGAAGCATAGGACACAGGGCTTTTCACTGGCACCTGCTCCTTCCAACGACCTACAAGGAATTCTAGACATGAGTTCACAAGGTCATGTAATTCTGTATAATTTGCAAACTATTTTTACTGCAGTCAGTCAAGACTACTGTCTCTTTTCACTCTGACCTCCTCTTGATCACATTTCTTTCTGCATTTTGGGATCCAGCTCAGGAAAGTTGAGTTACAAATGTTTAGTTTGGATTTGGTCATACCAGTGTGGTCATACCAGTATAGAAGGAGTTTCAGGAATATTCCTTCTACCTCTGCATCATCTCACCCAGGGTTGTGACATGAAGGTGCAAGGCTTGAGGTCATATGACAACATCAACATGTCTATGGTATTCCACTCTGTGAGTACATAAAATTGGGGGCCCGGCACGGTGGCTCATGACTGTAATCCTAGCACTTTGGGAGGCTGAGGCGGATGGATCACTTGAGCCCAGGAGTTCGAGACCAGTCTGGCCAACATGGCGAAACGCTGTCTCTACAAAAGATACAAAAAATTAGGTGTTCATGGTGGTGCACGTCTGTAGTCCCAGTTACTCAGGAGTCTGAGGCATGAGAATTGCTTAAACCCAGGGGGCAGAGATTGCAGTGAGCTGAGTCACGCCACCGAACTCCAGCCTGGGTGACAGAGTAAGACTCTGTCTCAAAGCAAAAAAAAAAAAATGGGGAAACAAAGTGTTTGAAACACGTAGAACCAGAAACTAATCTGTAAAAAATTCTTCTAATTTGAAGCATATAAACTTGTAAGCAGAGGAATTAGATTATCATTGACAGCGTATCAAATTAGAAATCCTCTTCTGTTAGGAATATACTTGATCATGCAGCGTGTATATCTAAAAATGCGCTGTTTTTAAAAATGGGTATCAGACAAAATAAAATTTGTCAGAATTCCTATTTCTAGGGCAGAAACCTGAAGAGTACTACAATGAGTACACACATGTATGAAGTCATGGGTTTTATTTATTTATTTATTATTTATTTATTTGTTTGTTTGAGATGGAGTCACCAAGGCTGGAGGGCAGAGGTACAATCTCAACTCACTGAAATGTCTGGTTTTTGGGTTCAAGTGATTCTCCTGTCTCAGCCTCCCGAATAGCTGGAATTACAGGTGAGTGTCACCACGCCTGGCTAATTTTTTGTATTTTTTGTAGAAATGGGGTTTTGTGGCCGGGCGCGGTGGCTCAAGCCTGTAGTCCCAGCACTTTGGGAGGCCGAGACGGGCGGATCACAAGGTCAGGAGATCGAGACCATCCTGGCTAACACGGTGAAACCCCGTCTCTACTAAAATACAAAAAATTAGCCGGGCGTGTTGGCGGGCGCCTGTAGTCCCAGCTACTCGGGAGGCTGAGGCAGGAGAATGGCGTGAACCCAGGAGGCGGAGCTTGCAGTGAGCTGAGATCCGGCCACTGCACTCCAGCCTGGGTGACAGAGCGAGACTCCATCTCAAAA
>NC_045442.1:59074527-59137448 GCF_002776525.5 Piliocolobus tephrosceles | reverse complement strand
TTTTTTTAAATTTATTTTTTATTTATTATTACTTTTTTCTTTAATGTCGTAAATAAAGTTTTGATGCACAAAAGAACTAGCCCTTGAAAAAAAAATTTTCTTCTTAATTTTCAGCAAGACAAGTTACTTCCATAGAAGGGTACACCCTTACAGATGGAGCAATGGTGAGCGCACTCTTGGAAAAGGGAGGGGAAGGGGCTCCTTATCCCTGACACACGTGGCCCCTGCTGCTGTGTCATTCCCCTATTGGCTAGTGTTAAGACCACACAGGCTAAACTAATTCTGACTGGCTAATTTAAAGAGAGTGACTAGGGGTGAGGGGTTTAGCGGGAAAAATGGTTATGCAGGGTGGAGAATGAGTCAGGGCAGAGCAGGTAGCAGGTAATCGGAATGAGTCAGGGTGGATAAGGTAATCGGAATGAGTCAGGGTGGAGCAGGTGATTGAAATGGGTCAGGGTGGAGCAGGTAATCAAAAAAGTTGCTTTATGAGGAAGTAAAGTTTAAAAGTAGAAGGCAAAGAATTAGACATACTGACATATGGATTCTTTGAAAAGAAATTTAGAACTCATATCTAACATTAATAAAGATGAATTCTCACTATGTTGCCTAGGTTGGTCTTGAACTCCTGGGCTCAAGCAATCCTCCGGCCTTCGCCTCCCAGCATTGGGATTGCAGGTGTGAACTGCCGTGCCTGGCTGGATTGCATTTTAGTATATTTGTCACACCTTGTTCTTCAAAATCTCCTGGTTCTAGATGAAATGGCACAAAAACTGGCATCAGAGAGTGAAATGGTCTGAAGAATCCAGACACAGAGCTCCTGCACTTCTTCATCAGTAAGTTGATGTATGCAATCTATAAGGAATTTGTACAATTATATTGTTCTATGCAATGTAGTAGCAATTTTAAACACATTTGAATTACTCTTGTATATGTCTTAGTTTTAGTTTTTTTCGTACTGATGATCATTTCACTATTCAACTATGATGAGGAGAAGGCATCCTTGTGGAAATCATGAAAGAAGACAGATGGAAGATTTAAAATACTTTAAAGCAGTTGTAATATTATTACAACAGAAACTAAAAGCTCTGTTAGTTGCAATCAAGATTAGAAAAAAAAATTTTTTTTGACAGGGTCTCACTCTACCACCCAGGCTCGGGTCAGTGGTGAAATCATAGCTCACTGCAGCCTCAAACTCCTGGGCGCAAGTGATCCTCCTGCCTAGTCTTTTGAGTAGCTAGGACTACAGAGCGGTGCTGCCATACATGACTGGGATTAGAAAAATATTCTTTTTTTTCTTTTTTTGAGACGGAGTCTCGCTCTGTCACCCAGGCTGGAGTGCAGTGGCCGGATCTCAGCTCACTGCAAGCTCCGCCTCCCGGGTTCACGCCATTCTCCTGCCTCAGCCTCCCGGGTAGCTGGGACTACAGGCGCCACCACCTCGCCCGGCTAGTTTTTTGTATTTTTTAGTAGAGACGGGGTTTCACCGTGTTAGCCAGGATGGTCTCGATCTCCTGACCTCGTGATCCGCCCGTCTCGGCCTCCCAAAGTGCTGGGATTACAGGCTTGAGCCACCGCACCCGGCCTTAGAAAAATATTCTTGATAGCAAAAAGAGAAAATAAGAATGACTATGATAATCAAGATACCCAAACAGGAAATAAAAAATGGAATAAGGAAGATGAAAGTAATAATAAAGAAAAAACAAATTTTGTATGTCAACAGAACATACGAGAAGGTCAGTAGGCCCTTCAGTTTGGTGAATTCATTGATTTTTTTTTTTTAATGTGTGCTCATCTGAGAAGTCATTGATTTTGATAATTGCCATGATCTTTCATTGTGCGGTCCATTATGATGAGGAAGAATTTCATTCAGCACTGAATAATAGAAAAGTTTGCTTTTTCAAATTTTTGATCTATTAATATTTACAGAGGAGCAAACAGAACAGCTCGTGAAAAAACATGTTTCTCAAACAGGTATATATTTAAAATGTTTAAAAATGATCAAACTGGTATGAGAACCAGCTTAGCCTATTCTAAGACTGAAGGTTGCGTTTATCATTTTGTTAGTAAACTGTTTTCAATAGGGCAGACATTACAACAGACGGGATTCGGGGCTGGATAAATATATTAAGAAGTTTCAAAAGTCAAGTACATTCCACAGAGCAATTAGGAGGCCATGCTTACTTAGAATATATGTAAATCAAATAAAAATGCACTAGACTAATTTCTTGAAAAATAAAACAAGAGAAATAATTCTGGATTATTTTAAATGCTATAAAATGTAGCCATAGGTATTAAATTTTGAAATAAAAGTTGCTTCAGAGGTCATGGTAAAAAAAATAGTGTTCTTCAGACAAAGGTACTTTCATAGGGATCATCGAACTAATTTCTGGATTCTATTCTCTTTTTGCACTGTGACTTGGAAAAAAAAGTTAATATAAAATAACAAATGTAACATCTCAAAACTTATGAAAGGTTAACAATATGTACAAAATGAAATAGTTACTATTACTTTCTTTGAGACAAGGTCTCACTCTGTCACTCAGGCTGGAGTGCAGTGGTGCAATCTCAGCTCACTGCAACCTCCAACTCTCAGGTTCAAGCAATTCTCCTGCCTCAGCCTCCCGAGTAGCTGGAATTACAGGTGCCCTCCACCATGCTCAACTAAGTTTTGTGTTTTCAGTAGAGACAGGGTTTCACCATGTTGGCCAGGCTGGTGTTGAACTCCTGACCTCAAGTGATCTGCCTGCCTTGGCCTTCCAAAATGCTGGGATTATAGGTGTGAGCCACCGCACCCTGCCTATTCTACATTATTAATAGAAGCACTCATGAGGCATTTTTAACTTTGGTTAATTGAAATCTATTTATTTGCAAGTTTGTTTGACAATTGCAAGCTTCCACTGAACAGTATTCATGATCTGTTGTACTATTATGCAACTGTTAGGAAAGGTGAAGATAAGGAGCTGGAGTCAGCTCGGTGGCTCATGCCTATAATCCCAGCACTTTGGGAGGCTGTGGCGGGTGGATCATTTGAGGTAAGGAGTTGGAGATCAGCCTGGCCAACATGGTGAAACCTTGTCTCTACTACAAATACAAAAATTAGCCGGGCGTGGTGGCGGGCACCTATAATCCCAGCTACTCAGGAGGCTGAGGCAGGAGAATTGCTAGAACCCAGGAGGCGGAGGTTGCAGTGAGCCAAGATTGCACCATTTCACTTCAGCCTGGGTGACAGAGCAAGACTCTGTCTCAAAAAAAAAAACTTAATTATGAGGAATTAACAGCATTTTGGTGGAGAAAAAGCTGCCCTGAGAATGACTAAAGTTGTTGGTGACTTCCACATTTCAAAACAGTTATATTTTCCCTCTTGAGTTCTTTATACATGGAATACTTTATTTCATTTTATGTTGCAATACCATCCTGACACTCAACATATGTGGAATATCTTAAATAAACATGCCAACTTGGATTTTTGTGTAAGAAGTCTAAGTGTAAGGAGATTGTCTGCCATAGATGTTCTAAGCTTTGCAAGATGAATACAATGTTTTAAAGATTCTAAAACATTTTTCAGGCCAGTCGCAGTGGCTCATGCCTGTAATCCCAGCACTTTGGGTGGTGGGTGCATCACAAGTTCAGAAGTTCCAGACCAGCCCAGCCAATATAGTAAAACCCCATCTCTACTAAAAATACAAAAATTAGCTAGGCATGGTGGTGGGCGCCTATAATCCCAGCTACTCTGGAGGCTGAGGCAGGAGAATAGCTCGAACCCAGGAGACGGAGATTGCAGTGAGCCGAGATCATGTCACTGCACTCCAGCCTGTGTGACAGAGTAAGACTCCGTCTCAAAAAACAAAAAACCAAAAACAAAACAAAACAAAGAAACCAAAAAGCAGTTTTCAAAGACACAGAAGAGAAAGGCTAACACAACCTGATGCAAACAGTTTATTTAAAATGTTAATGGGCTGGGTGCAGTGGATCACGCCTGTAATCCCAGTGCTTTGGAAGGCTGAGGCAGGCAGATTGCTGAGGCCAAGGGTTTGAGACCGGCCTGAGCAACATGGTGAAACCTTGTCTCTACAAAAAATATAAAAATTAGCCATGCATGGTAACACATGCCTGTAGTCCCAGCTACTTGGGAGACTGAGATGGGACTTGAGCCCAGGAGGCAGAGGTGGCAGTGAGCAGAAAACTTGCCATAGAACTCCAACCTGAGCAACAGGGTGAGGCTCGATCTCAACAAATTAAAATAAAATAAAATAAAATAAAATAAAATAAAATAAAATAAAATAAATAAAATAAAATAAAATAAAATAAAATGTTTATGAAACTAGAATGTGCACTTTTAACTGCCATTTGGAAAATGTTTTGCAATATTTTAATAAAATAAGTGAGAAATTACAGACTTCCAATTTGGACTTATATAAAGGATATTTTCTTACATCATTTAAAGTTAACATAAACTAATATTAGTAATACAGAAAAAGTTCAGAATAAAAGATAAATGGGAAACAAAAGTGATAGAAAAATTTTTCTGATATTGAGAAGCAAATCATAAAAAATTTGCAGATTAAACCAAAAGCAGTAGCACATTAAGAGGAAGAAAAATATTTTTTTAATAGATGTAATGAATAAACTCATGGATATTTTTGAAAATCTCACTAATAGAAAGAGGCAAATAAACACATTGGAAAAATATTTAAATTTCTTGCTAATTTACAGGAAAAACTGACTTTGATGAAGCTAACATAACATCTAATATGACACAGTACAAGGACATCAATGACAATTGGTTAGTGAGTGTTGTAAATTCAAAAAGCATTTAAGACAGCTACTGCAAAAGATAACTTAAAATGCTCAAATAACTAACAGATTGTAAAATAAACTTGATAGATGTTTTCCAAACTTGACATCATTCCTAAAAATATACATGACACTACAAATGATGACTTGTGAAGCTGAAAGAAACTTGTAAATTATGCATTATTATTATTATTATTATTATTATTTTGAGATGCAGCCTCCTCTGTCGCCCAGGCTGGAGTGCAGTGGCATGATCTCGGCTTACTGCAACCTCCACCTCCTGGGTTCAAGTGATTCTCCTGCCTCATCCTCTCGAGTAGCTGGGACTACAGGTGTCTGCCACCATGCCCAGCTACTTTTTTGTATTTTTAGTAGAGATGGAATTTCACCGTGTTGGTCAGGATGGTCTCGATCTCCTGACCTCATGATCCACTCTCCTCAGCCTCCCAAAGTGCTGAGATTACAGGTGTGAGCCACTGTGCCCAGCCTCATAATTATTTTCAAAACCAAACAATCAACAATGCTAGAGGAAAGGTTAAATTATCATTCTATTCATATCATAAACAATCATATTGCAAAGATATAGCCATATGAAGCCAAAACATGTAAAAAAAAACTTATTGTGAGGTGGTGTTTTTTCTCATTCTAAGTAAGTGTTTACTGTGAACCTAATTTTATTTTAATAACTTTGCATCTTTTAAATTGAAGCAGACTCTGGCCAAGCTTGGTGGCTTATGCCTGTAATCCCAGCACTATGGGAGGTCAAGGCAGGAGAATCACTTGAGGCCAGGAGTTCAAGACTAGCCTGGGCAACATAGTGAGACCCTGTCTCAAAAAAAAAAAAAAAAAAAAAATTCCCCTGGTGGATGCTGAGGTTTAGGAAAAAAAGAAAAATAAAAATTAAAAATAAAAAGAAAAGAAAATAAAGCAGATTCCTCCCAAATAGTAAAATCATGAGACCCCACACAATGTGGATCTGTCCCCATTGGTTTCCATGATGGCCACTACCCTGGTTTTCCAACTGACTCCTTACCTCTTCCTCTTTTCAATTTCTACTAGGTGTTGTGCCCCTGGGCTCTTTGCTGGGGACCCTCCTCTGCCCCAGACATACTTCCTCCCTAGTCACTCTCTGTGGCTTTAATTTATTTATTATTATTTTTTTAAGAGAGATGGGGGTCTTGCTATGTTGCCCAGGCTGGTCTGGAACTTCTGAGATCAAGCAATCCTCCTGCCTCAGCTTCCCACAGTGTTGGGATTACAGGCATGAGCCACTGCACCCAGCCAAATGCTGGTTCCTCAGCCTGTGGCTTGAAATACCAGCTACAGTTGACTCTTGAACAACAGGAGGTCGGGAGTAGGGGGTGGGGACTTGGGATACCAACTTCACTCAGTTGAAGATCTACAAAGAACTTTTTTTCTTTACAGATGGAGTCTTGCTCTGTCTCTCAGGATGGAGTGCAGTGGTGAAATCATAGCTCACTGCAGCCTCTAACTCCTGGGCTCAAGGAATCCTCCCACCTCAGGCTTCATAGCAGCTGGGATTACAGGCCCAACCCACTGCACCCAACCACATATAACTTTTGACTCTTCCAAAACTTAACTACTAATAGCCCATTGTTAAACAGAAGCCTTACCAATAACATAACGTTGAATAAACACATATTTTGTATGCTACGTGTGTTATATAACTGTATTCTTAAACAATAGAGTAAGCTAGAGAAAACAAAATGTTATTAAGACAATCATAAGGCAGAGAAAATATATTTACCATTTATTAAGAGGATCATCATAAAGATCTTCAGCCTCATCGTCTAGGAAGAGGAGGGGTTGGTCTTGCTGTCTCAGGGGGGCAGAGTTGGAATAAAATCCATCATAAGTGGACCCATGCAGTTCAAACCTGTGTTGTTCAAGGGTCAACTGTGTATGCAGGCTGGCTTTAAATAGCAGGCTTTTAACTCAGACTTTCTTTACCTTTGAACTCCAGGCAGCCTATTTGCCTATTTGAGTACTGCGTCTCTAATAGACATCTCAAATGGAATGTGTCCAAAATAGAACTCTTGACACCCACTAAAGCAAATAAATGAACAACTATTCCTTCCTCAGATTTACCAACGTAGGAAATGGTGCCAAAACCACTCAGTTGTTCATGTCAAAACCACCAGTGGTCATCCTTAACTAATTGCTCTTCTACTCCCTTTAATTCTAATTCATTGCCAAGTCCCACTGGCTCTTCCTCCACATCTGTTCTTTTAGCCATCCATTTCTCTCCATCCTTGCTGCTGATAACCCTAGGCCAATCCACCATCATTTTTCCTGAACACCTGCAAACAGCCTCCCAGTTGGTCTCCCTGCCTGTCTTCTCACAGTGCAGTCCATTCTCCACAGTCACAGCAATGAACCAAAGTTAAATAATGACCTTTCCTTGCTTAACAACCCCCCTCAACAACCCTCCTTTCTCATCACACTAATAAAGTTCAAATCTTTACTTTGGCCTGTGAGGCCCGCTGTGGTTTGACCTCAGCTCACCTTTCCAAAGCAATCCTCCATCACACTGCTTACTAAATGCATTCTAGTCCCAGCAGTCTTCCTGCTCCTAGAACCCTCCAGGCTTGTGGTGTCGCTACAGTGACTCTGAACCAGGTGTTTCTTTTACCTGGAATGCTCTTTCCCCATGGCTCATTCCTTTTGGTCATTCAGTTCTTGGCTCAAAGGGTAGCTCCTTAGCGAGCCCTTCCCTAATCACTTATTAGAGTGGTTCTCTATGGGGGTGGCACCACTCCCTAGCAGGCATTTAGGAAATATTTGGGGACCTTTTTTTTTTTTTTTTGAGACGGAGTTTCACATTTGTTGCTCAGGCTAGGGTGCAATGGCACGATCTTGGCTCACTGCAACCTCTGACTCCTGTGTTGAAGTGATTCTCCTGCCTCAGCCTCCCAAGTAGCTGGGATTACAGGTGCCCGTCACCACACCTGGCTAATTTTTGTATTTTTAGTAGAGACAGGTTCACCACATTGGCCAGGCTGGTCTTGAACTTCTGACCTCAGGTTATCCTCCTGCCTCAGCCTCCCAAAGTGCTGGGATTATAGGCCTGAGCCACTGTGCCCAGCCATGTTTAGGGACATTTTTGTTGGTCACAATAATTGGGGGTGCTACTGGCATTTAGTGACAAAATGGAAGGGGAGGTCAGGGATGCTAGATGTCACACAATATACAATAGAATCCTCCCAATGAAGGACTGCCCTACATACTTTTTTTTGGTAAGAGTGCAGCTACGCTACACTCTCTCTTTTTTTCTCTCTCTCTCTTTTGAAAAGAGACAGGGTCTCACTGTGTTGCCCAGGCTGGAGTGCAGTGGATATTCACAGTCAGGATCGTAGTGCACTGTAGCCTCAAACTTCTGGGCTCAAATGATCCTTGCCCCTCCGCCTCCCGACTAGCTGTGACTACAGGTGCATACCACCATACCCGACAGTACTATATGACTTTGACTGTTCCTCTGGACAGCCATGTAGGGAAAAACCTGTACCAAGAACCCACTCCATAGAGCCATAGAAATCTAATGGCTAAGTATTTTTTGCTTAGTTTTAACAGCCACTGAAATTTTTGGAAATGCAATTATCATGTAAATTGATGAAAGACAATCCTTTATTTTGTTTGAAGCATTACCTAGAATTGTTCCTTATTTAGGTAAATCATGTCATCAAGGGCAATGCCGCTGGTAATATTTGAGTCCTTCGTAACACTCCTATAATCAGTGGACGTTTGAGGCTATTACATTCACAGTGACTCACTGTTTGGAAGCAAACGTCTGACAATCTCATTATGTCTTCAAGTACAGTCATACCCAATCATTTACATACTGAAATGCATCCTTTATTATAAATATGTCCTCTTATTTCTCTTTATTGTAGTTATAAATATATATACAGTATTCCTAATATATGCATACATATAAATTTAAATCATGTGCATATGTAGACTGTTTCATCTATGAATTTCATTTTAGAATCATAAACTCTGTTATAAGATATGTTATTAACAAAGGCTACTGGGTCTGATAGAGTTGAAATATACTGAGTGGAGAGTAGAATGGTGGTTACTAGGAATGGGGTGGGGATGTGTGGGAGTGGCTGGGGAGATGTTGGTGGATACAAAATTTCAGTTAGGTAGAGGAATAAGTTCAAGAGCTCTATTATACAACGTGGTGACTAGAATGTATTTATTTATTATTTATTTTTTATTTTTTTGGAGACAAAGCCTCGCTCTGTACGGCCTAGGCTGGAGTGCAGTGGCACAGTTATGGCTCACTCAAATACTACCAGTGGCATTGCCCTTGATGACATGTTTTACTTAAATAAAGAACAATTCTACATAATGCTTCAAACAAAACAAAAGATTATATTTCATCAATGTACATGATAATTGCATCTCCTCAACTGCCTGGACTCAAATGATCCTTCCACCTCCGCCTCCTGAGTGGTTAGAACTGCAGGCACTCACCACCATGCCTGGCTAATTTTTAATTTTTTTGTTGAGAGGGAGGTCTTCCTGTGTTCCCCAGGCTGGTCTTGAACTCCTGGGGCTCAAGTGTCCTCCTGCCTTGGTCTCTGAGAGTACTGGGATCATAGGCATGAGCCACCATTCCTGGCCCAATGTGTTGTACGTTTAAAAATTGCTAGGAGAGTAGATTTTAAGTGTTCTCACCACAAAACAATAATAAATATGTGAGGTAATGTGTACGTTAATTTAGCTCGACTTAGCCACTCCCCAGTGTATACATATTTCAAAACAGCTTGTTGTAAGATAAATATATACAATTTTTATCAATAACTAATTAATTACAAAATAAAATATGTGTTATGAATAGAGGCTGCTGGGTCTTGCAGTATTGAAAAATATTGTCTCTCCCTATCAGCTCACCTTCTTTTATTAAACTTTTTTTTAGATTTTTTTCAATCTTTGTTTGAAACCTTATTTTGTTGTCATAGCAATTATCACTAGCTAATAGCTTCTTGTTAATTAATTAATTTGTTGGTTTGATTGTTTTCTGCTTCCCCACACCATAATGTAAGCTCTGTGATATTAGTGACCTTATCTTTTTTTTTGAGATGGAGTCTCGTTCTGTCAACCAGGCTGGAGTGCAGTGGCTCAATCTCAGCTCACTGCAACCTCCACCTCCCCAATTCAAGCGATTCTCCTGCCTCAGCCTCCCTAGTAGCTGGGACTACAGGCGCATGCCACCACACCAGGATAATTTTTGTAATTTTAGTAGAGACGGCGTTTTACTGTATTGGTCAGACTGGTCTCGAACTTCTGACCTCAGGTAATCCACCCACCTCAGCCTCCCAAAATGTTGGGATTATAAGCATGAGCCACCATGCCAGGCAAATCTATTTTATTTAGTGTTTTTTTTTTTAATTCTATTTTTATTTTAAGTTCCAGGGTAAATGTACAGGACGTGCAGGTTTGTTACATAGGTAAATGTGTGCTGTGGTGGTTTCTGCACCTATCAACCCATCACCTAGCTATTAAGCCCAGCATGCCTTAGCTATTTTTCCTAATGCTCTTCGTCTCCCCTTATTTGGTGTTTTATCCTCAGTGCCTAGAACAGTGTCAAGCACAGAAGGTGGCCTCAATCAATGCTGATCAAACGAATGAGTGCATACGTAAATTAACGAATGAATGGAGACAATGGTGATCGTGTCTGTCTTCCTGTTCAGCCCCTTGGATTGAATTTGACTCCCTCTAGTTGAAGAGGTCAAGATAAGAAACTGACAGGAAGGTGTGGTAGAATTCTGTGTATAAGGTAAAAACTTTTTTTTGGAGATTTTAAGAGATTCTGGATGTAGACAGATCTGTTTTTGGGGCTCAGGTGAGAAGATGTGGCACAAAATTGGGGAGGGGGTGTTTCCTTCCCTCTGTACTGCTCCCAGGGTTCCCTTGGCACTCTGAGGATTGGTAGCTTTGGTGGCTTCCAAAAAACCTTGGCAGAGCTTCTGTGGTTAGGAGAAGCCCACGATGTGGGAAAGCTGGAGCCTAGAACTACTATCTTGGCTGTAGGCACATGCAATTCTCCCCTTAGGGGCCTCCGGAAACTTGTGTCAGGGCAGATGAGTTAGGTTTGACCAGCAGTTAGGAATTCAAGGGTTACATTGTGAGTCATGGCCATTTGGGCACCAAAATTAACTCTGACCTCTTTTTGACTGCATAGGTTGATGGGGCAAGCAAGGTACAGATTACATATACATAATGTCATTTTAAGTCATCCATATCTTTAACACAATCTGTAGGTATCGTTGTATAAGAAAGAGTATTAAGCTACATGATAATTGCGTTGTCTCTCTCACCTGTTCTTAATCTGGAACCATCATAGTTGTGAATGTCAAAACCTCTCAGCTGGGGGATCCTGTGGAAGCTGAAATCCAGCCCTTGCTTCACTCACTAAACCTCATGGGCTTCTTCTGCCTGGATAAATACTTTTTCTATTCTTTTTTCTTTTTTTCTTTTTTTTATTTGAGACAGAGTTTCGCTCTGCTGTCACCCAGACTGGAGTGCAGTGGTGTGATCTTGGCTCACTGCAACCTCTGCCTTCCGAGTTCAAGCAATTCTCCTGCCTCAGCCTCCCAAGTAGCTGGAACTACGGGCACCTGCCACCACTCCCGGCTAATTTTGTATTTTTAGTAGAGTTGGGGGTTTCACCATATTGGTCAGGCTGGTCTCGAACCCTGATCTCAGGTGATCCACCTGCCTTGACCTCCCAAAGTTGTGGGATTACAGGCATGAGCCATTGTGCGCGGCCTCCTGTACACCTTTGGGCCTCTGTGATGATGACTCTTTGCACAGCTAAGGCTGAAGTGGCAACTATGCCACCAGCACCTGGTAAAGTGCCCCCAGGGTTCCCTTGGCACTCTGAGGACTGGTAGCTTTGGTGGCTTCCAAAGCTACCAGGGAGTACAGTGCTCCCTGCATGGACTTTAGAGGCTGGAGTACCTAGGTGTGGATTCCAGCTCTGCCATTTACCAGCTAAGTGACCTTGGGCAAGGAGTTTAATCTTTCTGTCCCTTAGTTTCCCTACTTGAAAATTGGAACAAGGCTGGGTGCAGTGGCTCACTTCTGTAATGCCAGTACTTTGGGAGGCCGAGGCTGGCAGATCACTTGAGGCCAGAAGTTCAAGACCAGCCTGGCCAACATGGCAAAACCCCGTCTCTACTAAAAATACAAAAATTAGCCAGGCATGGTGGCACACACCTGTAATCCCAGCTCCTTGGGAGGCTGAGGCAGGAGAATCGCTTGAGCCTGGGAGGCAGAGGTTGCAGTGAGCCGATGATGGTGCCTATGACAAAGCAAGACTGTCTAAAAAAAAAAAAAGATGATAATAATAATAATACTTCTCTATTATGATTGTGAGATTTAAAATGAATTAACATATGTAAAGTGTGATATCTCACATATAGAAACCCCATAGGTGCCACTGCAGCCAGGCAACTGTGGTGGGCCATTCAAAAAAAAAAGAAAAAAGAAAAGAAACTCTACATAAAGGTTAGCTGTTGAGGTATCCTTTTCTTATTTAGCCTTGCTTTTGAGATATTTACAAAAAGTGGTGCTGCCTGCCTAGTATGGTCACCATTACAACAGCTGAGCACACGTATCGGGGTTATGATGCGCGGTGTCCCTGCCGACCATGGTGTGACTGCCAGCACAACTGACACCTGCCCTGCCAAAGGCAGAGACACAGGTGAAGCCTGTGACAAGGGATCTACCTCTGGTTGCTTAAGCAGCCCTCAGCAGAGTCTCCCATTTCTATCAAAGCCGTATGTATCCATTCTGTGAGAGCCTCACCTCTCCCTCGGTGCTCCATGGAGGAGCTGGTGAATCTTCCTGATCATTCCAGAGGAGAGCTGAAGGTGGAGATGCTGGTTACAAAGTTTCAGGAATGTTCAGAAAGTAGGAGATGATCCAGGTGAAGTAGAGTGTGGGTTTTATTTTTAAATAATGGAAAGAGGAAAAAAACAGTGATAGTATTTATTAGCGGCTATTATGGCTAAAACCAGAAATGATTATGGAAGACAACAAAGAACCTAAAGGAAATGATGTCAGTCAATCAGACAGTGTTTAACTGTGCATCAACTTTGTACCAGCATAGTGCTCTTGGTAAGGTGATCTTCATTTTTCATGTCATAGCTTGCATAGAAAATGATGATACGGCCGGGCGCAGTTGCTCATGCCTGTAATCCCAGCACTTTGGGAGGCCGAGGCAAGTGGATCACAAGGTCGGAAGATCAAGACCATCCTAGCCAACATGGTGAAACCCCGTCTCTACTAAAAGTACAAAAATTAGCTATGTGTGGTGGCATGTGCCTGTAGTCCCAGCTACTTGGGAGGCTGAGGCAGGAGAATTGCTTGAACCAGGGAGGTGGAGGTTGCAGTGAGTGGAGATCGTGCCACTGCGTTCCAGTCTGATGACGGAGCGAAACTCCGTCTCAGGGGGGAAAAACAAAGAAATGATGATATTGTATGGACTCTGGGGTAAACTGATAAAGCAGACCTGGCCAGAAATACCAATCTAGGGGCTCTCACACAGACCCTGCCTGCCTATCCTGAGATCTGAGGGGCATCACTAGCTCCATTTGCCTGTAACCCTTTTATGGCACAATAAATTCTTGTTGGGAAGTTCTTAGAAGAGATCACTAAGAGCCAGATAATTGACAAAAGTTTCATGGAGGTGAAGGGAGAATGTTGAAAGCTGGGTAGGTTGGAGGGATGGTATTGACAGGAAAAGATATTCCAGTGGAGGAAATAACATGACCCAAGGCAGGGTACCTGGGGTGAATGCAAGGTCTGCGTGGTTAAGGGGAGGGCTAGAAACAGTGGCAAATGGCAACAGAGAGTTGATGTTAAAATGTTGTGGGATTTATGCAGACGAGACCCAAAATAGAGAAAGCCTAGAAAACTAGAATATTCAGGCTCAGGGAAGAAGGTGGTAAATATATTTTTATTTTATTTTATTTTATTTTATTTTGAGACGGAGTCTTGCTCTATCGCCAGGCTGGAGTGCAGTGGAGGGACCTCTGCTCACTGCAACTGCCACCTCCTGGGTTCAAGCCATTCTCCTGCCTCAGCCTCCCGAGTAGCTGGGATTACAGGTGCCCGCCCAGATAATTTTTGTATTTTTAGTGGAGAAAGTTTTCACCATGTTGGCCAGGATGGTCTTGATCTCTTGACTTTGTGATCTGCCCGCCTTGGCTTCCCAAAGTGCTGGGATTACAGGCATGAGCCACCATGCCTGGCCAGTAAATATTTTTTTAAAGTCTATGTGTTGGGGAGAATGAGGAAACAGACACCTCTGTACAATGCTGGTGCAGTGTAAAAGGCACAACCTCTTTGGAGAAGATTTGGCAGTATCTAGCAAAATTACAAATGCACATGTTCTTTGACTTAGTATCCCACTTCAAGGAATGTATAGATATAGATAACGTACAAAGTTGTTTACTATGCCAATCTTGTAATAATCAGGATTGGAAATAAGGTTTGAAAACAACTTTTGAAAGTCCACGAATAGGGGGTTCATTAAATAAAGTATGGTACATCCATATAATGGAATACTGTGTAGCTATGCAAAAATAATGAGAGCTGGGACACACATCTGTAATCCCATTCACTTGGGAGGCTGAAGTGGGAGGATCA
This sequence comes from Piliocolobus tephrosceles, assembly GCF_002776525.5. Lineage (NCBI taxonomy): Eukaryota > Metazoa > Chordata > Mammalia > Primates > Cercopithecidae > Piliocolobus > Piliocolobus tephrosceles. The sequence continues at coordinate 59,122,970 of NC_045442.1, read as the reverse complement.
CTTAAGCCTAGGAGTTTGAATCCAGTCAGGGCAACAGAGTGAGACACCGTTTCTAAAAGAAGACAAAGAATGAAAGCGTGAGAGAGGTGTATGTACTTTATGTTTGCACATATATTAAGTGGAAAAAGCAAGGGACAGAATACAGTGTTTAGAATGCTCACAAGGGCACAAAAAGCAAGAGAAAGAAGGTGTGTGTGTGTGTGTTGTTTGTTTATGTATAAAATAAAGAATACATAAAAAAACTGATAAGACTGGTTGTTTCTGAGTCGGGAAACTGGTTGCTAAGGGACAGAAGTGGGAGGAAAACTTTTTATAGCATATCTTCTTCTTCCAAAACTTTGAACTCATGTGGGTCTATTATGTATTTAAAAATTAAAACAATTAAAATAGAGAAAATCTCTTGGACTACTAAAAATAAAAAAAAAATAGCATTTGTTATCTTAGATGCCCTAGATGTGCGGGATACTTTTTTTTTTTTTTTTGAGATGGAGTCTTGCTCTGTTGCCCAGGCTGCAGTGCAGTGGCACGAGCTCAGCTCATTGCAACCTCCCCCTCCCGGGTTCAAGCAATTCTCCTGCCTCAGGTTCTGAGTAGCTGGGATTACAGGCATTCGCCACCATGCCCGGCTAATTTTGCATTTTTAGTAGAGACAGGGTTTCACCATGTTGGTGAGGCTGGTTTTGAACTCCTGACCTCAAGTGATACACCCACCTTGGCCTCCCAAAGTGCTGGGATTACTGGCATGAGCCACTGCACCCAGCCCTACTTCTTAAGAGAGAAAAAAATTACACCAGCTTATATCTTTTGAATTAGGCCTTTGTTTTTTCCACTTTTTATGAGTCTCCTAGATTTCTGCTTTCTTATTAAATATCACAATCATAGTGACTTGCTTTCAGTTTAATTCAAAATCTTTTAACATCATATAAACTTAATTAACCATCTAAAAAGATTCCATTATGCTTATTTTTACATGGATTTAAATGAATTATGCTACTCAAGCCCCAAATTGAAACATATTATGTATGGAAATCATAATTATTCATATCATTTAATTCTGCCCATTTCATGTAGGTGTTCAATAAAGATTGAGTAATAATGCCATCCCCATGTATATTAGCAAATATTTCTTTCAACCTTGGTGAAACTATTTTCTTTTTTTGGAGAGAAGGTCTCTTTCTGTTGCCTAGATTGGAGTGCAGTGGCACAATCACGGCTCACTGCAGGCAACCTTCCAAACCCAAGCAATCCTCCCACCTCAGCCTCTCAAGTAGCTAGAACTACAGGTGCACACCACCAAACCCAGTAAATTTTTTTTTGTAGGGGTGGGGTCACACTGTGTTGCCCAGGGCTGGTCCCAAACGCCTGGCTTCAAGTGATCCTCCCACTTGGCCTTCCAAAGGGCTGGAATTGCAGATGTGAGCCAACACACCCAGCCAGAAACTAACCAGTCATATTCATTGTTTTCCTCCTTGAAAAAAAAGTTGAAAATTGCCAAATGCACATTTTCCCGTGTTCCAAGTCTATGTCCAGCCACACCCTGTCTGGACATAAAAATGTAACCTCAGATTCGAGTTTGTCATTGGTAAGCACTTCCAGACACTGGGAAGCAACTTCTCTCTGTCCCCTGATCCCGACTCCAACAAAAGAGATGAACACTTTTAAGCTAAAGTTTTCAAATAGTTCTTATAAGCTCAAATATTTTAAATCAATAATTGGTCAATAAAGCAGATGTTCCTGAAGTAATACTCTTTATACATACATGGTTTGATCCCTCTGTAACATAGGAAAAGGGAATTTTCTCATAAAGTAGTTGTGATACTCCACAGGAGGGCCCTGGTTAAATTCCATTACCAAGGACTGCTAGACACAGCTTGCATTCTTGTTGTAATAACTATTGCTTAAAATATTTAAACTTCTTTCTGGGCCATGGAATTTTGTGTTAAAAATAGTCATTCTTGTGATAATTGTAGCTGTGTTTTAAATGTTTTAAATGATTTGCTGTCATTGCATATCGCTGTTCACCCAGATTGTAAAAGTTTAGGTTCCTAAAGCAGGAACAAAACACCATTTCGCACCAGCCTGCTGTTAATTGGAAAGCAGACTGGGAGGTTGATGGGCCAAAGGGACAAGATGGGTCATCTCTCCTTTCTACGAAAGGGTAGACCATAGCTGGGGCTTTTGGAAAGTCAAATGAGAGTTTTTAATGACCTAAAACTAACTTTTTAAAATTTCCACAATCATGGGTACAAGTAGGACCGAGCAACAGGAAAGCAAATAAGGAACTAGGACAAAGCAAAGATTTTTCTGGCATCTTTGACCACTGTCAATCACAATAGAGGTTTTCAATGATGTGCATTTTAGCTAGTGAGACACACATTCTCATCTATAGTAACAGGACTCTCACAGAACATGCTCTTATGAAACTAATGTAGCAAATTATGAAAATTACTCTGGCATGTGCCAAGAGTCTGATTTTCCAGTTTTTGACACTAAAGGCCTGATTCCCCACTCTGCTCCCCTCCTCCCACAGGGCCTCCTGAGCAAATGCTCCTTAAACACAAAGACAGTAATAGGAACTGTTAAACATTTGGTGTCCTGTTTTTGTGTAGTTTCTAAATACGTCCTCTAGGTGTCTTCAGTGACCAGCATTCGTGGAGATGTTCAAGTACTTTTGCCAGCTGGCGGGGTGTGGGTTCAGTTTGTAAAAACAAGTTCTGCAATCACTTCTTTAGAGCATTTTGATAAACTAGAATGAAATATTTTGGGTAATAAGTACTTCTAAGTATTTAATAAACTTTTCACATTCATTTTAGGTAAAATACTGATTTTATATTTCTGCAGTGTTGACTACTCAGGAAACTTTCTCCTAATACAAATGGTTTAGGTTAAATTGTTTTTAAAAATGCCGCTGGGGCTAAAGAAAGCACATGCTCCCCCCATTGTTCTGTATTATCACTATTATTATTAGTTATTATTATTTTGACACAGAGTTTCGCTCTTGTTGCCTAGGCTGGAGTGCAATGACGCGATCTGCAACCTCTGCCCCTGGGTTCAAGTTATTCTCCTGCCTCAACCTGCTGAGTAGCTGGGATTACCGGCACCCACCACCACGCTCGGCTAATTTTTTGTATTTTTAGTAGAGACAAGGTTTCACCATGTTGGCCAGAGTGGTCTCAAACCCCTGACCTCAGGTGATCCACTCGCCTTGGCCTCCCAAAGTGCTAGGATGACAGGCGTGAGCCACCGCGCCCAACCTACTATTTAAAAAAAATAATAATAATAATAATTCAATAGTTTTTTTTGGGAACAGGTGGTGTTTGGTTACATGAATAAGTTCTTTAGTGGTGATTTCTGAGATTTTGGTGCACCCATCACCTGAGCAGTGTACACTGTACCCAATGTGTAGTCTTTTTTTTTTCTTGAAACGTAGTTTCGCTCTTGTTGCCTAGGCTGGAGTGCAATGGCACGATTTCAGCTCACTGCAACCTCTGCCTCCCGGGTTCAAGCAATTCTCCTGCCTCAACCTCCTGAGTAGCTGGTATTACAGGCATGCGCTACCTTGCCCGGCTAATTTTGTATTTTTAGTAGAGACCGGGTTTCTCCATGTTGGTCAGGCTGGTCTCAAACTCCCGACCTCAGGTAATCTGCCCGCCTCTGTCTTCCAAAGTGCTGGGATTACAGGTGTGAACCACCGCACCCGGCCCAATGTGTAGTCTTCTATCCCTCACCCCACTCCTACAAGTCCCCAAAGTCCATTGTATCATTCTTACCCCTTTGTGTCCTCAGAACTTAGCTCCCATTTATGAGTGACAACATACGATGTTTGGTTTTCCATTCCTGAGTTACTTCACTTAGAATAATTGTCTCCAATTCCATCCAGATTGCTTCGAATGGCATTATTTCGTTCATTTTTATAGCTCAGTAGTATTCCATGGTGTGTGTGTGTGTGTGTGTGTGTGTATATATCATATTTTCTTTATCCACTTGTTGACCAATGGACATTTGGGCCGGTTCCATATTTTTGCAATTGTGAATTGTGCTGCTATAAACATGTGTGTGCAAGTATCTTTTCCATATAATTACTTATTTTCCTTTTGGTGGATACCCAGTAGTGGACTTGCTGGATCAAATGGTAGTTCTACTTTTAGTTCTTTAAGGAAGCTCCTCACTGTTTTCCATAGTGGTTTTACCAGTCTACCTTCCCACTAGCAGTGTAAAAGTGTTCCCTTTTCGCCACATCCATGCCAGTATCTACTACTTTTTTTTTATTAAAGCCATTCTTGCAGGAGTAAGGTGGTGTTGCATTACGGTTTTGATTTGCATTTCTCTTATCATTAGTGATGTTGACCATCTTTTCATATGTTTGCTGGCCATTTGTATAAATTCTTTTGAGAATTGTCTATTCATGTCCTAAGCCCAATTTTTGATGAGATTGTTCGTTTTTTTTCTTCCTGATTTGTTTGAGTTCCTTGTGGATTTGGATATTAGTCCTTTGTGAGATGTATAGATTACAAAGATTAAGAATGCACATTTTTTAAAGGGGAGAAGCTTTATTGGAAAATGTGAATTGCATTTGTATTATGGAAATTACAGTGGCACAAAAGACAGAGTCCAAGAAGACTCTGCAATAGGCTTAGGTTGTCAGGCTCTGAGATCCAAATTATAATCTGTTTTCCTTTATTATTCATGTTTGGGCTTGGAGAGAATTCTAAAAATATATTCAGTGGGAGGATCTATTGTGAGGAGGGGGCTGTAATGTGGGATTTGACACTGATAAATGTGGATGGGGTCAATGTACATGTGGCCAGGGAATTTTTGTTGTGGGCTAGAGGATCTACACAGCCCTATGACCCTGTTCTAGAATACTGATGACCCAACAGAAGTGTGCAACATCTAAAAATGGCACTTTCAATATCCTAAGATTTACATTCAAATAAGTGAAATAATTAATTTTCAATTATAATTAAAAGATAATAAAGCATAGGATGAAATCATTTACATTTATTCCTTTGTTCTAGAGCTACTGAATGTCAAAGCATTTCTTTTTTTAAGCTTTTTATTTGGAAATAGTTTCAAACTTATAAAAAAGTTGTAGAAGTAAAGATAGTTATAAGGAACATTCCTATACCTTTTATCAGAATTGACCTGTTGTTAGCATTTACCCCACTTACTTTGTCATCTGAACTCTTTGGTCTCCTCTCCTTCATATTATTTTTTCTTTCTTTCTTTTTCTTTTCTTTTTGTTTTTAGACAGAGTCTCGCTCTGTTGCCCAGGCTGGAGTGCAGTGGCATGATCTCAGCTCACCACAACCTCCGCCTCCCAGGTTCAAGCAATTCTCCTACCTTAGCCTCCTGAGTAGCTGGGATTACAGGCATGCACCACCACCACGCCTGGCTCATTTTTTTATTTTTAATAGAGACAGAGTTTCACCATGTTGGCCAGGCTGGTATCGAACTCCCGGCCTCAAGTCATCTGTCCACCTTGTCCTCCAAAAATGCTGGGATTACAGGCATGAGCCACCATGCCTGGCCATCTGTATTTTTTTCTGTACTATTTAAGGGTAAATTATAAACATCATGTCCTATTACCCTAAGTTCTTCTGTGTTTATTTTCTACAAATGACTACAATATGGCTGTTTTCTTCTTACATTTACATTGATATAATGCTTTTATCTTATCTACCATCCATATTCTAATTTTATTAGTAATCTAGTAATGTCCTTCATAGTATATTTTTCTCTCCAGTGGATCCAGTCCAGGAATAGGCATTGCATTTAGTTGTCAGAATTCTTTAGCCTCCTTCAATCTGGAACAAATCCTACAACATTTCCTTGTCTTTTATGACATTTTAAAATGAACATTGTTTGTCCCGCTCTTACAAATATAACATTTCTAATTTTGTATTTCTGTGGTGTTTTCTGGTGCTAGCTTGAGGTACTACATTCCTTAGCAGATTACTGCATCAGTGATGTGTCCTTTCAGGACATCCCATCGGGAGGCCTGCAATGTCCATCTCTCTCTCATCCATGATGTTAACTTTGATACTCTGGTTAAGGCAGCCTGATTTCCCCACTGTCTAATTACTTTTTCCTCTCTCTCTCTTGCAAGTAATAGGACTATGCAAATATCTTGCATCTTATCAAAATTTCATCCAGTATTTAACTTTCATTGATAATGTTTTCCTGATTTGATTTTAACCATGGTAGTTGCAAAATGATAATATTCTAACTTTAGCATTACTTCCATATCTACTATTCAGTCCTCTGCATTCTACTGTAAGCAAGAGATCTCTCTTTTCATCTATCTATCTATCTATCTATCTATCTATCTATCTATCTATCTATCAATCATTTATCTATCATCTTTTGTGTGTGTGTGTGTGTGTGTGGTTTTAAGGAACAAAATGTTTAATAGGCAAGAAAGAAGGAAGGAAGAAGAAAACAACTCCCCTGTACAGAGACAGAGGGAGGGGAATTTGAACAAAGAGAAAACCCTTTATCTATTTTCTGTCTGTCTGTCTGTCTATCTATCTTCACCATCATCATCATTTTTCCTTGTGTTTTTGCAATGGACATGAATTTCTATTCATTCAATGGTTTATAATTCATGATTGGTGCTAGGACATTTCATTCTCACATTGTCCTCGATTTGGCCAGAATCAGCCAAGCTAGCTCTTGTGTTCTTGTCATATGCCTTCATTATTGTTTGGAGCGTTTTCTTACTTTCTGAAATAGCCAGATATTCCAGGTTCTTCTGCACCTATCCTGTCCTGTTTCATCCTGTTCCTGTAATCAGACATTTCTCTGAGAATCCCTGGATCCTTTTAGCGGAGAATGGTATTAGAATCCAAGATCTGGGTGCTACTGGTGGGTATTTGCCTCTTGGCCCTCTAAAAGTGTAGAGAACTAAAAAATACATATGTGTATATAGGCATATACACATACACATACATACACATATACATGCATACATTTGTAATATACATGTGCACACAGATATGCCTATATAACACCTACATAGACATATTTTAGAAATCACAGTTCACACCAGTACCTCCAAATCTAATACACCTCTGCAGGATTCTTTCTTGCTTTCCCCAGTTTCATATTTTCATGTCCCTTCTTCCACAATGGGAACCATGACTCTCGACACCAACACAGTGACTCATTTTCAAAGCACTTGTTTTCCAGTCTTCCACATTTGGCTTCACACAGAGTAGACAGTTTAAATTTTATTTTATTTTATTTTAGTTACTTATTTATTTATTGAGACAGGATCTCACTCTGTCACTCAGACTAGAGTGCAGTGGGGTGATCATAGCTCACTGTATCCTCAACCCCCTGGGCTCAAGCGACCTCCTGACTCAGCTTCCCGAGTAGATGGGACTACAGGCACTTGCCACCATGCCTGGCTAATTTTTTATTTTTTGTAGAGAGGGGGTCTTAATATGTTGTCCAGGCTGGTCTCAAACTCCTTGGCTCAAGCAATCCTCCTGCCTCAACCTCCTCAAATGCTGGGATTACAGGTGTGAGCCACCATGCCACATGGTTTCCTTTTCTGTAGCAGCTGAAAGTTTTATCACACAATTTTAACTATACATTATCTTAATTTATTTGATATGACCTCATTGACTTTGTTTTTGTCTCTCTCTGATAAAATTGTTAGATCTTGAAGGCAGGGATAATATCTCATATTTGCTTTTGTGTTCAGCCAACATTAGGCGTAGAGTAACTGTTTGATTTACACTTATTGGTTGAGGAGAATACTGGGCTATTGCAGGCTCATGGAAGAGCTATTTTATGGCCAGCAGGGCCTTGTTGTACACCTCAAATTATGCCACGTAGGTGGTTGTCCTTCTTCCTACACAGGCTGGCACTGGGCTGACTTACCCAACCTGCAAAAAACTTCATCCAAAATGCAGCACCTGCCAATGATTTCTCTTTCACTCACTGTCTGGCTGGTTGTAGACCAAAACCCCAAAACCACAGTTTGTTTTATTTAATTGTATCACTTGTGTTCACTGTTTCTTCTTTCCACATTTCCTCCCTTCATTAAAAATAACCCAGATGTTGGCCGGGCACGGTGGCTCACGCCTGTAATCCCAGCACTTTGGGAGGCCAAGGCGGGTGGATCACGAGGTCAGGAGATCGAGACCATCCTGGCTAACACGGTGAAATACTGTCTCTACTAAAAATACAAAAAATTAGCCAGCTGTGGTGGCGGGCACCTGTAATCCCAGCTACTCAGGAGGCTGAGGCAGGAGAATCTTTTGAACTCGGGAGGCAGAGTTTGCAGTGAGCTGAGATCGCACCATTGCACTCCAGCCTCGGCCAAAGAGCAAGATTCTGTCTCAAAGCAAAACAAAACAAACAAACAAACAAAAACAAAAACAAAAATCAAAACCCAGATCTCTAGTGCATAATGGGTTATATTACGCAGTTACACTTCCCTTGGAAGTTGGGAGAGAAAAAGAGAAGATTGTCTCCTATTTTTACTTTACTTCAATAAGAAGCAACATTAACTAAAGTAGAAGCCTTCACAGGCAAAGCTATATTTTCTCATAGATCATAACTTTTGGTTAATATAGATGTCATTGACTGACTCTGACATCAACTATTTGAAAGACAACATTTTAAGTGGCATGGGTTGATACACCACTTATCAAATCAAATATTACTTCTATGGAAGTAATATTTGCGCTATATTTTAAAGATAACTTGGAAAGTAATATCTATATGAAAATCTTATTGTATCTGCTTTTCAAAGTTTCCTAGTTTGTCCAAATGAGAAAACTTTGGTTCTGTGTTAGATAACAGTGCAAAACTTAGGGGAACCCATGTCCTGCTCAAATGAGGTCCTGCTTGATTAGGTTTTCTTATACTACACATTGATCCAATAGTTGCAGTTTGACTTTTCATCTCATTTTACTGAAATCAAAATGAGGCCAGTGTAAGTGATGAAATGCCAGGGCGTCAGAGGGAAAGTTACAGTTTTTCTAGGGTTATTTTTGAAAACGCTCTGAAATAGTGCCTGCTGTCTTAGAAGTTTGTTTCATTCTTAAAAAGAGCTTGGCTGTGAATGGACCCAATAGTGGAAGAGGTGCCTGCAATACCAGCGTTTCCAGCGTGGAATTTGTGAGTGGGTGGGAAATGCTTAATTGCTATTTACCTGCCGAACGCTGCCTTTGACACATATGATGAGCCAGCGTTGTTTGACTGTCACCTCCTTAGGAGGCAGGATTCTTCAGCCCACACTCTGCTCAACACTGACTTCTCTTCTGTGTGTGCTTTGTGTCTGTAGTTTTTGCCCCGTATGTGCATTTTGAGGGAAGCTCCAATCCAAGCAAGCTCCTCCGTTTTGTCATTGTAGGGGGAACCACAGAGCTTCCCACGCAACCACAGCCTCAAAGGGAGTCTTGGATACTGATTCTTTTGAAGACGCATTTTTTAAACAAAAGGGATTCCCCTATATGCTGGTGTGCCTAACAATTCTTTCTTTTCCACCACTTCATACAGAATTTCAGACAAGAGTCCATTTGTACCTATCAGGCCATATGTTGCTAAATAAATAAATAAATTCTTGGAAGTCTAGGATCCGGTTTCTACTCATTTCAAAGTTCAGGTGTAAGGATGCAATTGCAGATTCATAAGTAGACTAAATATATTTCAGAAATAAAGCAGACCCACACCTGATATGCTAACTCTGGTTATTTGATGGATTATTATTAGTTCATTCAGATATGCCACAGGTCAAAGTCTATTCTCTGAAACATAATAGAACTGCGTACATAGAGCAGAAAACATCAGGTAGGATGCCCAGATACCTGCTTCACACACACTGAATATCTTGTGTAACTCTCAGCAGATCCACACCAACAGAGAATGGCACTGCTGATGTCTTCCAACTAAGAAGGGACCTGAAGTACCAGATCAGTGTCAAAATAAACTCATTTTCTGAAGGTCTCTTGGAGTGGAAGAACCCATGTCTAGTCTAGACTTCTGGTCCCACATCAATCCACCAATTGGCCTGTCACCCCAAGTTCAGGTGGGAACTAAATTGGTTGTCGCAGGAGGTGTGATGCAAATGGAAGCCACTGCTCTGGGGCGTTCCTGGCGTGTCTGCCCACGCTCTCGGCTGGCTGCCTCTCCTGTTGGAAGCTCTGCTGCACAGGCTGAGACAGCAACAGGACGACCAGCCTGTGTCCCCACAGCAGCTCCCACCAACCAGATGAGGTGCTCTGTGAGAGTCCCCGAGGGCCTGGGCAGAAATTCATGCTGCTCCAGCAGGCTCAAAGCTGGCTCAGAAGTCGCACCAATTCCATGGGGGTTTCCATCAGTTTTCTCTCCCACTCTTTATCTTACACCTGTTTTCCCACTTTGGGCCACATATTCTCCACCTTGATACCCAACTCACCTACAAATTCAAAATGTCTTCGCTTGCATAGCTCCTTTCACAATCGCTCCAGGCTCCCAAGTGGAGTAACAGATTAGCAGTCTACCCTTTTCCATGTTGGGAAAATTCCTTTGGAAAAGCTTCTCTAGGCTGGGTGGAGTGGCTCACATCTATAATTCCAGGATTTTGGAAGGCCAAGGCAGGAGGATGGCTTGAGGCCAGGAGTTTGAGACTAGCCTGGACAACATAGTGAGACTCTGATTCTGCCAAAAAAAAAAAAAAAAAAAAAAAAAAAAATTAGCTGGATGTAGTGACTTGTACCTGTAGTCCTAGCTACTCAGGAGGCCGAGGTGGGAGGGTTGCTTGAGCCCAGGAGTTCAAGGCTGCGGTGAGCTATGATAGTGCCACTGCACTCCAGGCTGGGCCGCAGAGTGGGAGCCTGTCTAAACAAACAAACAAACAAACAAACACAACATCTCTAGTTTTTGCAGCTTCCCTTGCTTGTCCCCTCACCTCCCGCTCCCCACCACCCCAAAGCCCCCTTCTTATTCCAGAGGGACTCCTCTGACCTACAGATGACTTTTAGGAATGATGGCAGAAATTTGGTGGACCAAACCAGCTAGGTTGGGGAGAACAGCTTCCTCTCCTCCCCTTCATCCCACCCTGGGGGCCCAGGTGATTGGCTCTGGACCAGGCTGGTGTCCGATGGGAGGAAATCAATGTCCTATTCCCATGACCCTGCTTCTCCTTTTCCATTTTGGGCCTGAATTCTGTTTGATTTAGGTCCATGGAAGAGAATAGTTATGGATTGTTATTGGAAGACCAGAGGAAGGGAGACAGAGCCAAGACTCAATCAGTGTCATGTGACACATTACTGAGGGCTGAGGGAGGAGGCAACATGCCCATGGTGGTGAGGAAATTGCAACTCTTTCTACAGAAGATAAGAACCCAGAATGTGTTGTCAAACTAAAGGCAGAAGGAAGGGGAGAATCATGAAAAAGCAAGATGGCACCTTTATCTAAATATAGTATAGCACAGAGGCAGTGATGCTAATGTTAAAGCAGCCTTTGGAGTTCTAACTAGGGCAAGCCAGTCATATATTTCAGTTTGTGCTAAATGCCTAAACACATGGGAGGCGGGATCAATCTACCTATCTATGCATTTTTTTCTTTCTCTTTTCTTTTCTTTCTTTGCTTTTTTTTTTTTTTTTTTTTTTTTTTTTGTGACAGAGTCTCACTCTGTCACCCAGGCTGGAGTGCAGTGGCATGATCTTGGCTCACTGCAACCTCCGCATGCCAGGTTCAGGCGATTCTCCTGCCTCAGCCTCCCGAGTATCTGGGATTATAGGCACGCACCACCACGCCTGGCTAATTTTTTTTGTAGTTTTAGTGCAGACAAGGTTTCGCCACATTGGCCAGGCTGGTTTCAAACTCCTGACCTCGTGATTCACCCGCCTCGGCCTTCTGAAGTGCTGGGATTACAGGCGTGAGCCACTGTGCCCAGCCTATCTCTGCATTTTTATACCACCTTTTGCCAGAGAACCCAGGTGCTCAGACTGCGCCCAGTTGGATGACTTGCCCCCATCCTGAGAACCTGGCAGGGACCCAGGCTAAACATTACAGCAATGTTTGAGCAAGAGAGACTCAGCCTCAGCCCAGGGTTCCACCCTGCACCTCCTCCTGCTGCCAGCAGAAAGCAGCAGGGTCCCTTATGGGATCAGCTGAACAATCAGCTCCACTCCTGATAATGAGATCTTGAGCTCTACTAAGAAAATGCGGATATTGAATTTAGCTCTTAGACGCTTTCATATCTCTTTCTGGTGACTGTGGGTTTTCATGGACAGCTGTTCGGTGCTAGGAGGAAAACCTTGGGCAGGAAGGATTTGCCTACCTGCCTCAGAGGTGGGAGGAAACACAGACAAGAGGGTGTTCCTTTTATCATACTCTCCAAAGGCTAGAGGGGAGGAGGGAGATCTGATCACCTGGCATGACCAGCACTGACTCTGCTTTGAGGGTTCTCACCCTGGCTCAGGGCCAGATTTGGCAGCCTTTTTCTGGCTCCAGGATTTTTGCCATACCAGTGCACAGGCTGCCCTGCTGTTTTTTACTTTCTAAAAACGTACATCTACTTTAAAAACACAGATATCTCCTTTAGCATTGTTGTAAGCAGCAATAAGCATGGAATCACATGCATATGTTGTATACTTATGCATATTTTTCTAACACACTTTCAAATAAATATGTAACTACCAAAAAATCATTTGTAAAGTATCTAAAATTCATTTGAGTACCCCATTTTAGGAAAACTGCAGTTAGGTTGGCCTTTGGAGGACATGACATGCTTGGTCAAGAACACTATCCCGTGTCAATGTGAGGAGGGTAAAACCAATTGATTTAGGTTGTTCTAACATGAGACTCAAGATCTCATTCATCTTATGAAAAAGAAGAAGGAAAAGGAGGAGAAGGAGGAGGTGGGGAGAAATTTGGTAATTAGGATGCTGAATGGTTGTAAAACATGAATATGGACTTCAGTGATGAGGGTCAGGTAAAAAGCTTTTTTTTTTTTTTTTTTTTTTTTGAGATGGGGAGTCTCATTTTGACACCCAGACTGGAGTGCAATGGCACAATCTTGGCTTACTGCAACCTCTGCCTCCTGGGTTCAAGAGATTCTCCCACCTCAGTCTCCCAAGTAGCTGGGATTACAGGCGTTTGCCACCACGTCCAGCTAATGTTTTGTATTTTTAGTAGAAACGGGGTTTCATCGTATTGACGAGGCTTGTCTCGAACTCTCGACCTCAAGTGATTCGCCTGCCTCAGCCTCCCAAAGTTATGGGATTACAAGTGTGAGCCATCGTGCCCAGCTGGTAAAAAGCATTCTTGATTATTACTTGGAGAAATACTTCAGCTCATGGCACCAATCCTAACCAACCATTTTCTGAGTCTATAGCAGTATATTAGGCAGACCAGGATAAGCAATCCTGAAGTAACATGAATGCTTGAAGCCCCCGTGGCTAACAATGCAATAGTTTTCCTCTCACTCACACAAAGCCTGCTGTAGGTTGAGTGGGTTCTCTGAGATATCCTCCCTTCCCAAAATGACTCAGAGATCCAATCTCACCACCTCAGCACATGGCTGCCAGAGTTGCCCAGCCAAGGAAGGGCACCTGGAGAGTCGCACAAAAGCTTCTTGCTGCCCGAGACCCAGAGGACCTACGTGGGTTCCACGTCCCTGCCTGGCAGCAAGAGTTGCTGGGTTATGTTTTCCTCAGGAGGGAGTTCAGGAAAATGAGGAGAAAGGGGTATGGATGAGTGCTGGAAGTCTCAGTAAGAAAAACACAACTTCTGGAAGCTGACAGTTTGTATTTTCACTCACCAGTTATGTTTTTTCATATATGACACTGGCATACAGATGTCCACTTTGTGACTTTGTTGTGAGATTAGATAAGATAATGCACATAAATGCCTCATGCTTTACTGCCTCTATCTAATTAACCTGGACAAAAAGAGTGTGGTGTGATGAAGATCTGAAGATTGCTTCAGGGTGCTGTGTGTTCAACTAGGACTTCATTTCAAGCCCCAGGGTGAACCTGCTGCTGTTTGACCTGCCTTCTACAGAAGTGGTGTATCTGTCTGTATCTGTCACCAGCAAATGATAGTTCCTGTTTTTTTCCCTCTTGGCAAGACTGAAGGAGTCAGTATTAGGTTCTAAGTTCTGTTTAAATTATAACAACAACTTGGCCGGGCATGGTGGTTCATGCCTGTAATCCCACACTTTGGGAGGCTGAGTCAGGTAGATTACCTGAGTTCAGGAGTTCAAGACCAGCCTGGCCAACACAGTGAAACCCCGTCTCTACAAAAAATACAAAAATTAGCTGGGTGTGGTGGCGTGCACCAGTAGTACCAGCTACTCAGGAGGCTGAGGCAAGAGAACTGCTTGAACCTGGGAGGCAGAGGCTGCAGTGAGCCGAGATAGTGCCATTGCACTCCAATCTGGGTAACAGAGTGAGACTCTCTCAAAAAAAAAAAAAAAAAAAAAAAAAAAATCTGTATATGTGTGTGTGTGTGTGTGTGTGTATGTAAATAACTTAAAATAAATTTTGACTACAAAACACATAACATGACTGGGCATAATGGCTCATGCCTGTAATCCCAGCACTTTAGGAGGCCAAGGCAGGTGGATCACATGAGGTCAGGAGTTTGAGACCAGTCTGGCCAACATGGTAAAACCCCATCTCTACTAAAAACACAAAAATTAGCCAGGCATGGTGGCACCCGCCTGTAATCCCAGCTACTCAGGAGACTGAGGGAGGAGAATCTCTTGAACCCAGGAGACGGAGTGATCTCAGCATTGAGCTGAGATCTTGTCACTGCGTTCCAGCCTGGGCGACAGAGCAAGACTGTCTCAAAAATAAAAATAAAAACAAAAACAAACAACAAACCACATAATGTTACTATCATAACCATTTTTAAGCTGTGCAATTCAGCAGTGGGAAGTATATTCACACTGTTGTGCAACAGACCTCCAGAACTTTTTCATCATGCAAAACTGAAACTGTATACCCATTGAACAACACCTCCCCATCTCCTCCTCCTCAGCCCCTGGCAACCACCATTCTAGTTTCTTCTGTTTCTAGAAATTTGAGTATTTTAGATGCCTCATATAAATGGAATAACAATAGCTTTTAGTTTAAAACCATGATAGGAAAAACAAACCCCCATAGATAATGAACGGGCCCCTCTATCACTGCGAATAACATTTTTGAAACCAAGAAGGGGAATTATGAGATCTGTGACACCAATAGACTTGATGGATCTCACATCTCCTCTGGTGGCCGTAAAGCAATTAAAAAACACAACTGTGGAAGTTGAGATACTTATATTTCCTCATAAAATTCACTTCTTTTGCTTAATCTGTTACTCTCAGTAGTGAAGTTTCAGAATCATCAATATGACAGTACAGCAATATTGCCTCATCAGTCATGATTTACTTAATGTTTTCTGAATTTAGTAATATTTGATTAAAATTTAATGTGAACATATCATATCATGCCATATATATTATTGCATCCATTAATCAGGTAACTATAGTAATGAAATGCCGGAAGGTTGGCTGAAAAAGGAGCCAGTCTTGATATATGTTTGACATAATTCTGTGAGTGATTAACCAAAAAAAAAAAAAAAGTCAGTCACACAAAGGTTCATTAATATATATTACTTTTACAATCATCTATGTATCATCAGATATTTTTAACCTTTGTTAAGCTTGATTTTTAATTTACTGAAAGACGCTAAATATTAATAACCATGAAAAATATATATTATTCAGTTGAATCACAAGTTGACAGAATGATTCACAGTTTATTCTAATCTTTTTTGTATAATGATGTGTGTTAAAACATTATCTAAGTTATTTAATCAGTTTGTCATGTGGGAAATAGCATATATTTAACATATGGCTGTGTAAGATACTAATTTGAATATCACATCACATTTCTATTATTTTCAACTTCCATGTCATTGACCATAGCAGATAATCAGTATGATGGTGCATAATTTATGTCTGAGACAGGCTGATTTTTGTATGCAAATATTCTTTTTTTCCTATTAAAACACTGAATTAGTCATACCTTATTTCTTTTAATATTGTCATTTTAATCAGCTAACTAACGAGAGACCAACTGGTATTAAACACTTATCTTCCCTGTTCATCAAAATAGTTAAGAAGAGGCATATTTGGAGAAGTAATTGAACAGGATAAAAAGTTAAGTCAACTGCAAGGCAGTTTAATTTTGACTTGATAGAGGAATGTTGATTATTTCACCACAATTATCCTCCTAGGTGTTCCCTCTTATAGCTTCAGTTGAATTGTGCTTCATTTACTCATTCATTCATTAAATTTTTCATTGAACACTTCTCATGACAGGCATTGTGCTAGGTTCTGGGATATGGAAATTAAATGACATGGCCCCTGGTTTCTCTTAGCTCACAATCTAGTGATGAGCAGACGTTTACACAAATGCAAGCAGAGATGAGCTCCGACATGGAGTCTGGGCAAAGCACAGTGGGGCACAGAGAGGAGTGTCAAAGTCAGCCTGAGGGTGACTGGAAAGACTTCGCAGGGGCTGACGCTGACTTGAATGGAGGCTCGAAGTGTGAATAACAGTTTCCCAGACAGACAACTATGGAGGTGGGAGTATTGGTGACAGATGAGGATGGTATTCTAGAAAGAACCAACAGCATATGCAAAGGCTCAGAGGCTTATAAAGCGAGTCTCAGAAGAAGAGAAATTCACTCCTATCTTTATCTAGTGGATATATACTAAAAAGTGTGGTGTGATAGAGCTGTTAAGATTGCCTCAGGGTGCTGCATGCCTCACCCAAGGGTGAGGCTGTTGCTGTTTCACCTGCCATGGAGGGGAGTGGTTTTCTAACTGGGGGTTTATAGGAGAAGACAAGGATGGGAAGAATGGGTAGGGGTGATGCACAGGCAGTTCCTACTGTAACAAATGCCTGAACCATGCCCTGGAGAATTATATCTTCTTGTCAAACACTCCCCAGAACTAACCAAAAATAATTAGCTTCAATTTTTCCCTTAAATCTTCAAACAATATTGTAGACTAAATCAGGAAGCCTAGGTATACTGTACTTTGAAGTTATATTCATGTTAGTGGGCAATGCATCATAAGAAAGTAGCCATTAAGAAGGAATTTGAAGAAAATGGACAATTGGACTCAGGGTGTTGGAAATAGAATAATTTATGTGATAAGATTGTTGCAGGATTCGGAGTTAATGAAGTTAGGAAAAAAGGAAAGTGATATCCGGAAGGAAAGATCAAACCTGCCTGTCATATGTATCCGAAATGTTTGACCCTGTTCTTGGGTGTGGGAAGTTGCTCCCAGTTGGAAATAAATGCTGTTTATGGATGGATGAGTCCAGTCCATGGTGAGGTCAAACATCATTTTCAGTGACTTGTTGCAACATTCATGATTAATGTTGATTTATTACTCGATCATTGTGTTATGTAAATAGGCGGCATCTTTTTGTGTGTGTCTTGGTGTGATGCTGGTTTAATTGAGTTTGGGGATGGGGGGAGGAGGTGGGAGGTTCCAGGGTTAATACTGTTAGCATCTTCCTCAGTAGCAAACTCTTCTCATGATGGATGAAACAGTAGCAATAATCAGAGTAACCAAACTGTTAATGGAATTCCATATGGGAAGGAGGGGTTTTATTATTATGGCAATTGTATGACAGTAACAGAGAAGGATCTATAAACTAAAGAAAGTTAGTTATAAATGTTACCATGAATCAAAGACGGCAACAAAGCATGCTAATTTGCTGACTGCTTAGCCAAACCAAATTTTATTATTTTACTGAACAGTAAGCTCATTTTGTTAAACGCACACACACACAGGCACACACAAAGACACACACACACAGATGATTCAAATTAGAAGCAAATTTATACATTTTCTAGAATGACAGAAATTTATGCAAAATGAAAATGGGAAACCACACATATAATTTCTGTAATGAAAATGGAATTGTTTTTTAACCGTAAACTTTAATTAAATCTTAATTGAACCAGTATTTTATTTAAGTAGCTGGTTCATTATCTAGGAGCTTCTATTGGGGATTTAAGACTCAGAGTAGAAACAACTTTCATATCCCCAAAGAAAACACTCAAGGATTTACTCTATACTCAAAACTATAAGTGATGAAAAAAAGAACACCTGGAGATTCTGTGATTCTGAATCGATACCTGAGTTTCTAATGACCAAGGAATCTTTACTACCAATCTCCTTTTCCCCTGCGGACTTACTGATACAAAAGAGAGTGGGAGGTGGGTGGGAGCACAAAGCCTCTTCAATTGTTATCAGATAGCTGTTCACAGAAAGGTCTTCCCAGAGTTTGCTGTATAGAAAGCACAGCCCACACATCATCATTATTCATTCTTCCAGCTTAAGAGGCTTGTTTTTCGCAGATGTGCCCTTCCTGTTTGGCATTTGTAACTGTGGACTGTTGTTCAGTTGAAGAAAATGCGTCATCTAAATATGAACTGAGATTTTGAGCTGATTCATGAACACCTTTTGTTAAGGAAAACATAAAAAGGAGCATGGTTGCCAAAAATGAGGTACGCACCCCAGCAAAATTTTACTACAGTATGTCCCACTAGGCATAAAACAAGAATACAAGTGGTGTAATCAATGGAGACTTCCTCTTGGAGAAAGTGAAATATGAGTGACAAGGAACTTCCTAGGGAAGAGAAACAGACGATATGCTTTAGCTTCCATTTTGCTTGTGTACACTCTATATTTATCTTGAAGCTTTTCCTATAGAGACTGTGGCATTATTTTTGAAAGCAACTCCCAGATTCATTCCTTAAAGCAAATTAACCTTACTCCTACGCTTCGATTCAGGCATTTGTTTTAGGGAATGTTGTATCTACTCAAGCAATAGAGGGAAGGGAACCACTGTCTTAGTTAAAATGACAAAAGGCAATGTTGTCATCACAGGGGATGGGTTCATTCAGTTAACATTTATTGAGCACCTACTGTTAGCTTGGCAGTGTGTGCAATAAATGCATGTTTGTGGAACTGATCTCTGGCCACCTCCATAACACTTTAAGCTTTCTATGTCAGGTGGTTAAAATAAATATGACCCAAGCAAATTTTGTCTGGGGATTCAGAGTCCAGGACTTTATTGTCACTACTAGAAATTATGGAGATGGTAACAACACCTCAAGGAACGTTTGCTTCACAGCTGGTCTGTTAGCTATCATGAGACAAAGTGGGATCACTCTGAAAAAGAACACACACATTTTCTCTCTTATGTCTTTTACTGCTTCTACAGTGAATCACCATCATCTAAGTTCACATTTGCATTTCACCAACTGGGAGGAAACAAACACTGTTGCCTTATTTTCTAACCAACGTTTTATAGAAAGGATTTATTTTGAGCCAAGTTTTGGGTCTGATTTGTGATTCTGCCTCTTTTCAACTCCATGACCTTGGATGAGTCACTTCTTTGAACCTGACTTTCCTCAAAGACAAGACAACAAGCCCCTCCCCAAAAAACTAGAGGTTAATGTACATGAAATGAGATAATTATTGCAAAAGCACAAAGCACTTTGGGAACTGTAGGCTACTTCAAAGTCAATTAAGCCAAAGGCAGGGAACAACCTTTGATTAGCTACAATTTATTTAATAGAAATGAACCACTTAATCTTTTCTTTCTTAATTAGCATCTAGCTGGATGGTAAATTCCTAGATCAAATTAATTATTGGTTAATGTCCCAGATTCCATTTCAGGATGTAGTTGTTACCTCTGTTAAAAATGCAAGTATACCTGAGCTGGCTGTTAGTCATTTACACCTTAGTATAACTGAAAAAAGATAAGAGGTTTGTTTTAAAAAGAGAGGAAGAAGTGTGTGGACTGCCTGGGTGAAGAAGACTGAACATCCCTAATAGGAGACTGAGGAGTTGGAAAAGATGTGTACACTCTCTTAAACTGTAATCCTGAAATTCCCAAACCACTGAATGTCAAAAGATACTTTTGTAACTCACTTGGTGACAAAACCTGACTTTACCTGAACTAATTTGGCCACAAAACCTGCCCTGAACGCATGAGAGGCTAATTAGATTCCTTATTTTCCCCCACCCAGTGTGACTGCCTATTCACAGGCTTTGCTACAGAATATTAATGCCTTTGATTATGATTTTAGGCTGTCCTCCCCCTCCCCCAAGCCCTGCTGGAGATGTTATGTAGTGTAAAGTACAAAGTCTGAAAAACTTTACATTCAGAAAAATACCTGGCCCCAGTGATTTTGTTGAATCCATACAGATGCTTTGCACTGCCCAGATTACTTCCATATTATTTTTGTCTCACCCAGACAAGCCCTTTTAAAAGCTTGCCTATGACCAAGAGAAACAAGCCAGACTGCACATAAAATTAATACACTCTGTAGATCTAAAGAACACAGGATTATGACCAGGTGTGGTGGCTCATGTCTGTAATCCCAGCACACTGGGAGGCCGAGGCAGATGGATCACCTGAGGTCAGGAGTTCAAGACCAGCCTGGCCAACATGGCAAAACCAAATCTCTACTAAGAATACAAATGTGGTGGTGCACGCCTGTATTCCCAGCTACTCAGGAGGCTGAGGCAGGAGAATTGCTTGAACCCGGGAAGTGGAGGTCGCAGTGAGTCAAGATCGCATCATTGCACTCCAGCCTGGGCAACCGAGCAAGACTCTGTCTCAACAACAACAATAAAAAAGAACACACGATTAGCTTCAGAATTGCCCCCATTTTTCCTTCTTGCATCTGTGTATTTCTTTTTGCCTTTTCCTTAGACAGTCTTGGACTTCTGGTTTCTCTATTGCCTGTGTGTTCTAATTTGCAGTTTTTTTCTTTTCTTTTTTTTTGAGACGGAGTCTCACTCTGTTGCCTAGGCTGGAGTGCAGTGGTGCAATCTCAGCTTACTACAACCTCCACCTTCTGAGTTCAAGCGATTATCTTGCCTCAGCCACCCCAAGTAGTTGGGATTACATGCATCTGCCACCACGCCCAGCTAATTTTTTTTTTTTTGTTGTTGTATTTTTAGTAGAGATGGGGTTTCACCATGTTGGCCAGGCTGGTCTCGAACTCCTGACCTAAAGTGATCTGTCCACCTCGGCTTCCCAAAGTGCTAGGATTATAGGTGTAAGTCACCGTGCCTAGGCACAATTCAGTTTTGTTTTTTTTTTACCTTCTAAACTTTGGCTCATTTCTGGATTCTGTCTTCCCTGTGGCATTGATCTTCCGGGATTAACAACTTCCTAACAACATAGCCTTTGGAAGAATTGTGAGCCTGTAATCCCAAAGGGCTGAGTTAGGAAGTGACCCTCACTGGGAACTGCCTGCCCTCCAGTTAGTCCCTGAAGACCACCAGTCACGATGTAAGCTGTGGTCACTGAACTAGGGTTGGCTTCACCTGGGTGCTGGTGAGACATGCAGAGTCTCGGGTCCCACCCCAAGCCTTCTGAACTAGAATCTGTATTTCAGTAAACTCCCAGGTGATGTGCATGAGCATTAAAGTCTAGAAGCCCTGCTCTGGACCAGTTGTCCTCACTAGGCCTAGCAGGATGCTAGGCTGCTCCTGGTGGAATTTAATTTCCAGTGAGGAAGTAATAAACATTTGAACTCAGCAACTTAAAATAAATTTCTATAGCAATTTATTTTGATGCAAAATTCTGTCTCATTCCCTTCATCTCAGAATCATCAGGCAAACAAGGCTTTCAATGAAATTCTTCTTTTCTTTTGAGAGTCCTATTTTCAACAGAAACCACTCTTTTGCTCATTTTTGAGCAGTGGAATTCTACTGCTCATGGCATCACGTAGACCTGTGGAATTTGATGAGGATCAATAATTAATTTTTACTTTTTAATATTCAATCTTCCAAAACTTTCATTTTACATATAAAGTCCTTCCTGTTCTTAAAAATGATTTAAAGAGGCATATATTGGTACCTCCCTTTCCCCTATTTTTTTACATTTGTTTATTTATTTTTTGAGACAGAGCCTTGCTCTTTCACCCAGGCTGGAGTGCAGTGGTGTGATCTCGGTTCACTGCAACCTCCTCCTCCCAGGTTCAAGCAATTCTCCCTGCCTCAGCCTACTGAGTAGCTGAGATTACAGGCACCCGCCACAAAACCCGGCTAATTTTTGTATTTTTTAGTAGAGATGGGGTTTTGCCATGTTGGCCAGGATGGTCTTGAAGTACTAACCTCAAATGATCCACCCGCCTCAGCCTCCCAAAGTGCTGGGATTACAGGTGTGAGCCACCATAGCCCTGCCTTCCTTTTTTATTTTTACAGAGACAAGGTCTCTATATGTTGGCCAGGCTGGTCTTGAACTCCTGGGCTCAAGCGATCCTCTGGCCTTGGTCTCCCAAAGTGCTGGGATTACAGGCATGAGCCACTGTACCTGGTCTTTTGCTCTACTTTTTTTTTTAAGTTGAAGTCTCCCTCTGTCACCCAGCCTGGAGTGCAGTGGCGTAATTTCGGCTCACTGCAATCTTTGCCTCCCAGGTTCAAGTGATTCTCCTGCCTCAGCCTCCTGAGTAGCTGGGATTACGGGCATGTGCCACCACACTCGGCTAATTTTTGTATTTTTAGTAGAGACAGGGTTTCATCATATTGGCTAGGCTGGTCTCGAACTCCTGAGCTCAAGTGATCCACCCTCCTTGGCCTCCCAAAGTGTGGGGATTACAGTCATGAGCCACAGCAGCCGGCCTTGCCTTACTTTTTAATTACAGTTTGCCCAGAAGTAGTCATAAGGAATATTTAAAATAATAATTTATTATTGAAAATTGACACTTTTCCTGAGTTACAAAGCAATAATAAAAACTCTTATCATAAATCAATATATTTTCCCCAAACAAGTTAAAGCCCCAAATCAATAGTTTTTCCCTAGTACTTATTAACGACACTTTTGCTAAATCACAGTGGTGCTCAAGTGGCACATATGGCCACACTTGCTTACAAAATAAAGTATTCTGAAGAAAACTAGCAAATCTCAATTCTGCAACTATTCGTTATGATTTATGGATGTGGTCCTGGGCTTGGTGGGCAGCACAAAGGCATACAAGCTCTAGTTCCTTCCCTCAGGAAACTTACAGCCTAACAAGGGACCTACAGCATGTACTGAAATGACTATTTTATATAAAGAATGTAAAAGTTTCCATAAAAACATAAACATGGCACCAGGGGACTTTGGAGAAAACAGAGAAAATGTCTGGTTGGGGACAGACACATTCGGGAAGTCTCCACTCAGTAGAGACTTTACTACAACAACTCTTAGCTATGAGTTTTAAAACTCCAACTCTGCTGAGGTAGTTGCAATTTTTCTTTTTTGTTTCTTGCTTTATGCCATTCTCATTTCCAAGATGAGCATTGGAAAGAGAAAAACAAAAAAGAAAGCACAAAACAACTGCTCGCTGGTTGCTTTATCTCATGACTCCAAAGTCTCCAAGCATCTGATCTGTGTGATTGCTTGAGCAGTTTGGCTACCACACAGACACAGTCTTCTGTCATCTGGCTGCTCCCTCCTGGTGTCCCTGATGTGTTTGGAAGCCAAGGGTTCCCTGTAGCACAGTGCCAGGGTTGGTCTTCAAAGATGGGGGTTTCGACTTTCAAGAAGGAAGGAGATGAAAAGAAAGGAAGCTGGGGCGTGGGAGGACTCTGAAGACCCACAGCGGGAGGCTAAAGGCCACCGACCTACAATGACTTCAAATGGGGCAGCTATGAAAATAAGACTTTTTATAGCCATTCCCAGTTGCTTCAGACTTACGATATATATTATATTGATCATATAGATCAACACAGTGTCTTTGCTTAGCAGAATAGTAACTACAGTGGTCACCATAGCATGGGTCAAGGAGTCAGAAAACTTTAGCTTGATGTCTGCCATTGTCAGACTGGCATTAACCTCCCTGCACATCTCTGCTATTTATGACTTTTACATGCAGGCGATAATTCCCGAGGATAACATGTCAAGAAGGTTTCTGAGTTCTCTGGCCAGAGCATTCTCCTTAAATCCAGCGCAATGTAGGACACTGTTTGACAAATAAAACATGAAAATCTGTGAATACAAGGGAAACAGAGCTCCTCACTCATAAGGCTACTTCTCTTTTAGAAAGGAATTCTTGAATGACAAGTATCTGTGCAAGTGCTATGTTTTTTATTATTCATAGATAAATAGAACCATTACATTATTTGGTGAGGTGAAACCTACTATGTAGTTGTTTGTATGACACATGAAAATAAATGTATAGACCGGGCGTGGTGGCTCACGCCTGTAATCCCAGCACTTTTGAATGTCGAGGCGGGTGGATCATCTGAGATGGGGAGTTTGAGACCAGCCTGACTAACATGGAGAAACCTCGTCTCTACTAAAAATACAAAATTAGCTGGGCATGGTGGCGCATGCCTGTAGTCCCAGCTACTCAGGAGGCTGAAGCAGGAGAACTGCTTGAACCCAGGAGGCAGAGGTTGTGGTGAGCCAAGATCACACCATTGCACTCCAGCCTGGGCAACAAGGGCAAAATTCCATCTCAAAAAAAACAAAACAAACAAAACAAAAACAAAAACAAATTTATAAAACCATAAAATAAAATATTTAAACTATCAAAATTTTAAGCTCTTTAAAATAAAACAGACTTGGGGATGTAAAATTTGTATTTCCACAAAGCATTAGAAATCCAAAGTCTAAACCACATGACTAGAAATTGAAGATCATAATTGAGGATCTCACCCAAAACCTGAGCTAATTAATTGGTTTTCACTATGCAGTATAATTATATAGTTATACACCCCAGAATCCTGCCTGACAATTGAGCATTCAGAGCACAAGCATAGAAATCAAACTAGAGGCTAATAGAGAGTTCCTTTCTCCTTGTAAAAGCTCGCCCAGTCAGGCAGTGTGGGAAATTTTCCTAGGCTCATACTCTCATCTTATTGTAAGGACAAGTAAATGGCTGGAGTGCCCTTAGGCATTCTTTGCGGGGAGCCTGGTGACCGACTTCCAAAAACGGAACTTTTTTTTTTTCCTATGAACTTGTTTGTTAATTTCTCCTAGACTGTCACTTTTCCCCATTTCCCTGAATAAATACAGAGTTTAAAAAGCTGTTTAAGTCAAATGGCATGGGCTGCTTTACTCATAAAAAACCGAGGGACTCAGTCAACATAATGAGGCAGTGGAGCTCCCAGGCAAGTCAGTAAAACCCTTCTGCATCTCAGTTTCTCCATCTGTGAGATAAGGATAGTAACACACATTCCTCTACCTCCCAAGAAATTTCCTGCTAGGAACACACTTATGTGAGGCAGCAGGGAATCCCCTAGGAGAGAAAGGAGACTCCTCCCAAAATGAATAATTTTGTGTCCATTCATTCAACACCCACTTCCTGTACTGAGGGCCTTTATATATTTGGTGCTTGGACAGTTTTAGGACACAACAGTGAAAAGATGCATGAAATTATAGCTGAGCAAAGATGAGGAGGGGCAGACTGTCCTCTGGCCTGGCCCTATGGACTTGAGCCTGTTCCTAGGGAGAGGGGATGTGGTTCAAAAGTCACTACTATTATCTGAAAAAGATCCCAGGCTCTGCAGGGAGCACCTGGCGGCGCTGCCGTAGGATTCCTGTGACAGAGCAAGACCCTGTCTCACGGGCTCAAGTCCCCACACCTGGAGCATGGACAGCAGCTCTCAAATGGGCTTTTGTGGCTTTCAGGAGCCTGGGTTTCACTATGGTCACAGGGAGCTGGAGCAAGAGAGGAGGTATCCTAGTTAGCCCCAGCTGCTATAACCAAATACCACAGACTGGGTGGCTTTTACTCAGACACTTAATTCTCACACTCTGGAGGTGGAAAGTCCAAGATGAAGGTGCTGGCAAATTCAGTTCCTGGTGAGAGCTCTCTCTTCCTGGCTTGCAGTAGGCTGTCTTCTTGCTTTCTTGCTGTGTCCTCACATGGTAGAAAGACAGAGAGAGAGAAAGAGAGAGCACGAGCGAGCACACTCTGGTCTCTCTTCCTCTTCTTGTAAGGACATTAATTCCATTATGGGGAAGGCACCCTTATGACCTCATCTACACCTAATTACCTCCTAAAGGTCTCTTATCCAAATACCATCGCATTGGGGGTTAGGACTTCAATATATGAATTTGATGGAGGCTGGGCATAAACATTCACTTCATAACCGGAGGGAAATGGCAGGTAAC
Organism: Piliocolobus tephrosceles; assembly: GCF_002776525.5. Classification (NCBI taxonomy): domain Eukaryota; kingdom Metazoa; phylum Chordata; class Mammalia; order Primates; family Cercopithecidae; genus Piliocolobus; species Piliocolobus tephrosceles. Next base: position 59,096,829 of record NC_045442.1, on the reverse strand, counting down.
CTTTAGAGCTAAGAGCTTGGGAAGATCCTCTGGGGAACGCCCAGAAATCACTGTGGGTGAACTTTCCAGGGAGGGCTGGTGGTACCAAAATACTAACTGAACAAAGAGCTGGGGAAATAGGGTTCTTATGGTCACGATGGATTACTACCACTACTGCTAAGGGAGGAGACCACTGCTACTCCTGCTGCCCTCCTCCCCCCACCTTGCCTAGTTCAAAGACAGGAGAAAAGAGAGAGAAAAACAAAAGTAAGATAAATAGCCAGACAACCTTGGCACCACCACCCAGTCCTAGGAGTTAAACGAAGTAATAATAATGACATCAACCCCTGGCCTAAACTACTTGTGCTATCTGTAAATTCCAGACACTGTATGAAAAAAACATTGTAAAACTTTCTGTTCTGTTAGCTGATGCATGTAGTCCCCAGTCACGTTTCCCACGCTTGCTCGATTTATCACGACCCTTTCACGTGGACCCCTTAAAGTTGTAAGCCTTTTAAAAGGCCAAACATTTCTTTCTCCGGGAGCTCGGCTCTTAAGACGCGAGTCTGCCGAGGCTCCCGGCCGAATAAAAAACCTCTTCCTTCTTTAATCCGGTGTCTGAGGAGTTTTGTCTGCGGCTTGTCCATGCCACTGCTGCTGATAGTACTACGACTGCTGGAACTCTCACTGCTACGATTGCTGCAACTGCTACCACTACTACTACTATTAGTACTATTATTTTTAAAATGTTGTCTCTTTGGGCATGGGGAAACACAGATTACTTATGTCATTTTTGTGACATATCTAATATAATCCTATAAGTCAATTTCTTGCACATTACTTTGACTTCTGTCTTTCTTCTTTTCACGGCTGTGGTTCAGGCTCAGCTAGTACTTTCATACTTTCATGGTTGACATTCTTTTTTTTTTTTTTTGACAGGGTCTCACTCTGCCACCCAAGTTGGAGTGTAGTGGCATGATCCCAGCTCACTGCAACCTCTGCCTCCCGGGCTCAGCCTCCTTTATAGCTGGGACCACAGACACATGCCACCACGCCCAGGAGTTTTACCATGTTGGCCAGGCTGGTCTCAAACTCCTGGAATCAAGTGATCTATCCATCTTGGCCTCCTGAAGTGCTGGGATTACAGGCGTGAGCCACCGCGCCCAGCCTGGTTGACATTCTTAACTATGGTTTTTCTAAAAATAATGAATCATTACTCTTAAAAGAGCCAAAACTAGTTCTTGATTTCTTTTCTAATTATCCTTCCTTTTTGTGGCTATCTTTTCGTTGTATCTTTACCACAGCATACATTTCATCTATGCAAAAAACATTGTTTCAGTCTTTTTTTTGGTTTGTGTGAAAATGACTGGCTTTCCATAAAATTTGTAGAGTATGGCTGATATGCTTTGATTGTGAAATCCTCTTGGAGGAGTGGGTTTGACGGGTAATTAGAGCTCATGCCTCTGCAGAACCAGGAAGGGATATGTTGTTCAGAGGTGAAGCCCGGTGGGAGCCAGTGATGACCACCCACAAGTGTGAAAGTCTTCCTTCACAGACGGGTGCCTAGAATTCAGACCAAAAAAGAAACGAAAACAAAAGTAGAAATCAGTGTTTATTACCCAGCTTCCACCCATTCCCTCAAAACTGCCCCTTCAATTTTATTTTATTTTATTTATTTTATTTTTTGTGGCAAGGCACTCTATCACCCATACTGGAGTGCAGTGGCATGATCACAGCTCACTGTAGCCTTGACCTCCTGGGCTCACAAGATCCTCTCACTTCAGCCTCCCGAGTAGCTATGACTACAAGTGTGCACCACCATGCCTGGCTTTTTTTTTCTTTTTTTGAGACAGAGTCTCGCCCTGGAGCCTAGGCTGGAGTGCAGCAGTGCAATCTTGGCTTACTGCAACCTCCACCTCCCAGATTCAAGTGATTCTCCTGCCCCAGATTCCTGAATAGCTGTGATTAAAGGTGCGTGCCACCATGCCCAGCTAATTTCTTGTAGTTTTAGTAGAGACGATGGGGTTTCACCATTTTAGCCAGGATGAATCTCGATCTCCTGACTTTGTGATCCGCCCGCCTTGGCCTCCCAAAGTGCTGGGATTACAGGTGTGAGCCACCGTGCCCCGCCTATGCCTGGCTAATTTTTAGACTATTTGTAGAGACAGCATCTCCCTATGTTGCCCAGGCTGCTCTCAACCCCTGGGCTCAAGTGATCTTCCTGCTTTGGCCTCCCCAAATGCTGGTATTACAGGCATTAGTCGTTGTGCTTGACTCCCTTTCAATTTTAAATGTTTGTGGTTTGCCATGGCGATAAGTCACAGTTGTATCTGACACTTCAATTTTTAAACTTCAATTTGCTCTTCAGTTCTTTCTTACTTAAGCAACTCTTTGTAGAGTGTTGAACATGATTGAACACACTGTTCAAATAAATAGTTGAATTAAGCAACTGTTTATTCGAAAGTGATCCAGATAGTTCAAAGAAAAGCTTGGTATGCCAAGAAATTTTCTACAAAATAAAAAGAAATGCTCATAGCTTTGTAGTAAATGTGATAATTACCTAAAACAATTACAATTTTAGAGTTATTTCGAAATTATTTCTATTCACTTCCTTTTTTTTTTTTTTTGAGACAGTCTTGCTCTGTCCCCCAGGCTAGAGTCCGGTGGCACAATCTTGGCTCACTACAATCTCTGCCTCCTGGGTTCCAGTGATTCTCATGCCTCAGCCTTCTGAGTAGCTGGGACTACAGGCACTCACCACCATGCCCGGCTAATTTTTGTACTTTTAGTAGAGACAGGGTTTCACCATGTTGGCCAGGCTGGTCTTGGAACTCCTGACCTCAAGTGGTCTTCCCACCTTGGCCTCCCACAAGTGCTGGGATTACAGGCATGAGCCACCATGCCTTGCCTATTTCTATGCACTTCTTAAAAGTGATTACTGTACCAAAGGCACATCAGGTAATTTAGTATTAGATCAAATTTGGTAAAGGCATAAATCAGTGATGTTTTAGCCACAAGCATCTGAAACTGACTATTGTTACTACAGGCAGCACACTGGTTTTTTAGAAAGGATATTGGTCACTTGTAGAATTTCTACAAGATGTGGAGAAAGAGATTTGGAGATTTTTTCCAACTTTTTCCCACCTGGGTCAGAGATGCAAATGTTGGAGGTAGTGTAACCATTTTGTGACTATGAAGACAAAAGTCACACCCTAGTTGTATTAGTTAGGCTTCTCCAGAGGGGCAGAACCAATAGAAGAAGTACCAATGTATATTTATACTTTTATATTTAATAATAATACACATAACACATTTATATATATTTTATAAATATATATATATTTATAAAATGTACCCATGTATATGTGAGTAAATTAGAGAGAATTGGCTCACATGGTTACAAGGTAAAGTCCCACAATATGCTGTATGCTAACTGGGGAATGAGAAAAGCCGGTAGCATGGCTCAGTGCAAGTCCAAAAGCCTCAAAACCAGGGAAGCCTATAGCGCAGCTCTTAGTCTGAGGGCGAAGAGCTGTGAGCGCCTGAGAGGTTGCTGTAAGTCCCAGAGTTCAAAGGCTGAAGACCCTGGAGTCTGATGTTCCAGGGCAGGAGAGTAAGGAAACTCAGCAAGGTGGATAGTCACCTTCTTCTGCTTGCATTGTTACAGCCATGCTGGCAACCATTTGAATGGTGTTGCCCGCCCACAGTGAGGGAGAGTCTTTCTCTCTCAGTTCCTTGACTCACATGTTAATCTCTTCTGGAAACATCCTCACAGAAACACCCAGAAACAATACCAGCCATCTAGCAGCCCTCAATCCAGTCAAGCTAACATCTAATGTTAACTATTATGCTAGTGAAGCAGGAAGTTAGAATGGCCTTAGGGACTTGAGTTCTTTGAATTGATACAACAGCCTTGGATTGCCTACCTCTGAACATTTTCTTATTTGAGAAAAATAAAACCATATTTGGTGCAGTCACCGTGTTGGGTGTTCTGCTACTTGCAGCCAGATGCACTCCAAATTGATGTTTTCTGCAATAGGCATGGCCTTATTCCCATACTGCTGTTAAGGAACTTATCATATCATATTGAAACCTGAAATTTTACTGTGTGTCTCTCCTACTTAACACAAAGCTCCCTGAGTTCAGAAATTATCATCTCTGCATTCATGATATTCTAGCACCTCCTGGCAGAAAGCTGGGGCTTTATAAATGTTAGGAGAATAAATGTGGTGAATAGTAGTCTTTTATCATTTACATATTCTGTACTGTCTCATTGCAGCTTAGAAACTCTGAGTCATATTTAAGAGATTTGGTGATTCATTGTATGTGGCAAAAAGAGACAGAAAGAAGGGGAGAGATTTAAGATGACTTCTAAGAGTCTGCATCAAGCAATTATAAATGAATTGAATGATAGTTGCCAAAATAGGAAGTATAAAATGAGCAGTATATTTGAGAAGACAATGGGGTTTATTGCTAAATAGACAGATGAGAAAACTGTGGCTGAGAAGATTCGATATCTTGCCTAAGATCAAACCACCACCAAGTGGCAGAGCAAGAAATCAAATTTAGGAGGAGCCATACACTTCAGCCCCGGCAGTACTACTGGAGAGACTAAAATGTCTGCTCCTCTATTTCTGCAAGTATCTGTGAGCCCAGCCAAGAGCTGTGACCAGGATTTTTTTTTTTTTTTGAGATGGAGTCTCGCTGTCTCCCAGGCTGGAGTGCAGTGGAGCGATCTCGGCTCACTGCAAGCTCCACCTCCCAGGTTCATGCCATTCTCCTGCCTCAGCCTACCAAGTAGCTGGAACTACAGGCGCCTGCCACCACGCCTGGCTAGTTTTTTGTTTTTGTTTTTTTTTGTACTTTTAGTAGAGACGAGGTTTCACTGTGTTAACCAGGATGGTCTTGATCTCCTGACCTCATGATCCACTTGCCTTGGCCTCCCAAAGTGTTGGGATTACAGGCGTGAGTCACTGCTCCTGGCCCAGGATATTTTAACTGCTGAGAGCATCTAGGTACATCAAGATTAATGTTAGGTCTTTTAAAACATCATTAACTTTTTAGGCCAGTTGCAGTGGCTCACGCCTGTAATCCCAGCACTTTGGGAGGCCAAGGTGGGTGGATCATCTGAGGTCAGGAGTTCGAGACCAACCTGGCCAACATGGTGAAACCCTGTCTCCACTAAAAGTACAAAAATTAGCCAGGCGTGGTGGCAGGTGCCTGTAATCACAGCTACCTGGGAGACGGAGGCAAGAGAATCGCTTGAACCTGGGAGGTGGAGGTTGCAGTGAGCTGAGATCATGCCACTGCACTCTAGCCTGGGTGATAGAGAGAGATTCTATCTCAAAAAAAAAAAAAAAAAAAAAAAAAAAAATTACCAACTTTTTTTCAAAGAAAATATCTTGAGAAATTATTCCTAAATATCCAAATAAAGAAACCTGTATTTCTGGGCTGCAATATCCCATGTATGGTTATATATACATATGGGTGTTTGCATTCTCATCAAATACTTCTAATTTTACCAACAAATTTTCTTAATTAATTTTATGAGGGAGAATTCCTATTATAGAGTATAAAATTGTAAGTGCTTAAAAGTCTTCCCAAACTAAAGACAACCCACAGAATTGTGACAGCAGCATACATGCACCCCTCTTTTTATTGTTTTTATCTGTATACTAGGAATATTACTTAATTCAAATGATTAAATGAGAATACATTTAAAATCCTCAGAATCGTATCTGGCACATAGTAGGGACTTTGTAAATATTGGCTACTATTATGAATGATAGTTTTAATTCCAATTTTCAGCAAGAATTTATTGAATACCTACTGTATTCCAAGCATATATGGACTCAAAACTCTGCTGTGTTTAAAAATAGCCTTTTCAGGAAATTAAAGTTCAAAAACTGTCATCCTTTAAACTAATGCAGGATTAAAAAAAATTATTAACACTAGATTTACAAAAATTGCTTTTCTCTAAGTCACGTTTAAGCTAAAATTTCTTATCAAGCATAAGCCAATCACATGCCATAATTGTATAAAATTCACTTCAAACTCACACGGAACAATACATATTTCTTTAACAGGGTAGGAATCACATATTTGTTTAAACAATGGGAAAGGTTACAAAATCTTGTATTTAAGATATTACTTTTTAATATCCTTGCATTAAATAAAAATGATTACTTTTTAATATTGCTGGAAACCATTGTATCCCCAATTGTAAAGATATATTTCTTGTGTGATTTTATTATATGCTTAATAATAGTACCTGTGAGCTCAGATTTCTTTTGAATAAAATTGATTGGAAACAATATCTACCCTAAAGCATCTTTAATGTCATTATAGATGGGTAGGAGTAAATTAAGCGGTATTTAGGCACCAAAGTCTTTAATTTCATTGCATTCGAGTAGGAGTTAGACATTATGAGGTCCAATTTTAAAAGTCGCTAATGTTTTTACATCTGAGTAGGAGTAAATTAAACAAAATCACTCCTGAGCTGCTAATATCATTTTAATTGAATGTCATTCGGTTTCTAACTGCTGTTGCAACACTACAGATAATGAGGCTGTTTCTACAAGGCATCTGAGATGAGGGCTGTGGCTGCTGAAAATAAAGCTACAGGTTAGGAGATGATAGGGCAAGCTCTGGAACCTGCAAAATAAGCCAGCTGCCATCAATGAGAGAGGTGACATTCTGTTTGATGACATGATCTACATGGATTAGGCCTATTGGATCATGGAGTCTAAATATCTGCTGGCTGCAAGTTGGATTGTTATTGGTGGGGGGAGTTGACGTTGGAAAACTGCATCCTTCCCGATCATGAAATTTGTAGACACTGAAAGCTAGAAGCACTAATCCCATTTATTTTGCCACCATGAATTACTCATAGAGTTTGATTCAATGGAAAGTTTGATGTTGAAATAATAATTAAGAAAGACATCCAAAAAAAATAGACTGCTAACTTGAAGACATTCAAAGAAGTACAAACAGTCAATAAAAAGTTTCTTCAACACCTAAGGTTATTTTTTGGGACCTTGGAAGATTTTAATAATTGGAGGAAGAAAAATTTTAAAAGTAAATCCAGGTTTGGTATCTAATCCATATAGCACAATTACTATTATTCTCTATAAGCTGACAAAGTTTTAGCTGGGAAGCAGATTTATAAATGAAAGCTGCTATTAGTCCTTTTTAAAAATTTGATTTATATTTTTATCAAATACTGTTTATATACATTGCTTTACAAGTTGAAGGCAATTAACATAAAATAACTATTGCTTACCCTTTCCCATCCAATATAGTTATTTTCAATTTGTTAGCTGTTTTGTTCACCATTTTGCTCCACATTTCTAAATATTAATATATATATTATATTAATATATAAACTATATATATTATTTTATATATTTTGCTCCACATTTTGCTCCACATTTCTAAATATTAATATATATATTTTATATTAATATATAAAATATATATATATATTTTTTGAGATGGAGTTTCGCTCTCATTGCCCAGGCTGGAGTGCAGTGGCACGACCTCAGCTCACTGCCCTCTGCCTCCCGGCTTCAAGCTATTCTCCTGCCTCAGTCTCTCGAGCAACTGGGATTACAGGACGTGCCACCATGCCCAGTTAATTCTTGTATTTTTAGTAGAGACAGGGTTTCACCTTGTTGTCCAGGCTAGTCTCGAACTCCTGACCCTGGGTAATCCACCCGTCTTGGCCTCCCAAAGTTCTGGAATTACAGGCGTGAGCCACCATGCCCAGCCAACCTATTTTGTTATCTTCAGCTTTAGAAATTGTCTATTTACTTTGAATTATGCAAGATGAGAAAGCAGCACTCTTCCACACTTCCTGCCACCCCCACATGCCTCCTCCTAATAGACGTACATCAGCGTTTTTTGTTAAATTCATGTTTAGAGTTTGATTTTTATGACTAACTAAATAATACATGGGATTGTACTAAGATTGCATTTTCTTTTTAAGTACAACTTTTTAAAATTTTTTATGAGACGGACAATCACTCTGTCACCCAGGCTGTAGTGCAGCAGTGAGATCTCAGCTCTTCTCAACCTCTGCCTCCCGGGTTCAAGCCGATTGTCCTGCCTCAGCCTCCGAGTAGCTGGGATTATGGGCGTGCCACCACACCTGGATGATTTTTGTATTTTTAATAGAGACGGGGTTTTACCATGTTGGCCAGGCTGGTCTCCAACTCCTGACCTCAGGTGATCCACCCACCTTGGCCTCCCGAAGTGCTGGGATTACAGGTGTGAGCCACTGCACCCGACCTTAAGTACAACTTTATTTTGTTATTACTGAAATTAATGATTGCCTTTAAAATATATTTTATTTTCTAAGTATCTATCACTAATTCTTCTCCAAACTCTCCACTGGAATCATGAAATGCCTCTCAGTGGGGCCATACACATCACCTAATCTCTCAATTCTACTGTATTTTTTTCTCTTAAAAATATCTTCCCGGTCCTCTTCTGTCATTTGTTCTAATCAGGAATGAGCTACCTAGGTCTACTCTATAGCTGTCATTTTAGGGCTCATCTTCATCCCTCTGTACACAGGTTACCTGGTGCAGTGGAGACCATTAGTTGCCCTTAATTATCCATTCACTCTCTCTTTCGCAATAGTAGAACTAGTAGAATTTTTAGCTGATAATGTGGCTGCTGATACTGTAAATAACTACATTTTCCAGCCTCTCTTATCCTAGGTGTGGCTATTTGGCTACACTCTGGCCAATGGAATGTAAGTGGAAATGTTATATAACAGACGTAACAGATTCTGGAAACTTTTTTTTAAAAGACAGTTTTAGCTGGATGAGGTGGCTTACACCTGTAATCCTAACACTTTAGGAGGCCAAGGAGGGTGGATTGCCTGAGCTCAGGAGTTCGAGACCAGCCTGGCTAACACGGTGAAACCTGGTCTCTACTAAAATACAAACAATTAGCCAGGCGTAGTGGTGCGCACCTGTAGTCCCAGCTACTCAGGAGGCTGAGGCAGGAAAACCGCTTGAACCCGGGAGATGGAAGTTGTAGTGAGCCAAGATCATGCCACTGCACTCCAGACTGGGTGACAGAGCGAGACTCCGTCTCCAGGAAGAAAAAAAAAAAAAAAGGCAAGAGTCTCACTCTGTCCCCCAGGCTGGAGTGCAGTGGCAGGATCTTGGCTCACTGCAACCTCCACCTCCCAGGTACAAGCAATTCTCATGCCTCAGCCTCCCGAGTAGCTAGGACTGCAGGTGTGAGCCACCACACCCAGCTAAATTTTGCATTCTTTTTTTTTTTTTTGGTAGACATGGGGTTTTACCACTTTGGCCAGGCTGGTCTCGAACTTCTGGCCTCAAGTGATCCACCTGTCTCGGCCTCCCAAATTGCTGAGATTACAGGCGTGAGCCACTGCACCTGGCCAGATTCTGGAAACATTATTTAAGAAATAACTAGTATGTTTCCTTTTCCCCTTTTTGCAACATTCTCCATTCTGTTGCTCAGAACATGGATGCCACCTAGGACTAGGAGGATGAGCCTGTCTGGGGATGCTACAGTGGTGGGCCACCAACCGTGTACAACAGACTACAGCAACCAAAACAGCATGGTACTTGTACAAAAACAGACATATAGACCAGTGGAACAGAACAGAGACCTCAGAAATAACACAGAAATAACATGGCACATCTACAACCATCTGATCTTTGACAAACCTGACAAAAACAAGCAATGGGGAAAGGATCTGATATTCAAGAAATGGTGCTGGGAAAACTGACTAGCCATATGCAGAAAACTGAAACTGGACCCCTTCCTTACACCTTATACAAAAATTAACTCAAGATGGATTAAAGACTTAAAGGTAAAACCCAAAACCATAAAAACCCAGGAAGAAAAGCTAGGCAATACTATTCAGGACATAGGCATGAACAAAGACTTCATGACAAAAATGCCAAAAGTTATTGCAAAAAAGCCAAAACTGACAAATGGGATCTAATTAAACTAAAGAGCTTCTGCACAGCAAAAACAAAAAACAAAAAACAAAACACAAAAAAACTATCATTAGAGTGAACAGGCAACCTATAGAATGGGAGAAAATTTTTGTAATCAACCCATCTGACAAAGGTCTACTATCCAGAATTTACAAGGAACTTAAACAAAGTTACAAGAAAAAAACAACTCCATTAAAAAGTGGGCAAAGAATATGAACAGACACTTCTCAAAAGAAGACATTTACATGGCCAACAACCACATGAAAACAAGCTCAGCATCACTGATTATTAGAGAAATTCAAATCAAAACCACAATGAAATAGCATCTCACACCAGTCAGAATGGCAATTATTAAAAAGTCAAGAAACAATAGATGCTGGTGAGGCTGTGGAGAAATAGAAACGTTTTTACACTGTTGGTGGGAATGTAAATTAGTTCAACAATTGTGGAAGACAGTATGGCAATTCCTCAAGGATCTAGAACTAGAAATACCATTTGACCCAGCAATCCTATTACTGGGTATATACACAAAGGATTATAAATCATTCTACTATAAAGACACATGCACATGTCTGTTTATTGCAGCACTCTTCACAATAGCAAAGACTTGGAACCAACCCAAATGCCCATCAATGATAGACTGGATAAAGAAAATGTGGCACATAAACACCATGGAATACTATGTAGCCATAAAAAAGGATGAGTTCATGTCTTTTGCAAGGACATGGATGAAGCCAGAAGCCATCATCCTCAGTCACAGGAGCAGAAAACCAACACTGCATGTTCTCACTCATAAGTGGGAGTTGAACAATGAGAACACATGGACACAGGGAGGGGAACAACATACACCAGGGCGTGTTGGGGGATGGGGAGTGAGGGGAGAGAACTTAGAGGACAGGTAAATAGGTGCAGCAAATCACTATGGCACATGTATAACTATGTAACAAACCTGCATGTTCTGCACATGTATCCCAGAAATTAAGGTAAGACTAAAAATCAATCAATCAATCAATCAATCAATCAAGTTCAAATCCATCCTTTAGCATGTGGATATTCAGTTGTTCCAACACCATTTGTTAAGACTGTCCTTTCCCCATTGAATGTTCTTTGCACACTTGAAAATCAATTGACTATCAATGAGTAAGATTATTTCTGGACTTTCAGTTATGTTCCATTGATTTATTTGCCTATCCTTTTACCAATACCACACTATTTTTATGATTGTAGATTTGTAGCAAGCTTTGAAATTGGAAAGTGTGAGCCTTCCAACTTTATTACTTTATTCCAAAATAGTTTTGTCTATCTAGGGTCCCTTGAATTTCCATGTGAATTTTAGGATAATCTTGTCCATTTCTGTGAAAAGGTAGCTGGAATTCTGCTAGGGATTGCATTCAATCTGCAGATCAATTTGGAGAAGTATTATCATCTTCACAATACTATCATCCAGTTCATGAATGTGGGATGTCTTTCTATTTAGGTCTTTTGAATTTATTTTAGTAATATTTTACAGTTTTCAATGTGCACATGTTGCACTTTTTTTCAATGTACAAGTTGAATTTATTCCTGTTTCTTTTTTATTCTATTGTAAATGGAATAGAGTTTTCCTAATTTCATATTTGGGTTTTTCATTGCTAGTATATAAAAACACAACAAGGTATTGTAGGTTTTATCCTTTAAATTTGTGGAACTCATTTATTAGCTTTAATTGTATTTTTGGGGGTTTTTGAGAATTTATTCTTCTTTATTTTTCTTTTTTTCTTTTTTGAGACAGGATCTCACTCTGTCATCCAGGCTAGAATGCAGTGACATGATTACAGACCACTGCAGCCTCAACCTCTGGGCTCAAGTGATTCTCCTGCCTCAGTCTCCCAAGTAGCTGGGACTATAGGTGTGTGCCACCATGCCTGGCTATTTAAAAAAAAATTTGTTGTGGCAATAGGGTTTCCCTATTTTTAAGTCTGGCTTCTCTCTCCTGGGCTCAACCAATCCTCCCACCTTGACTTCCCAAAGTGTAGGGATTAAAGGCATGAGCCAAAATACCTGGCCAGGATTTTCTAGACACAAAATTATTTCGTTTGCAAACAAAGATACTTTTGCACTTCTTCCTTTTTAATATGAATGCCTTCTATTTCTTTTTGATGCCTAATTGCCTGTCCAAAACTTCCAGTACTATGTTGAATAGAAGTGGCAAGAGTGGGCATCTTTATCTGATTTCTGACCTCAGCGGGAAGCTTTCAGTCTTTCACCATTGACTATGAAGTTAGCCATGGGTTTTTCACTGAAGTCCTTTATTAGGTTAAGGAAGATTCTTTCTATTCCAAGTTTGTTGAGCGTTTTTTTTTTTTTTTTTTTTTTTAACATAAAAGTCTGCTGGGTTTTGATGAATGACTTTTCTGTGTTTATTGAGATCATCACATTTTGTTTTTCCTTTATTCTATTAATATGGTGTATTACATTGATTTTCATATTGAACCATCTTTGCATTTGGGGGATAAATTCCATTTGATTGTGGTGTATAGTCATTTCAGTGTGCTGCTGGATTCAGTTTGCTATTATTTTGTTAATGATTTTGCATCTGTAGTCATAAGGGATATTGGTCTGTAGCTTTTTTTCTCTTGTGATGTCTTTACCTGGCTTTAGTGTCAGGGTAATAGTGGTCTCATAAAATAAGTTGGGAAGTGATTTTTCCTCCTCTATTTTTGGCAAGTGCTGCTTTAAAAGTTTGGTAGAATTCACCAGTGAAACATTCTGGGATTGAGCTTTTCTTTGTTGGAAGTTTTTCAATTGATGACTCTATCTGTTTATTTAGTATAGTTCTGCTCAGATTTTCTATTTCTTCAAGAGTCAGTTTCAATAGTTCATGTGCTCCTAAGAATTTGTTCATTTCACCTAGATCATCTAATTTGTTGGTATGCAATCGCTCATAATATTCCTTTATGATCTATTTTTATAAGATTAGTAGTAAAGTCCCCTCTTACATTCTTGATTTTAGTAATTGCAGTCTCCTCTCTTTTTCACTTGTCAGTTTAACTAAAGATTTGACAACTTTGTTGATCTTTTCAAAGAACTAATTTTAGGCTTTGCTGATTTTCTTTATTATTTATATGTTTGCTATTTTGGTTGTGTCTGCTGTACTCTTTATTATTTCCTTCTTTCTCTGGATTTAGTTTGCTCCTCTTTTTCTAGTTTCCTTTTGGTTTTTTTTGTTTTTTGTTTTTTGTTTTTGAGACGGAGTTTCGCTCTTGTTGCCCAGGCTGGAATGCAGTGGCACAGTCTTGGCTCACTGCAACCTCTGCCTCCTGGGTTCAAGTGTTTCTCCTGCCTCAGCCTCCTGAGTAGCTGGGATTACAGCTGTGCACCACCATGCCCAGCTAATTTTTGTATTTTTAGTAGAGATGGGGTTTCACCATGTTGGCCAGGCTGGTCTCGAATTCCTGACCTCGTGATCCGCCCACCTCGGCCTCCCAAAGTGCTGGGATTACAGGCACGAGCCACTGCAGCTGGGCATCTTGTTTCTTAAGACGAAAGATTAGGCTGGGTGTGGTGGCTCACCCCTATGATCTCAGCACTTTGGGAGGCTGAGGCAGGTGCATTGCTTGAGCCCAGGAGTTCAAGACCAGCCTGGGAAACATGGTAAAACCTCATTTCTACAAAAAATACAAAAAGTAGCTGGATGTGGTAGCATGCACCTGTAGTCCCAGCTACTTGGGACGCTGCATAAGGAGGGTGGCTTGAGCCTGGGAGGTCTAGGCTGCAGTGAGCCATGTTGCCACCACTGCACTCTGGTCTGAGAAACAGAATGAGACCCTGTCTAAAAAAAGAAAATAAAAAATTTAGTTATTTATTTGAGGTCTTTCTTCTTTTATAATGCAGGCATTTACAGCTATACATTTCTTCTTGAGCAATGATTCCACTGCATGCCATACATTTCCTTAGTGATTTTTTTTGACCCATTAGTTATTTAGGAATGTGTTGTTAATTTCCATATATTTATGAATTTTCCAAATTTTCTCTTGTTATTGATTTCTGATTCCATTCCATTGGTTTCAAAAAACATAGTTTTTATGATATCGATCTTTTAACATTTAATGAGATTTGTTTCAGGTCCTAACATACTATCTTAGAAAATGTTCCAGGTGCAGTTGAGAAAAATGTGTATTGTGCTGCTGTTGGGCAGATTGTTCTATAGAAGTCTGTTAGTCTAGCTGGTTTATACTGTTTCTCAATTCTTCTGTTTCCTTGCTGATGTTTTTTTTCAGTTGCTTTGTCAGTTATTGAAAGTGGGCTACTGATGTCTCAAACTATTGTTCTTGATTTATCTATTTCTTCCTTCAATTCTGTCAGTTTTTGCTTCATGTGTTTTAGGGCTCCATTGTAAACTGCATATGTGTTTATATTATTATTTTTTGATGGATGAATCATTTTATCATTATATAATATCCTTCTTGTTTCTCATAACCTTTTTTGTTTTAAAGTGTGTTGTCTCATTAGTGTAGCCACTCCAGTTCTCTTTCGGTTTCTGTTAGCATGGAATATCTTTTTTTTTTTAGTCCTTTTACTTTTAATTTCTTTGAGTCTTTGAATCTAAAGTGAGTCTCTTATAAACAGCATGTAGTGGGACCATTTAAAAAAATCTGTTCTGCCTATCTATATCTTTTAATTGGAGAGTTTAATCTGTTTTCATTTAATGTAATTACCGATAAGGGAGGATTTAATGCTCCTATTTCACTATTTTTTAATGTCTCATATCTATTATTCCCTTTCAATTCCTCCATTACTAGCTTCTTTTGTGTTAAAAAGGTATTTTCTAGTGTACCATTTTAATTCTCTTTTCGTTTCTTTCACTAATATTATTTTTTTCTCTTTTTTGAGTTATTTCTTAATGATCACCCCAGGGATTATAATTAACATTTTAATTTATAACAATCTGATTTAGATTAACACCAATTTAGTTCCAATAATTTACAAAAATATTGCTCCTATATGTCTCCATTTACTTTCCTCTTTATACTATTATTGCCACAAATTACATGTTCGTACATTGTGTGGCCATTAATCTAGATATATAATTATTGCATTATACAGTTATTTTAAAAATCATATAGAAAAACAGGAGCTATAAACAAAAAAGTACATTCATACTGTCATTTATGTTTACCTACATCATTACCCTTACTGGTGTTCTTCATTTAAAATGTGAATTCACAGTTACTGTCTAGTGTCCTTTAACTTCAGCATGAAGGACTATCTTTAGCATTTTTTGTAGGACAGGTCTACTAGCGATGAGCTCCCTGAGTTTTTGTCTATCTGGGAATGTCTTACCTTCTCCATTTTTTTTTTTTTTTTTTTTTTTTTTTTGAGGCAGGGTCTCTGTTGCCCAGGCTGGAGTGCAATGGTGTGATCAAGCTCACTACAGCCTTGATGTCCCAGGCTCAGGCTCAAGTGATCCCATCACCTCAAAATCTTAAGTAGCTAAGACTACAGTCATGTACCACCACACCTGGCCAAATTTTGATTTTTAGTAGAGATAAAGTCTTTCTATGTTGTCCAGGCTGGTCTTGAACTCCTGAGCTCAAGCAATCCTCTTGCGTTGGCCTCCCAAAGTGCTGGGATTAGAGGCATGAGACACCACTCCTGGCCTTCTTCTTTTTTTGTTGAATGGAGTCTTGCTCTGTCGCCCAGGCTGGAGTGCAGTGGTGTGATCTCAGCTCACTGCAACCTCTGCCTCCTGAGTTCAAAGCAATTCTCTTGCCTCAGCCTCCCAAGTAGCTGGGATTACAGGTGTGTGCTGCCATGCCCGGCTAATTTTTGGATTTTTGGTAGAGACAGGGTTTCACCATGCTGGCCAGGGTGGTCTCAAACTCCTGACCTCGTGATCCACTCTCCTCGGCCTCCCAAAGTGCTGGGATTAAAGGTGGCAGCCACCGTGCCAAGCCTCTCCTTCATTTTTGAGAGATAATTTGCAACATATAGAATTCTTGTTTGACAGTTTTTTCTTTTTCTTTTTCTTTTTTTTTTTTTGAGACAGAGTCTCGCACTGTTGCCCAGGCTGGAGTGTAGTGGCACGATCTCAGCTCACTACAACCTCTGCCTCCCGGGTTCAAGTGATTCCCCTGATTCCCCTGCCTCAGCCTCCTCAGTAGCTGGGATTACAGGCGCGTGTCACCGTGCCTGGCCAGTTTTTTTTTTTTGTATTTTTAATAGAGATGGCATTTCACCATGTTGGCCAGGCTGGTCTCAAACTCCTGACCTCTGGTGATCCACCCACCTTGGCCTCCCAAAGTGCTGGGATTACATGCATGAGCCACCGTGCCCAGCTGACTGTTTTTTTCTTTCAGCCCTTTCAATATTATCCCTTGCCTTCTGACTTAAATGATTTCTGATAACAAATCAGCCATTAACCTTATTGAGGACTCTTTGTTATATGTTGAATCACTTTCTATCTTGCTGCTCTCTAGATTCTCTCTTTGTCTTTGTCTTTTGACAGTTTATGATGTGTCTTGGTGGGAATTTCTTTGAGTTTATCCTATTTGGAGTTTGTTGAAGTTCTGGGATGTGTAGATTTATGTCTTATATCAAATGTGGGAAGTTTTCAACCATCATTTATTTAAACATTCTCTCTGTTTTTATCTGTCTTTCCTCTTTCCTGGAACTTATATTTTACATATATAGGGATGCCTGATAATGTGCCACAGATCTCTTAGGCTCTGTTCAATCTTCTTTATTCTTTCTGTTCCTCAAACTGGATAATATTAACTGATCTACCTTAAAGTTCATGGAATCTTCCTTCTTCCTGCCTGAATATGCTGATGAGTGTTTCTAATGAAATTTTCACTTCAGTTATCATATTTTCAACTTTCTATTTGTTTATTTTTAAAATAATTTTTATCTCTTTAGTGATATTCTCTATTTGATCAGGCATCATTATACTTTTAGTTTTTTAGACATGGTTTCCTTTAGCTCTTTGAACATATTTAAAATAGCTGGTTTAAGTTCCTTGCTAGGAAACCCAGCATTTGGGTTTTCTCAGATACAATTTTTACCGATTTTTTTTTCTTTATATGGTCCATACTTTCTTGTTCCACAATTTTTACTGATTTCTTTTTTTTTCCTGCTTGTGAGCCATACCTTCTTGTTCCTTTGAATGCCTCATCATTGTTTTTCTTTGTTGAAAGCTGGATATTTTGAATAATATAATGTGGCAACTCTGGAAATCAGATTCTACCTCCTTCTCAAGGCTTACTTTTGGTGCTGCTTGTTGTAGTTGTAGTTGTTTTGTTTAGTGACTTTACTGAAGCAAGTCTATAAAGTCTGTGTTTTCTGTTATGTGTGGCCAATGCTGTCTCTGTTAGCTTAGTGGTCAGCTAATGACAGAACAGTTGCCTTAGATGCATGGAATTCAAAAATCTTCCAGACTTTGTGGAAGGGCCATGTGTATGTTTTGGGGCATGCCTTCCAACACTCAGCCAGGCAATTGATAACTCTGCATTTGCCTTCATTTCCTGCTTGCACAGAGCCATGACGTCAGTCAGAGATAAGGTCTTAGGGCTTTCTCTGGTCTTTACTAAGTATGTACATTGTCCTGAGTATGCATGTGGCCTTCTAGATTTCCAGGTGTAATCACAGACCATACACATAAATCTCATTCCCCTGTCTTTCTTCTCAAGATTTTGGTTAGTGAGTGGTTTGCTACAAATGTCATCCATTGTCTCAGGTAGCAGCAACTAAAATATTTGCCTGGACATATTTTTGACAAATGGCCTCTGGGTGGTGGATTTAGTATTTAGTTACCAAATTAGGCAAAATAAAGATAAGCCTTTTGAGTGGGTCCTTTGGGAAGCCATCAGACAGATCAAATAAAGAGAATTCTTTTTTTTTTTTTTGAGACGGAGTCTTGCTCTGTCGCCCAGGCTGGAGTGCAGTGGCCGGATCTCAGCTCACTGCAAGCTCCGCCTCCCGGGTTTAAGCCATTCTCCTGCCTCAGCCTCCCAAGTAGCTGGGACTACAGGCGCCCGCCACCTCGCCCGGCTAGTTTTTTGTATTTTTTAGTAGAGATGGGGTTTCACCGTGTTAGCCAGGATGGTCTCGATCTGCTGACCTCGTGATCCGCCCGTCTCGGCCTCCCAAAGTGCTGGGATTACAGGCTTGAGCCACCGCGCCCGGCCAAGAGAATTCTTTTCAAGTGAGGTCTGTCTATTCTTTATATTATCAAGAATGTGCTCTATTATTCTTAAAGATATTGCTTAACTGGGGAATGAGGGATGGGTCTAGGGAAAGATAAAATGCCACAAAGCTCACTGTTACTACCAATATTCATTTGTTTTTCTCGAAAAACAGAAAGTTCCCTTGTGCCTCTTCCCAGTCCATTAATCTCTCCCATCCAACCAGATGCAATAATTGATGTGATTTATATCACCATAGGCTAATTTTACCTATTCTAAAACTTTATGTAAGTGGAATTATAAGTTATGCACATTTAAACAAATTAACCTTTTCATTTTGAGACAATTTTAGATGGATTCACAGGCAATTGTAAGAAATAATATACAGAGATTCTGTGTAAACTTTACCCAGTTTTTCCCAATGGTACTGTCTTGCAAAACCATAGTACAATATCACAACAAGGATACTGACATTAATACAGTCAAGATACAGAACATTTCTATCACCACAGGAATCTTTCATGTTGTTATTTTATAGACACACCCACTTCCCTCCTACTCCCTCCGTATCCTTAACCCCTGGCAATTACTATTTTTTCTCTATTTCTATAATATTGTCATTTCAGGAATGTTACATAAATGAGATAATATAGTATGTAACATTTTGGTTTGGCTTCTTTTTCACTGAATAAAATTCTGTGGATATTTAAAATATTGTGTGCATCCATAGTTGATTTCTTCAAATTGCTGAGAATTATTCCATGATATGAATATACTGTAGTTTGTTTAACCATTTACTCGTTAAAGACAGCTGAGTTGTTTCCAGTTTTGGCTATTATAGATAAATCTGCTATAAACATTCATGTACAGGTTTTTGTGTGAAAATAAATTTTCGTTTATCTTGGGGATGCACAAGATTGCAATTCCCAGTGAGACCATCTGTGTCTGGATATTTCTTTTTTGGGAGTTTTAAAATTATGAATTAAACTTTCTTAATAGTTATATGGCTATTCATATCATCTATTTCATACAGAGTGACCTGTAGTGTTTTTAATTTTTTTTTTTTTTAAAGGTCCATTTTGGCCAAGTGTCGTGGCTCATGCCTGTAATCCCAGCATTTTGGGAGGTTGAGGTTGGTGGATTGCTTGAGCCCATGAGTTTGAGACAAGCCTGAGCAATATGGAGAGACCCTGTCTCTACAAAAAATACAAAAATTAGCCAGGTATGGTGATTCACGGTTGTAGTCTCAGCTACTTGGGAGGCTGAGGAGGGAGGATCACTTGAGCCTGGGAGTTCAGGGCTGCAGCGAATCATGTTTGCACCATTGCACTCCAGCCTGGGTGGCAAAATGAGACCTCAACAACAAAAAAAAAAAATCAATTTTTTTGTCTAAGTTGTCAAATATATGTGTATAGTGTAATTCTTAATATTCCCTTATTATTCCTTTGATTTCTGCATAGTCTTTAGTGATATACTTAGTTTAATTCCTAAGTTAGCAATTTCTGTCTTCTTTAATTCTTTGTTAATCTTGCTAGAGATTTTATAGGTTTTTTCAAATAACTGGTTATTTTTAAAATCAATTTTCTCTTGTTTTTCTGCTTTCCATTTCATTAATTTCTTCCTTTATCTTTATTGTTTTCTTTTTTTAAAAAAATTAAAATTTTTTTTCCATCCATGGGACTCTGCTTGATAAATCTTCATTATTTTCTTTTTTCTGTTTGCTTTGGGTTTATTTTGCTCTACTTACTCTAAGTTTTTGAGTTGGGAGCTTTGATTGTTGATTTGTAGTGTTTCTTCTTAAATGTATGCATTTAGTGCATACATTAAATAAATTTCTCTCTTTGCACTGCTTTAGCACAAATTTTCATATGCTGTATTCTCATTTTCATTCATCTCAATGTACTTTAAAAATTCCCCTGAACTTCCTCTTTGATCCTCTCTCACCTCATGTCTTTTTTAAAAGTGTGTTGTTTGGTTATTAGGTGTTTGCAAGTTTTCCTTTTATCATTCTGTTTCTGATTTCTAGTTTGATTCTATCATTATCAGAGAGCACACCATATGGTTTCAATTCTTTAAATGTTTGGAGGTTTGTTTTATGGCCCAGGATAAGGGCTATCTTATGGCATAAGTTCTGTGGGCACTTGAAAAGTATTTGTATTCTGCTATAGTTGGTTAGAGTGCTCTATAATGTTGTTTAGATCTTGTTGGTTGATGTTGATTTTGCAACTTTCCTTTTTTATTTTAGAGACAGAGTCTCACTATGTCACCCAGGCTGGAGTGCAGTGGTGCAGTCTTGGCTCACTGCAACCTCCACCTCCCAGGTTCAAGCAATTCTCATGCCTCAGCCACCTGAGCAGCTGGGATTACAGGCATGTGGCACCATACTTAGCTAATTTTTATACTTTTAGTAGACACAGGGTTTCACCTTGTTGGTCAGGCTGGTCTTCAACTCCTGGCATCAAGAGATCTGCCTGCTTCTGCCTCCCAAAGTGCTTTGATTATAGGTGTGAGCCACCGCACCTGGCCTATGATGTTGATTTTTTATATATTCTTGCTCAATTTTTGTCTAGTTGTCCTATCAAATTTTGGGAGCGGTGTGTTGTAGCTTCTACTTATAATCATGGATTTGTCTGTTACTTCAGTTCTATCAGTTTTTGCTTCCTTGGAGTTTGTTGTTTGATGCATTTACATTTAGGATTGCTATGTCTTTTTTGTGGATTAATAATTTTTATCATTATATAATGTCCCCTTCTGTCTATGGTAAATTTTTTTTTTCTTTTTGCTCTGAAGTCTACTTTATCTGAAATTAATATAGTCACTCTTATTTTCCTTAAATTAACGTTTGCATGGTATATATTTTTCCATCTTTTTAATTTCAATCTTTCTATATTGTTACATTTGAAGTGAGTTTCTTATAGGATTGGGTCATGTTTTAAAACTCATCTACCAATATCTGTCTTTTAATTGGTATATTTAGCCCATTTACATTTAATGTAATTATTGATGTGTTAGGACTTCAGTTTGTCATTCTATTTTTTGTTTTCCTATTTGTTCTCTCTGTTTTTCTTTGTTTTCTTTTCTTTTTTTTTTTTTGAGATAGAGTCTTGCTGTGTTGCCCAGGCTGGAGCGCAGTGGTGCGATCTTGGCTCACTGCAACCTCCACCTCCCAGTTTCAAGCGATTCTCCTGCCTCAGTCTCCCAAGCCTCTGGGATTACAGGCATGCACCACTATGCCTGGCTAATATTTGTTTTTAGTAGAGACAGAGTTTTGTCATGTTGGCCAGGCTGGTCTCAACAAGTGATCCACTTGCCTCAGCCTCCCAAAGTGCTGGAATTACAGGCATGAGTCACTGTGCCCATGTTCTCTCTGTTTTTCATTTCCTTTTTCCTGCCTTCACATGGGTTATGTGAATATCCTTAAGATTTCCATTTTGACTGAGCTACAGTCTTTTTTTAAATTTAGGTTTATCTCTTTGTATAGCTTTTACAGTGGTTGCTATAAGAATCACATTTTACATACATAAATTATCATAGTTTACTGTTATTCATTTTGAATAACATGAATAAGAATAATCTTGGCTGGGTGCACCTGTAATCTCAGCACTTTGGGAAGCCAAGGCAGGTAGATCACGAGGTCAGGAGATTGAGACCATCCTGGCTAACAGGGTGAAACCCCGTCTCTACTGAAAATACGAAAAAATTAGCTGGGCGTGGTGGCAGGTGCCTGTAGTCCCAGCTACTCGAAATGCTGAGAATGGCGTGAACCAGGGAGGCAGAGCTTGCAGTGAGTGGAGATTGCACCACTGCACTCCAGCCTGGTCGACAGAGCAAGACTCCATCTCAAAAAAAAAAAAAAAAAAAAAAGAATAACTTTACCTAGCCGGGCACGGTGGCTCATGCCTGTAATCCCAGAACTCTGGGAGGCTGAGGCAGGTGGATCATGATGTCAGGAGTTCAAGACAAGCCAGGCCAAGATGGTGAAACCTCGTCCCTACTAAAAATACAAAAAATTAGCCAGGCATTGTGGCAGGCACCTGTAATCCCAGCTACTCAGGAGGCTGAGGCAGAGAATTGCTTGAAACCGGGAGGCAGAGATTGCAGTGAACCGAGATTGTGCCACCGCACTCCAGCTTGGGAGACAGAGCAAGATTCCATCTCAAAAAAAAAAAAAAAAA